>NC_079312.1:172131371-172431371 GCF_029931775.1 Euleptes europaea
ACCCTGTTTAGCATTGAAGGCCATTCCACAGTGATACAAGTCAGCTGCTGCTCATTTGCACGTTGCTGCTAATTTCCTTGATTTGCATGTTGCTTTCATAAATACGGCAGATGCCAAACTAGGATTGGCGGGCAGCCTGTGCCTCTTCTCCAATAATTTTTCCCCCAAAAGAAAATTGCATTGGGGTGGGGGAGAAACCCTCTTCAAGGCACTGCTAATACATCTGAGCCAGCACGGGGTAATGGTTAGAGCAGAGGTCTCCAACCTTTTTGAGCATCTGGAATTCTGACACGGCATGGTAAGCACTGCCACAAAACGGAGCCAGCCACAAAATGATAGCCACAGCTTAACTTCAGTAACAGCGTGGTGTAGTGGTTAAGAGCGGTGGTTTGGAGCGGTGGAGTCTGATCTGGAGAACTGGGTTCGATTCCCCACTCCTCCACATGAGCGGCGGAGGCTAATCGGGTGAACTGGATTGGTTTCCCCACTCCTACACATGAAGCCAGCTGGGTGACCTTGGGCTAGTCACAGTTCTCTCAGCCCCACCTACCTCACAGGGTGTCTGTTGTGGGGAGGGGAAGGGAAGGTGATTGTAAGCCGGTTTGATTCTCCCTTAAGTGGTAGAGAAGTCGGTATATGAAAACCAACTCTTCTTCTAACACAGGGCTGATCTTTGTGTTGTGGTGGCCAAAGCAACGTTTTAAAAAATCTGCAGGGCCCACCAAATCTGATAGTCAATCAGAAGCCTTTCTGGGCAAAAGAAGAAGAGTTGGTTTTTGTACCCCAATTTTCTCTACCTTCTCAAACCGGTTTATAACCCCCTTCCCCTTCCCACAGCAGGCACCTGGTGAGGTAGGTGGGGCTGAGAGAGTTCAGAGAAAACTGTGACTAGCCCAATGTCACCCAGCTGGCTTCATGTGTAGGAGAGGGGAATCAAACCCAGTTCTCCAGATTAGAGTCCACCACTTTTAACCACTACACCACTCTGGCTCTTTTAAAGCTTTCAGTGATTTTAGGAGTTTATTAAATCAGGTTTTCTGCCACTGCTTCTCAAAGATAGTGGAGAGGTACCTGTTATCTGCCACTTAGAATTCATGCTGCCGTGGAGTGACCCTGTTCCAATCCTGTGTATGTTATTAAGAGGCGAGTCCTGCTAAATGTAACGGGAGTCACTTCTTTGCAACACATGCATAGCTGGATTCTAGGCATTGCCTGCTTAAAACATAAGCCCTATAGATGACCAATCAGTCTTGCCCCAAGCAGATTTCGGCAGGATGTGCAGTGACCAGTCTCACATGAACACATGATGAATCTGCCTTCTACTGAATCAAACCCTTGGTCCATCAAAGTCAGTATTGTCTACTCAGACCGGCTGTGGCTCTCCAGGGTCTCAGGCAGAGGTCTTTCACACCACCTACTCGCCTAGCCCCTTTAACAGGAGATGCCGGGGATTGAACCTGGGACCTTTTGCATGCCAAGCAGATGCTCTACAAACTGAGCCACAGCCCCTCCCCAGTTTCACAAACTGTTTACTTCTCTTGTCACATTCAGTGATACTTGCTCCCAGATAAATTGGCAGGGGCCCGCAGGCTTCAACTGCAATCTTAAATTCACCTAGTGTGATTTTAAAAAAATAAATTTCACCCTTCCTCCAAGGAGCCCATGGCAGTGTACCTGATTTCCCCTTCTGTTTTATCCTCACAATGACCCTGTGAGGTGGGTCAGGCTGCAAGAGAGCCACTGGCCCGCGAGCGTCATGGGAGAGTGGGGGTTTGAACCCGGATTTCCCAGATGGGAGTCAGACACGCTAAGCACTACACCACGCTGGGGTTCAGCGGGGCGTTTGTACTGAAGATTGCGTTGCATGGCGACTCCTATAATTCATTCCAATTGCTTAGGATGCAAGGTCAGTTGAACACCCTGGGACACCTCCAAATAAGGAACGCATAGGATCGGGTCCCACATAGCAGCTGGAGGGGGAAGATGCTCTGTTGTCAAACCAGAGGGATGGTTGAGGGGTCTTTGGGTAGAAATGAGGGTGTATGTGGTCGAAAAAATATTGGCAATTGATTTTTACGTTGTATGGGGAAGGTTAGGTTTCCAGTACACTATGGGTATGGGTGGGAGGGGACACAGGGATAATCTAATCATTATACCACTGGGGGTTAGGTCCCCCCCCTCAACAGAAATGAGGGAGGGCAGGAAGGGTTGTGTCAGTGTTTGGCTCTCCTGGCCTTTCTTACATGCCGAGGGAAATGCTGATCACCACTTTGGGGTCAGGAAGCAATTTTCCCTCCAGGCCAGATTACCCAGGGATCCTGGAGGGTATTTTTTCTCCATCTTCTAGGCATGGAGTACGGGTAGGGTCGCCAGGTCCCTTTTCGCCACCTGCAGGAGGTTTGGGGGCAGAACCTGAGTAGGGCAGGGTTTGGGGAGGGGAGGGACTTCAATGCCATAGAGTCCAATTGCCAAAGCACCCATTTTCTCGAGGTGAACTGGTCTATTGGCTGGTGATCAGTTGTAATCGCAGGAGATCTCCAGCTACTAACTGGAGGTTGGCAACCCTAAGTAGGAGTCTCTGGGGATATGTGTGTGTGTGTGGGGGAATAGTTGTGAATTTCCTGCATTGTGCAGGGGGTTGGACTAGATGACCCTGGTGGTCCCTTCCAACTCTATGATTCAATGAAATTATAGGCATGGGGGTGAGGGAGGGAGCTGGTAGAGAGACGCCCCCCCCAAAAAAACCCAGTTGTGTGTTGGCAAATAGGAGCAAAACTATTCTGCATCCCCTGTAAGAGTGTTTTTTTTCGGGGGGTGGTGGAATTAAGTTACTCGAACTGTTCAATTTGGGGGGGGGGGATCTTAGGAGCTTGCCTCTTGGGCCCCATCCCCATCCGCGTTTCCACCAAGCCAGTCCTCCAGTCGAAGGGGAAGGTTGCTGGAATCTCCGTCCCTCCCTCCTCCGCCCCCTCCCTCTCCCTCCCTCCCCGGCCTGTGGCCAGTGGCAGCGTGCAAGGGGTTGGACTAGATGACCCTGGTGGTCCCTTTCAACTCTATGATTCAATGAAATAATAGGCATGGGGGTGGGGGAGGAAGCCGGTAGAGAAAAGCCCCCCCCCAAAAAAAAGATGTGTGTTGGCAAATAGGAGCAAAACTATTCTGCATCCCTTGTAAAAAAGTTTTGGGGTGTGGAATTAAGTTACTCGACCTGTTCCATTGGGGTGGGGAATCCTCTGGGCTTGCCTTCTGGGCCCGATCCCCAAGTCCTCTTGAGTTGAAGGGGAGGGTTGCTGGAATCTCCTTCCGGCCCTTCTCCGCCCCCCCTTCCCCCCTCTGACTCCCTCCCTCCCCAGCCTGTGGCCAGCGGCAGCGTGCAGGGGGTTGGACTAGATGACCCAGGGGTACCTTCTAACTCTATGATTCAATGAAACGATAGGCATGGGGGTGAGGGAGGGAGCTGGTAGAGAGAAGCCCCCTCAACCCCCCCAAAAAAACCAGTTGTGTGTTGGCAAATAAGAGCAAAACTATTCTGCATCCCTTATAAGAGAGGTTTTTGGGGGTGGCATTAAGTTACTCGACCTGTTTCATTTGGGGGGGGGAGAGATCTTATGGGCTTGCCTCCTGGGCCCGATCCCCACCCGCCTTTCTGCGCCAGCAAGTCCAGAGTTGGACTCGATGACCCTGGTGACCCCTTCCAACTCTACGATTCAATGAAATGATAGGCATGGGGGTGAGGGAGGGAGCTGGTAGAGAGAAGCTCCCCCCCCCCAAGAAAAAACACCCAGTTATGTGTTGGCAAATGGGAGCAAAACTATTTTGCATCCCTTAAAGGGAGTTTTTGGGGGGTGGCATTAAGTTACTCGACCTGTTTCATTTGTGGGGGGGGAGAGATCTTATGGGCTTGCCTCCTGGGCCTGACCCCCAAGTCCAGGGTTGGACTAGATGATCCTGGTGACCCCTTCCAACTCTACGATTCAATGAAACGATCGGCATGGGGGTGAGGGAGGGAGCTGGCAGAGAGAAGCCCCCCCCCAAAAAAAAAACACCCAGTTGCCTGCTGGCAAATGGGAGCAAAACTATTCTGCATCCCTTGTAAGAGAGTTGTTGTTTTTTTTTGGGGGGGGGGGCGTTGGAGTTAAGTTCCTCGACCTGTTCCATGGGGGGGGGATCTCAGGGGCGTGCCTCTTGGGCCCGATCCCTCCCCGCGTGTCCACCCAGAGAGTCCTCTGGAGTCGAAGGGGAGGGTTGCTGGAACCCCCCTCCGGCCCCCCTCCCCCCTCTCCCTCCCCCCTCCCCCCTCTCCCTCCCCCCTCCCCGGCCTGTGGCCAGCGGCGGCGTGACGTCAGGGCGGCGGGGGGGGGGCGGCCGGGGCGCTTATAAGGCGGGGCGCGAGGGCCGGCGCTCCCTGGGCTGCGCAGCCTGGCCGGGAGGCGGGCCGTGCCGAGCCGAGCCGTGCCGAGCCGTGCCAGGGCGGGAGCGGCGCCTCCCCGACGGGCCGATGGGGCCCGGGGCCTGAGTCGGGCGGGGGGGCCGCGATGACGGTGCCGCTGCTGAAGATCGGCGCCGTGCTGAGCACCATGGCCATGGTCACCAACTGGATGTCCCAGACGCTGCCCTCCCTCGTGGGGCTCAACGGCACCGCCGGCTCCCAGGCCGGCGGCACCTCCGAGAGCGGCGTGAGTCCCGGGGGGAGGGGAGGGGAGGGGGGTGTCGTCGGGGGGGGTTGTCCTCCACTTCTTGGGGGGGAGGTCCGCGGCTCCTCTCGGGGGGCAGCGTCGTCCGAGGGGTTTCCCCACTTCCGAGGGGGGGGGTCCGCGGCTCCTGTCGGGGTCGTCGGGGGGGGGGGCTCCCCGCTTCTTTGGGGAGGCGAGGGGGGTCGGCGGCTCCTCTCGGGGGTCGGGGGGGGGCTCCGCTTCTTTGGGGAGGCGAGGGGGTCCGCGGCCCCTCTCGGGGGGCAGCGACGTCCGGGGGGTTTCCCCACTTCCGAGGGGGGGGTCTGCGGCTCCTTTCGGGGGTCGGGGTCGTCGGGGGGGCTCCCCGCTTCTTTGGGGAGGCGAGGGGGGTCCGCGGCTCCTCTCGGGGGTCGGGGTCGTCGGGGGGGGGGCTCCCCGCTTCTTTGGGGAGGCGAGGGGGGTCGGCGGCTCCTCTCGGGGGTCGGGGTCGTCGGGGGGGGGGCTCCCCGCTTCTTTGGGGAGGCGAGGGGGGTCCGCGCCTCCTCTCGGGGGTCGGTGTCGTCGGAGGGGGGGCTCCCCGCTTCTTTGGGGAGGCGAGGGGGGTCGGCGGCTCCTCTCGGGGGTCGGGGTCGTCGGGGGGGCTCCCCGCTTCTTTGGGGAGGCGAGGGGGTCCGCGGCCCCTCTCGGGGGGCAGCGACGTCCGGGGGGTTTCCCCACTTCCGAGGGGGGGTCCGCGGCTCCTCTCGGGGGTCGGTGTCGTCGGGGGGGGGCTCCCCGCTTCTTTGGGGAGGCGAGGGGGGTCCGCGGCCCCTCTCGTGGTCGGGGCCGTCCGGGGGGTTGGTTCCCCACTTCTTTTTTTGGGGGGGGGGGAGAGGGGGCGGTGTCTTCGGGTGGGGCGTTCCTCATTTCTTTGGGGGGGGCGAGGGGAGTCCGCGGCCCCTCTCGGGGGGGGCGGTGTCGTGGGGGGGTGTTCCCCACTTCTTTGGGGCGCGCGAGAGGGGTCCGCGGCCCCTGTCGGTGGGCGGTGTCGTCGGGGGGGGGTGTTTCCCACTTCTTCGGGGAAACGGACTGGGGGGGTCCCTGATTCAACGCCCCCTGTATGAGGGGGGGGGGTTCCCCTCTCGGGGATCCGGTCCTTCTTTTCCCTTTGCCCCGGGAGATCTTGCTTCCGAGGGACTTCCGACGGGCTTGCGGGTTGGCAGACGACCGCAGCCCTCCGGCTTGGGGGGGGGGGTCCCTCCTCTACGGGAGGGCGGTTCCCCCCTCGGGGATCCGGTCCTTCTTTCCCGCTTTCCCCCGGGAGATCGGGCTTCCGAGGGGCTTCCGACGGGCTTTCGGTCAGCGGCAGCTAGACAGCCGCAGCCCTCGGGCTTCGAGGCTTCGGGGTCCCCCTTTGGGGCTGGGCCGGGAGGGGGCAATCCAGATCCCTGTTTGCCTTCAAATCTCTCCCCCCACCCCATCCCGGTTCACTGGGCATCCAGCTGGAGGTTTTCCGCCGTCGGGGATCCCGCCTGTCTGTTTCTGCTGGGGGATGCCGAATCCCCGGGCTGGCAACTTTATGTGCTTTTCGGGGTGGGGGGAGAGAGAAAAAGAGTTCCTTATTTTCTTCCACCACCCCCCTTCAAAAACCGCTCCCCGTTCCTTTTCTCGTGGGGTGACCTGTCCAAACACGTCTATTTTTGTGCTGGGGGGGGGGCGATTCCGAGGAAGGAGGGGGGAAGCGAGATTCCACGCTGCCGGCAGAGCGGATGGCGAAGGCACTTTGCAGCGGTGGTGGTGGATCGGGGCCATCACTGTGGAGGACTTGGGGGGGGGGTTGGATTGGGGCCATGACAGCGGAGGAGGGCGACCCCCAGATCTGTTTTCAGAACACTCCCTCCCCTTTGAAACGGTTTGGTCTGGTCGCTTTTCTCTCCTGCTTGGGTTTCCCCAGCGATTTGGGGCTTCTGCCTTTGCTTTGTCGAACTGCCCTGATCTCTTTCTCCCGGATTACCCCCCCCCCTACACACACATCTAGGCTGCCCCACTCCCACTTTTTCCAGTTGGCTGCTGCCCAACCGGGCATCTCTCCGCACCTTCTGGAATTATTTGGTTCCTCTTTCCAATTTTTCCGGCATTCCCCTGGCTCATATGGCCCCAAAACGACTCTGCGCTCCCTTTACGCTCCTTCTGATTCATCAGGGCTACTGCGTTGTGGCTACTGGTGGTCGTGGGGGTGGCAGATCAGGGGCCAACATTGTGCCCCCTGCCATTCTTCGCTTCTAAGGGCAGGTCCCATTAGCCCCAGCACTAGATCCACACCACTGGATCCATCTGTGATCCACCTGCGATGGATCTGTCCCTCTCCGTCCCTCCCAGGCTTCTTAAAGCTCCTATACCTGTGCGCGTAGCTAAACAGACATGAATAAAGGATGTATATATTTTTGACATATATCCTTTATTCATGTCTGTTTAGCTACACGTGCTGTTATTTTTTGATTCTTCATCGTATTCAGCGTAGGTTTTTTGTTGGCGTTCCTATACCAGTGCAGCATAGAGCTGGGAACATTCCCAGAGATGAAACATTTGACGCCATCGTCGAAGAAAGTTAAATGCTGTGTTCGTGCTCTGTGGAATGAGGGCATCTAGATATCTAGATATAATCTAGATATATATCTAGATATAAGCCTTGGAGCCCTGGTTGGGGGGGGGCTTTCTCCCCATGCCCCTTGCTGTCTGGCTGCTTTGGGGTTTGCATGAACAACCCACCACAAGAGAATCCCGAATGCAGACAGAACAGGTTCCTACTCCCCAAAAGTGCATCATCTCTCTTGCCCCTTCCTTCCAAGGGGTTAATTTGGCTTGGTTTGACTTGTCCTTCTCTTTCTCCACTGATGTCAATACCTGTCCCTTCCCTCCCTTTCATGCTTGCCTGACTAGGTTGCCTTGTGTGTAAGGCGCCATCCAGCCACAGGCAAATCGACCCGGGGGCTTTTGAGGCAAGGGACGGTGGGGAGCGGTTTGCCATTGCTTGCTTCTGCATAAAGAGGAGGAGGGAATGTGCTTTGGTTCTTAAAGGAGAGTCACTTGCTTTAATCTTGTGTGTGTGTGTGTGTGTGTTCGGGGTTGTCTGTGTGGAACGAGGGGAGGTGTCGGCGGATTGTGGACTGTTGCAGAGTGTGCTGGAAGGAGAGCTGTGCGTGCATGCAGTGTTGAGGTCTCAATTGCCAAGTTCTCCGCTGCAAAGAATGCGTCTCTGAGCCTGGTGTGGGAAAACTACTCTCTTCTCTGCCTGGTAATGTCTAGGAATTCCGGCTCTGCAAAGGAGAAGGGGGAAAGCAGGGGGGGGGGATTAGGAAGCAGCTTCAGATATCTCGATGCCTTAGCCGTACCTTTTGTCCAGAAAGGCTTCAGATGTTTAGGGACTGGACCTTTCCCCAGCTCCACGCTCTGTTTGCATGGGAGCTGCGCTGGTCTGACTCCAGACGTCTGATGAGTATAAAGCTGCAACGTCAAATCAAGACCAACTAGGCTACAAAGAGGTTACACTCTTGGTAGCCTCTTTGGTTGTGATTTGGCTTCTCAGCTTTATACTCACCATAGAATCATAGAGTTGGAAGGGACCACCAGGGTCATCTAGTCCAACCCCCTGCACAATGCAGGAAATTCACAACTACCTCCCCCACACACCCCGAGTGACCCCTACTCCGTGCCCAGAAGATGGCCAAGATGCCACTCCATGCCCAGAAGATGGCCCTCCCTCTCATGAACTGCCTGAAGGTGTTGTTTAAGCCATTGAAGGTGTTGTTTGAGCCGTTGATACACCAGTAAACATACAAAAGAAGAACTCATATCAAACGCATTGGGACTGTTCTATGGACAATTTGGAAAACATCTTGTATCCATTGTACTTACCTGCAGTTCCTATTGCGGATAATTGTCATATAAACGTCTGAAAATATTGATAGACAACAATTGCTTAGATTTTTTTGGGTCATATATCGTTTTGGCCATTGTGCTGGGGTTTTTTGGCTTCTAATTTCTGCAGTCAGCACAGGGTTATTTTTGTATTTAAGTCCAGATGTCTGATGGCAGAGGGGCACTTTGCTGGCGTGGCCGTAAATGCGCACTTGAGAAGGGGGAAAAGGGTGCTCAAATGCGATTGGAGTAACAGGTTTTCTTGCTGCGATTCAGGGGAGTTGGGAGAGATTCGAGAGTGAGACGTCAACGCAGCTCAGAGATGCTCTGGGCCACAGTGTGCGGTTTGCCGGCATTGATCTGTAGAGCTGTTGCCCCTATGGTGGGCCGAAGCCCCCCCCCCCATGACTGTCATTTAATGGCGTGAAAGAGTTGGAGGGGCAGGCTTAGGTACAGACTGTGGTCATTTATGCATGGGAGGTTTAATCTTGGGTTTGCCACTCACTAGGTGCTCGTTTCCCCTATCCAAATTATTGAAACTCAAAAATAAGCCCCCCACGCAGAGTTTTGAGAATTCGGATGGGGAAAATGTGCATCTAGAGAGTGGCAAATCCAAGGTAAAATCTCCCAGTCATAAATGGCCTATGTGTGCATGGGGGGGGGGAAGCAATTGTGTTTGCTTGATTCTTGACTTTGTTAGCCTTAAACCAAAACGTGGAGGTTGTTTTGTGTGTTTTTTAACTCGGGGCAGGGGGAACAAAATAACAGTGTAAGCAGTTGTTAAGGATAATGAATACAAAACTGTGGAATTGGCTAAAAACAATCCAGCAGTTTTCTTATTTTAAAAAAATTGAATCCGAGAGAGGATAAAGTTTGGAATGTCCCTTGCTTCTCTGCAAGGCGATGGGCGAGATTTAGCAGGGCCCGTGCCCTTCTGTTCCCGTGCCCTTTGCAAAACTAAAAGCTGGCTGAAGGGAGCCCTTTTGAGCGGGGAAATCTCCACTGCCAAACAGGGGTTCGAGTTCTAGGTAGGCAGAGCTGTGGATGCTGTGAGCCAAGCAAGCTGAACAATGGCACAATTCCTTCGTGGCGTGGGAGGATCTGGCGCCTGGAAGATCAAAAAGCCTCCTGGAACAGATGGGAGCGTTTCTGCCAGGGATCTTCTGAGGCAGCTGGGGAATCCTTGCCTCACTCAACCTGTCTCAGTGGAGGCATCTGTCTCTCCAGGCTGCAGCTGATCTATCTACACAAATGCTCCTTTAGGTTTTGTTCCTCATTGTACCCATCTGACATTTAGGGGAGTGGCTCAGTTGGTAGAGCATCTGCTCGGCATGCAGAAGGTCCCAGGTTCAATCCCCGGCATCTCCAGTTAAAGGGACCAGGTAAGCAGGTGATGTGAAAGACCTCCGCCTGAGACCCTGAAGAGCCCCTGCCGGTCTGAGCAGACAATACTGACTTTGGTGGACCGAAGGTCTGATTCAGTAGAAGGCAGCTTCATATGTTCACTGCCTGGACGTAGGCGTACAGTGAGCTGGGAAATTCCTGGAGATTCAGGAGCCGAACCTGGGGTTGGGACCACAGTGGGGGGGGGGGTCCAGTGTTTTAGATCCCACCCATTGTGGGCTCAATGGTAGAGCCTCTGCTTGGCATGCAGAAGGTCATAAGAACATAAGAAAGGCCCTGCTGGATCAGACCAAGGCCCATCAAGTCCAGCAGTCTGTTCACACAGTGGCCAACCAGGTGCCTCCAGGAAGCCCCCAAACAAGATGACTGCATCAGCACCATCCTGCCTGTGTTCTACAGCACTTAATATAATAGGCATGCTCCTCTGATCCTGGAGAGAACAGGTATGCATCACGACTAGTATCCATTTTATTAGTAGCCATGGATAGCCCTCTGCTCCATGAACATGTCCACTCCCCTCCTAAAGCCTTCCAAGTTGGAAGCCATCGCCACATCCTGGGGCAGGGGGTTCCACCATTTAACTACGCGTTGTGTGAAGAAATACTTCCTTTTCTCTGTTTTGAATCTCTCACCCTCCAGCTTCAGCAGATGACCCTGCGTTCTGGTATTATGAGAGAGGGAGAAAAGCTTCTCCCTGTCCGCTCTCTCCAAACCATGCATAATTTTATAGACCTCTATCATGTCTCCCCTTAGCTGCCTTCTTTCCAAGCTAAACAGCCCTAAGCGTCCTAACCTCTCCCCATAGGACAGTTCTAGGTCCCAGGTTCAATCCCTGGCGCATCCAGTTAAAGGGATTAGGCAAGTAGGTGGTGTGAAAGACCTTCCTGAGACCCTAGAGAGCTGCTGCCAGTCTGAGTAGACAATACTGACTTGAATGGACCGAGGATCTGATGCAGTAGAAGGCAGCTTCATGTGTACATTTATGGAGCCGGAACTCAAATGCCTGATATACAGATGACAGAGGTCAGTTCCCCTGGAGATAATGGCTGCTTTGGAGGGTGGACTCTATGGCATTACACCCTGCTCTCCCCAGCCACCCCAAATCTCCAGGGATTTCCCAACCCAGCGTTGGCAACCCTAGAGCCAGACTTTTTTTTTGTGTTGAAAGGTTACGTGTATGCAACATAGCAGGCTTGAGATATCTTTAGACAGCTCGATTGGAACCCTTGTTCTTATAAACGGGTTCAGTGGCTTGGCTAATTGAATAGTGCTTTGGTTGAAATCTGTCTACTCTGGATTTGGGCGAAAGAAACCCCGCCCGAGGAACGCCATGTTCAGAGCTGTATTAAAATATTTATGGATTGCCTCTCCGCTTGTTTGCGTGTGTGAAGCGGTTTCCGTTCGGAGTCATAAAATCACAATACAGTAACGGAGGCAGGCTAATTGCATAGTACAAACGACATCAAATCTCTATCGATCGGCTCATGTGGTATCTACCCGCCTTTCAATCCAGGAGGATTCCCAGGGTGGCTCCTACAGAATGCTGAAAGATGATTGATTTGGGGGATGCTTCCAGCTGCTGATGGAAGCAAGGCTCTGGGGATGGCATCCCAACCGAACCCCTGTACCTATTGAACCTGTCTGGTTTTCCCTAGCCTTTTTATCGGGTCACCCTGTCTTGACGATGGGGTGGCCGGTTGCCCAGCAGTGTGTTCTTGACTTCCTCCACTACATTTTAGCATGTCCATTGTATGTGGAACCCAGAGCCAAATTCTTAGATGGGTTATGCCTAGAGAGCCAGCATGGTGTAGGGGTTAAGAGTGGTGGTTTGGAGAAGTGGACTCTGATCTGGAGAACTGGGTTTGATTCCCTGCTCCAGCACATGAGTGGCAGAGGCTAATCTGGTGAATTGGATTTGTTTCCCCATTCCTACACATGAAGCCAGCTGGGTGACCTTGGGCTACTCACACTCTCTTAGCCCCACTTACCTCACAGGGTGTCTGTTGTGGGGAGGGGAAGGGAAGGAGAGTGTAAGCCAGTTTGATTCTTCCTTAAGTGGTAGAGAAAGTCGGCATATAAAAAGTCTTCCCCCCCTTTCTCTATAACTTCAGTCTATATGTTACAATTGGGAGACACAGATTGCTTTTCCCCGGGCTCACCATGGACTCCTGTGACCAATAATAGTGCTAACTGATTTAATAATTTATTGTTATCCAAACTAGCTTTTTAATCTATATGTATTATGTTTTAAATGTGTGTGGTTATTTTTAAGATTGTTTGCCACTCTGAGCCTGGCCTTGGCCAGGACATAGAGCAGGATAAAAGACCAAATAATAATAAATAAATAAATAAATCATAGAACCATAGAGTTGGAAGGGACCATACAGGCCATCTAGTTCAACCCCCTGCTCAATGCAGGATCAGCCTAGAGCATCCCTGACAAGTTCTTGTCCAGCCTCTGCTTAAAGACTGGGAGTGAGGGGGAGCTCACCCCTTTCCTTCGAACAACTCTTACTATAAAAATATTTTTCCTAATATCCAGCAGGTACCTTTCCTCCCACAATTTAAACCCATTATTGCGAGTCCTGTCCTCTGCTGCCAACAGGAACAGCTCCCTGCCCTCCTCAAAGCGTCAGCCCTTCAAATACTTCAACAGAGCAATCCTGTCCCCCCTCAACCTCCTCTTCTCCAGACTGAACATTCCCAACTCCCTCAGCCTTTCCTCGTAGGACTTGGTCTCCAGGCCGCTGATCCTCCTCGTCACTCTCCTCTGCACCCGCTCGATTCTGTCCACATCTTTTTTAAATTGAGGCCTCCAGAACTGCACACAAGACTCCAGGTGCGGCCTGACCCATGCAGTGTACAGAGGAACTATGACCTCTTACAGTTTGGATGTTTTGCCTCTGTTGATGCACTTCAAGATCGCATTAGACTTTTTTGCACTGCATCACACTGGCTGCTCATTTTTAACTTACGGTGTACCCATATCCCAAGATGAAAGAAGCATTAGTTTAGAGCAGCCAGGATTCAAGTGATGATCCCCAAACTCAGTTTTGGTTTCACAAACTAACCAGAGTTAAAATACCCCATGAAACTGAGTGACATATGAGTGGAGCCAATCAGAGTCCATGCTCGATGGCGAAACTGAAAATCCTCTTGCGTGTCATTCCTTCTTGCCCGAAAGACATCTGTGCTGAAGCATCGGCAGTATGTAAATTTGAGCTTAATCAGTTGCTTAGAGGATTAAAAGCCGGTTGATTAACAGAGATGTTGTTTTGCCAGGGCTGTCCATCCAAAGTTTTCTCTTAGATCTTTCTCTTCCGCTGCTCAGAAATGAATCCTCGTGCCATAGAAACATTGAACACATGAAGCTGCCTTATACTGAATGAGATCCTTGGTCAGTCTTGTCTACTTAGACAGGCAATGGCTTGCCAGGGTCTCAGGCAGGGGTCTTTCACATCACCGACTTGCCTACCCCCTTTAACTGGAGATGCCGGGGATTGGACCTGGGACCTTCTGCATACCAAGCAGATGCTCTACCACTGAGTTGCAGACTCTCGCCTTCTTTCGATGTGCCCTGCCTCCTGGAGCATATCCAGCTCTTCTCTTTTCATAGAATCATAGAGTTGGAAGGGACCACCAGGGTCATCTAGTCCAACCCCCTGCACAATGCAGGAAATTCACAACTACCTTCCCCACACACACACACAGTGACCCCTACTCCCTTCCCAGAAGATGGCCAAGATGCCCTTCCTCTCATGATCTGCCTAAGATCATAGAATTTTCTGTAGTTAATTTACAAAGTACTTACCTTTATTGGCATAATTACATACTTTAGCCAATGATCAAAGCAGGATATAAGTACAGCACCCTTTAAATTAGGGATTAGTAATAATCCCTATAAATTAGGATTTACAAAATGTACTAGTTTAAAACTGCTTTAATCTTCAGCACCTCAGCAAGAAATTGAGCTACCATCACCGCTATTTCAGGGATCGAGTCATTAAAGAGAAATTGGCATTTCAGTTCGTTGTTCAAAGATCTTTTGGTAGCTAATAAAGCAGACAATAGTTTTTCGCGTGTACATTCATAAAAAGGACAATCTAAAATTATGTGATCAATAATTTACGAAGTAATTTTCCTGCACACCCGGGGAGTTCCCTAAGTATGTAGAGACCTGTGACTTGCCTGTTGGCAGTCTGATTTTGTGTCACGTGAACACATGAAGCTGCCATATACTGAATCAGACCCTTGGTCCATCAAAGTCAGTATTGTCTACTCAGACCGGCAGCGGCTCTCCAGCGTCTCAGGCAGGGGTCTTTCACACCACCTGCTTTCCTAGTCCCTTTAACTGGAGGTGCTGGGGATTGAACCTGGGACCTTCTGCGTGCCAAGCAGAGGCTCTACCATTGAGTCACAGCCCCTCTCCAACGCTCTCCAGGGTCTCAGGCGGAGGTCTTTCACATCACCTTCCTAGTCCCTTTAACTGGAGATGCCGGGGAGAAGTGGGGGATCAAGCCCGGTTCTCCAGATCAGAGTCCACCACTCGAAATCACCTCTCTTAACCACTACACCATGCTGGCTCTGCAGATACTGAGACTGCAGGCCATTGTAGTATGTCGGAAAGGCTGAGTGGAAAAGTAAATTGAACGATTGTACTGGCTTTAGTGTCAGTCTCCAAAGACTTGACTAAAGTGATGGTGTCTCTCTGTGTGTGTTGAGTGCCATCAAGTCGCTTCCGACTCATGGCGACCCTAAGAATCAGCGTCCTCCAAAACGTCCTCTCTTTAACAGCCTTGCTCAGGTCTTGCAAGCTGAGGGCTGTGGCGTCCTTTATTGAGTCCATCCATCTCTTGTTGGGTCTTCCTCTTTTCCCGCTGCCCTCAACTTTTCCTAGCATGACTGTCTTTTCCAGTGACTCCTGTTTTCTCATAATGTGACCAAAGTACGACAGCCTCAGTTGAGTCATTTTAGCCTCCAGGGTCAGTTCAGGCTTGATTTGATCTAGAACCCACTGATTTGTTTTTTTGGCAGTCCACGGTATCCGCAACACTCTCCTCCAACACCACATTTCAGAGGAATCTACTTTCTTCCTCTCAGCTTTCTTCATTGTTCAGCTTTCACGCCCATATGTAGTAATAGGGAACACAATGGCATGGTGTCTCTAGACCTCCATAAAACCCTATCATTAAAAATCTCGCTCTAGCCGAGGGCCGTGGCATCCTTTCTTGAGCCCATCCATCTCCTGTTGGGTCTTCCTTTTTTCCTCATGCCTTCTGCTTTTCCTAGCATTATTTCGGATTACTCGTCTTCGCTTTTTGGTCATTTTAAATGAGCTTTGCTTTGCGTCAAGATGCTGCTGGTGGCTTCCGTCTGCGGAGAGGCAGCTGGCCTGTTGTGGCATGCTGAGCTATTACTGGATTGCTGCCATTTCTGCCTTGGCCTGCTGATTCAATTTGGGAGGCCACGAGAAACAATAATTCCCATTAACCCCCACAGGAAGTCATGCTAGGGAAGACTGGAAGAGCCATTTACATGAAGATGAAGAGTTGGTTTTTAGATGCTGACTTTCTCTACTGTGTAAGGAAGAATCAAACTGGCTTACCATCTCCTTCCCGTCCCCTCCCCACAACAGAAACCCTGTGAGGTAGGTGGGGCTGAGAGAGCTCTTAAGACATGGGTTCTCAACAAGGGGGCGATTTTATAGTTCTGGGGGGATTGGGGCCACTATTCAGCAAAGCGTGATGCCCTATAGATTATGTACGATCAGTAAAATTGTAGTTTGTTTTTTTTGAGGTAGACTATCCTGGGAAGGGGGGAATTATATTCTGAACAATGGTGAAAAGGGAATGGAGCAAAAAAGGTTAAGAACCACTGCTTTAAGAGAACTGTGACTAGCCCAAGGTCGCCCAGCTGGCTTCATGTAGAGTGGGGAAACCAGCCCAGTTCATGTGGAGGAGTGGGAAATCAAACCTGGTTCTCCAGATCTGACTCAAAACCACTGGTCTTAACCACTGCACCACGCTAGGAAACAAATCTTACAAGAAGTAAATAAAATGCTGCATTTCCAGAGAAAGCAGCGTCAATGCAAGTTATTGAGTCTCAAAGAAGTTTGCAAAAATGGGCTTGTGGCTTTCATTGTCTAATTCACATTTAACAAGTAGTGGGAAAACTGCTTTTTGGGGTGAAAGTAATTGCCTGGTCGACTTTTCTGGGGCCCAAGTATAATTTCTCTGTTCAAGCTTATAATATGCCCCACTAAAGACACATGATCCTCTCTTATACATGAGCTCATGAACAGGGTTGCCTACCTCCAGGTACTAGCTGGAGATCTCCCGCTATTACAACTGACATCTAACTGATAGAGATCAGTTCACCTGGAGAAAATGGCTGCTTTGGCCATTGGACTCTATGACATTGAAGTCTCTTCCTTCCCCAAACCCTGCCCTCCTCAGACTCCACCCCCAAAAAACTCCAGGTATTTCCCAATCTGGAGCTAGCAACCCTACTCATAAAGCATGAAAGAAAAATGTATACTTTATTTCCACAATGACACAAATAGACCATATCATTCTAATAAGCTTGCAGCTTGGACTAGGTCCCTCCCCCTACGTGAGAGCCACTGTGGTGTAGTTGTTAAGGGAAGTGGTTTGGAGCGGTGGACGCTAATCTGGTGAACCGGGTTGGTTTCCCCGCTCCTCCACATGAGGCCAGCTGGGTGATCTTGGGCTAGTCACAGTTCTCTTCGAGCTCTCTCAGCCTCACCTACCTCACGGGGTGTCTGTTGTGGGGAAGGGAAGGGAAGGTGATTGTAAGCCAGTTGGATTCTCCCTTAAGTGGTAGAGAAAGTTGGTGTATAAAAACCAACTCTTCTTCTATATTCCTAGGTCCTGGTAAAATATACTACTTTCCCCTTTCCCCCATCCTTGTGCCTGGAATCGACAAATCCGTCCCCAAGGGGCTTTTGCTCAGAAGTAAGTTCTGTTGATTTTAGTGGAACTGCATTTCAAGTAAATGCACTCGAGACTGTAACTGTAGAAATGAAAGCATGACATTTTCTCGTTGCTTTCTGGGAGATGAATACCTTGGAAACCGGAGTCCGTTTCTGAGATCAAATTTAGCCCTAAATGACTATCTGAAATGTGAAGGGGGAAAGAAAATAGGTCTGGAATAACCACTTTGGAATGCCCTGTGATGAATTCCAAAGTAGATTTTGAATGCCGAGCTCACCGCAGTGCTTCAGTACTCTCTGCCGGTGAAGAATGTACTAAGCCGTACTTGGATATAGACAGGATTATGCATTCAGCAAAGCAAAGAATAAAACTGGTCATAGAGCCAGGAGGAGTTCTTTAATTCTTCCCAGTTGATTCACCGCTGTTTAAGATTGGGGGTGCAGGAGGATTTTATAAGCAGAAGGAAAGTCACACAATGAGAGCATTATTTGCAAGTTGCACATGAACACATGAAGCTGCCTTATACTGAACCAGACCCTTGGTCCATCAAAGTCAGTATTGTCTACTCAGACCTGCAGGGTCTCAGGCAGAAGTCTTTCACATCACTTACTTGCCTGGCCCCTTTAACTGGAGATGCTGGGGATTGAACCTGGGTACTTCTGCATGCCAAGCAGATGCTCTAAATTATTCTTTCCCATACTGGTAGTTGAACCTGGGCTGCCTGCGTAAAAACCAGGAATCCTAACCGCTAGACCATATGGGAAAGTGAAAATCTTACAGTATCTTTAGTTTAGTTTAGAGAGCCAGTGTGGTGTAGTGGTTAAGTGCGGTGGTTTGGATTGGTGGAGTCTGATCTGGAGAATCGGGTTTGATTCCCCCACTCCTCCACATGAGCAGCAGAGGCTAATCTGGTGAACTGGATTTGTTTCCCCATTCCTATGCATGAAACCAGCTGGGTGACCTTGGGCTAGTAATATTCTCTCAACCCCACCTACCTCACTGGGTCTCTGTGGTGGGGAGGGGAAGGGAAGGTGATTCTAAGCTGGTCTGATTCTTCCTTTACTGGTAGAGAAAGTTAGCATATAAAAATCAACTGTTGTTCTTCTTCAATCATCTTCATGTGTGTACAATCTGCTCTATTTGAGATATTATGTCAGTCCTTCCCCAGCTGTTTCCTGGGGTACATTAGTGTTCTCCCCCCCAAAAAAGATATAAAAACAAAGTTTCCTTTGAGACCAAAGTACCCTTGAAAAGGGGAGGCTGCCTGATATGTCTGTGTATGATTCATGTCAAGGAGATGAAGCCAGAGCCACCAGTTGCCATTGGCAGGTGTGTTACTGTGTCACCCCTCTGAATCAAGTGTGACCGGTAGAAAGAGAGTCTGCTGAATTACAACTGATAATGAAGCTCAGGACAATGCATTCTCCTGGGTTGAACAGAGAGCTGGGATTCCTGTCTCATTACCAATGCTAATTTCTCCACGCCTACTAAAAAGGTAAAGGTCCCCTGTGCAAGCACCGAGTCATTCCTGACCCATGGGGTGACGTCACATCCCGACGTTTACTAGGCAGACTTTGTTTAGGGGGTGGTTTGCCAGTGCCTTACCCCCAGCAAGCTGGGTGCTCATTTGACCGACCTGGAAAGGATGGAAGGCTGAGTCAACCTTGAGCCGGCTACCTGAAACCAACTTCCGTCGGGATCGAACTCAGGTCATGAGCAGAGCTTGGACTGCAGTACTGCAGCTTACCACTCTGCACTATGGGGCTCTTCCATGCCTACTACCCTCTGCATATGACACTTAATCCAATTTTGCCTGCTGATGGCATTTACTTGCTTGACATTTACATTTCTATTGGGTGTCTAATTCACTAGTCTCTTCTTAAGGATAGTTGGAATCACATTTTAGCTGTATCTGAAGACGTGTGCTGTGACTCATGAAACCTCATGCCATGCCAGAATTTTGTTAGTCTGTAAGGTGCTGCTGAACTCTGGCTCCTTTCTACCACTGTGTGTGTGTTAAGTGCCGTCAAGTCACTGCCGATTCATGGCGACCCTATGAATGAAAGTCCTCCAAAACGTCCTATCTTTGACAGTCTTGTTCAGATCTTGCAAATTGAGGGCTGTGGCTTCCTCTTGTTGCGTTTTCCTCTTTTGCTGATGCCCTCAACTTTTCCTAGCATGACTGTCTTTTCCAGTGACTCTTGTTGTCTCATGATTTGACCAAAATACGATAGCCTCAGTTTAGTCATTTTAGCTTCTAGGGTCAGTTCAGGCTTGATTTGATTTATAACCCATTAATTTGTTTTTTTGGCAGTCCACAGTATCCGTAACACTCTCCTCCAACACCACATTTCAAAGGAATCTATTTTCTTCCTATCAGCTTTCTTCAATGTCCAGCTTTCACACCCATACATAGTAATAAGGAATACGATGGCATGAATTAATCTAATCTTGGTGGCCAGTGACACATCCTTACACTTCAAAATCTTTTCTACCGCTAGTGACAGACTAACACGGCGGAGGCTAATCTGGTGAACTGGGTTTGTTTCCCCACTCCTCCACATGAAGCCAGCTGGGTGACCTTGGGCTAGCCACAGTCTCTCAGCCTCACCTATCTCCCAGGGTGTCTGTTGTGGGGAGGGGAAGAGAAGGTGATTGTAAGCTGGTTTGCGTCTCCCTTAAATGGTAGAGAAAGTCGGCCTATAAAAGCCATCTCTTCTTCTTCATCATGGCTGTTCCTCTCGTGGAATAACCACTTAATTTGGAGGAATGCTTCTTACCTCGGAGGAAAGCCTTTGAGGTTGTGCCAAAAGGAAAGGTGAGGTATAAATATTTAAATAAATGTATAAATTACCTTCGGTCAGTGGAGTGGTCTGATGGGGTAGGATGCACTCCACAACCTAGTAGAAGGGCACCATTGTGCACTGCTGAGACTTTGCCTATGTTTTGTAAGAGTATTTGGATCACTTCTTTCCTACCTCAGGCCTTTGGGATGGAGAGCTGTTCTGTAGTCAGCTCACTGGACTTGCGCCTGGCTCCTTTCGGGAGTTGCTGCAGAGCACCTGGGTGTCGTGGATCACGTATCCCTCCGACTGCCGCATAGCAAATTGTTGGCAGAGTGGGGAGAGAAATCTGCGATTCAGATTTGGCTCCTGGCTCATTGAGGCTGGCATTCAGATTCAAATGTGCTTCCTTTGGGCACCCTCACATTCAAATGGAGCCAGGACTGCTCTGATTTTGAATGAATTTGAATTCAGATAATACGAACATCGATAAGCGGCATTAATGCAACCGTTAGCTCACTTCAGGCAATTCGGCTTCCATTGATTATTCCCCCCTCCCCCTTAAATGGCATTAATTTTAGATTGCAGGGTGCGGAAAAAGGAGGCTTTCCAAATGGCAGAAAAAAAAGAATTCTCTGTGCAAAGTATCTGAATGCATTCAGAAGTTTTGATGTAGAGCGGGCTGGATCTAGGCTGCTGCACTGAAATGCCGAACTGGAGTCCAGCATCTAGGATGGATTTTCCTCAGACCGTATGTTTGACGCTCCTGGTTTAGATTTTCAGTTTCAGGAACTGCATCCCCTGATAGTTGTGTGTGTGCCCTTTTTTTTTTTCATTGACAGCTCTGTAGGCTGATAGCAAAATCGCCTTCCCTTCCCCTCCCCACAAAAGACACCCTATGAGGTAGGTGAGGCTGAGAGAGCTCTATGAGAGCTGTGACTAGCCCAAGGTCACCTAGCTGGCTTCATATGTAGGAGTGGGGAAGCCAACCCGGTTCACCAGTTTAGCATCCGCCGCTCATGTGGAGGAGGGAGGAATTGAACCCAGTTCTCCAGATCAGAGTCCACTGCGCCAAACCACCGCTCTTAACCACTGCACCACGCTGGCTCTCAAAGCAAGCCCCCAGCACATCTTGGTGAAAGGATCTTCTGTCTGAGGGCGTGCATTCTAGCTTGGCAACTCTCGGCTTTCCTGCTTTCTGAAAAAAGAAGTGGAACTTTAAGCCTCTCGAACATGCCCCGCAAAAGGAAGCACTGGTTGCTTCTGAGCCAGCGTGGTATAGTGGTTAAGGGCGGTGGTTTGGAGCAGTGGAGTCTGATCTGGAGAACCGGGTTTGATTCCCCACTCCTCCACATGAGTGGCGGAAGCTAATCTGGTGAACCGGGTGGGTTTCCCAGCTCCTTTACATGAAACCAGCTGGGTGAACTTGGGCTAGTCACACTATCTCAGCCCCACCTACCTCGCAGGGTGTCTGTTGTGGGCAGGGGAAGGGAAGGTGATTGTAAGCCGGTTTGAGTCTCCCTTAAGTGGTAGAGAAAGTCGGCATATAAAAACCAACCCTCCTCCTTCTGTGTCGACCCCATTAAACGTTCTCTCTCCGAGGAGCAGTCGGGTAAGGGAGACTGCCCTCCAGCTCCCTGGGCGGCCCCTGCCGAGCCAATCGCCCTGGCCGCTTCCAAGCACCACTTTGTTCTCATTTGGATTTCCTCGCCTTCGCTGCCATCCGTCAGGCCCTCCCCTTTGCCGCCGCCCCTCTCAAAGACAGCTTGTTCACTTTCCCTGCCAAAAGTTTTATGAGCGCATCTGGTTCCAGCCAGCCCGTAAATGCCCCCAGCAGCAAATTTCCCTTCCGCTTTAAGAATTTACGCCGCCGACCCTCCGTGCCAGCCCGGAGAACAGCTGCGCATTAAGGCTATAAAAAGCCTGTGTGCTGTTGTCTTCCCTAATGGAGCGGCCTCCTAAACAGAGAGTGATGTGCCAGGCGTTGCACCCAAGTTTCCAGCGGCACGGCTGCGCTGGCTGCAGGTGCCGGAGAGGGAAGGTTTTGATAACCTGGAAGGGTTTCTCAGCACCTTGATTGATCAGCACCTTGGACAGCGGCAGCAGGTTAACGTGGGTCTTTTGGCTTGCGGCGCAGTTGTTTTTTGGTTCAGGTGGATGTTCGGTTTTCCGCACGTAAAAGCTCTCCCCCGAGAAGGCTTAGCTGCTTGAGCGTAAGGGCCGCAGCTGTATTGAACAGAACACAGCCAACGCATTCTTGGCGTCAGGGTTGGCCGATGTTTGCGTAAGACCAAGAGATGTACATGCTAATTTCTGTAGCAATTAGATGGTTTAGAGTGTCTCTCGATCATCATTCCAGGAGGGTAGCGGCCTGTGTCTGTTGCAGCGGCAATAAAACAAGCATTTTGTGGCACCTTAAAGGCTAACTAGATTTTATTTAGCGGAGGATTTTGTGGATTAGAGCCCAATTCTTCATCTGGAAAATGCGGGCTCTAGTCCGTGGAAATTTATGCTGGGATAAAAATCTTGTAACTCTTCAAGGTGCCATAGACTCCCGCTTATTTTTGCTTTAATGTTTTTATTCTTCTCAAAAACAACCCTAAGTAGTAATATGCCTTTTTACCAACTGGAGAACGGAGGGGGAGGGTTGTCCAAGACAGCCTTTTTAGTTTGAGAGAGGAGGGGTTATAATCTGTTTCCTGGTCCGATCCAACAGCATAGAATCATAGAGTTGGAAGGGACCACCAGGGTCATCCAGTCCAACCCCCTGCACAGTGCAGGAAATTCACAATTACCTCCCCCACACACCCCCAGTTAATGCCCCCAGCAGCAAAATTTCCCTTCTGTAGATTTTTTTCATGCCCGCAAGGGATGGCTTACAGTGTACCCTTTCAATTGATTCAACCCTGAGTTGTTTGGGGCAATCAGCAGGAGATTCTTCTGGCTGTGCAGATTAACGTTGACAGCCAAGCAGCTGAGCCTTCACTGCTGCCGTCACTGCCCCGCACAGACCCTAATCCAGTGATGGCCAATTGGCAGCTCAAGGCAGAACCCAGCCCCCAAAAACAAGAAGGAGAAGAAAGTTGGTTTTTATATGCCGATTTTCTCTATTTTTTTAAGGCAAATCAAACCAGCTTAAAATCTCCTCCCCTTCCTCTCCTCACTGCAGACACCTTGTGAGGTAGGTGGGGCTGAAAGAGTTCAGAGAGAACTGTGACTAGCACAAGGTCACCCAGCAGACTTCATGCGTAGGAGCGAGGAAACAAACCCCGGTTCACCAGATTAGTCTGCCGCTCCTGTGGAGGAGTGGGGAAACAAGCTCAATTCTCCAGATTAGAGTCCACCGCTCTTAACCACTACACCACACTGACTCATGGAATCCTCCATGAATTTTTAGCATTTTGTAAGGCCATCGAAGCTAGTGGCTATCACTACATCCTGTGGCAGCGAGTTCCACAGGTTAAACAGGCAATGTGTGAAGAAGTGATCTCTTTGGGCTGTCCTGAATTTGCTGCCCATGCACTTTATTGGTTGCTTGTGCTTTCATGTGTTTTGGGAGAGGGGGAAAAGGTCTTCATCCACTTTCTTCATTCCATCTATATATCTAATTTTGAACATAGGTCCATAACGTTGATTTAAAAAATCCACATATTGGGGCCATGTATAGAGAAAACGGAACTTCCTGCAAACCTTGGACTGCCCCCAGGTTTTAAGAACCCGCCCAAATGTTGGGGTTGGGGGTTAAAATCAGCCCAAAATGGAGAGTGCAAGTTCAGATCTTATAAAACCTCACGAGATCACAGTTGGCATTGCCTGGTTGCCTAGCAACTCCACCAGAAAAAGAGGATTTGAGCCTGGAAAGGCACTGCAAGCACGGCCTGGGAGGAGAGAAAGAAGCAAAAAAAGTGGATTTTTTCATATATGTATTTGAAGGGCTGTCACTCAGAGGAGGGCAGGGAGCTGTTCCTGTTGGCAGCAGAGGATAGGACTCACAGTAATGGGTTTAAACTTAGGGTGGAAAGGTACCAGTTGGATATTAGGGGAAATTTTTACAGTACGAGTTGTTTGACACTGGAATCAGCTTCCTAGGGAGGTGGTGAGCTCCCCCTCGCTGGCAATCTTTAAGCAAAGGCTGAACAAACACTTGTTAGGGATGCTATAGGCCGATCCTGCATTGAATAGATGGCCTGTCTGGCCCCTTCCAACTCTGTGATTTGATAATTCTATATGTGTGTGTGTCCTGTAACAAAAGTGGGAAATCAGATAACCACCGTTCTGTTTTGCTGATGGAAATAAGGCTGTAGGATTCCGCTCCATGAACCCATCACAGTGCAAAGCACCAACCTTATGAACGATCAGGCACTGTACTTTCACAGTTCTATGACACAACACCCTCTTGTCTGCTACAAACCCACTGGTTGCATCCTGCAGCTTGTGTGCTTAAACAAGGGGCAACTATAACTCATTGCAGACAAGCAGTTGTCTGGCAAACTGCAGGGCTGGATGACACGTTATCGTCACTGACCCTGAAGTCAATGCCCAGCGATCCTCTGTGTCAGCAGCTAATGTGTCAACCATTGGATTCATTTGATGCTAGACAGGCCACCTTTCCTAAAAAGCGCTGGGGGGAAAAAGATTGGGTAGCACAATGAAGCCCTGTGAACAAGCAAACTCCAACCAAAGTGGTGTGTAAAATTCTATGACATTTCTTAGCTTTGATTCATTTAAAAAAATGAATAATTTGGATCAGGCAAAGGGATCCAGGAATGCATGTTTGAGAGAATCTAAGACTAATCAGGGTTGGTTTGTTCCTACATTGGGACTATCGTTCTTATTTGACATCCCACCATCTTTCCCCAGTTTTTTTTAAACGACAACAGCAATAAACAGCCAGCAAAATATCCCAGATTATATTCTGTGGCATTCTGGGTTACTTTCCAACTTCCATATTTGTATCAGCAGCCATGGCTGCAATGGGCAAACCATGCAAGCCCATCCCTGTGTGGAAAACACATAGAATCATATAGTTGGAAGGGACCACCATACACACCCAGTGACCCCTACTCTATGCCCAGAAGATGGCAAAAAAAACCCCAGAAACCTCCAGGATCCCTGGCCAATCTGGCCTGGAGGAAAGTTGCTTCCTGACCCCAAAGTGGCAATCGGCATTATCCTGGGCATGCAAGAAAGGGCCACGAGTTGCAAACCTCCCTGCTCTCCCTCTCATGATCTGCCTAAGGTACTAGAATCAGCCTTTCTGACAGATGGCCATCTAGCCTCTGCTTTAAAACCTACAGGGAAGGAGAGCCCATCACCTTCCAAGGAAGCCTATTCCTCTGAGGAACTGCTCCGACTGTTAGAAAGCTCTTCCTAATGTTTAGCCGGAAACTCTCTTGATTTCATTTCAACCCGCTGGTTCTGGTCTGACCTTCTGGGGCAACAGAAGACAACTTCACCATCCTCTATATAACAGCCCTTCAAATGCTTGAAGATGGTTATCACATCATCTTTCAGTCGTCTCCTCTCCGGGCGAGGATATTTGTTCTGGCTTAGATATTTGTTCTGGTTTCTTAAGGCTAAATTGGTTGAGCATTGGGTGTATTTCATTCCTTTTTGTTGAGGCTGGGTTATACTTCTGTTAAGGGCTCGAAGCCTCAGCAATCGTATGGGTTCCCAATCTAAAAACTTTACCCGAGACAACATGAAGCATAGCAAAGCGGTTTTCCACACTCTGAAGAACGCACTTTTTGATCCACTTTCGGTGCACTTTGCAACTGGAGTTTACTGTGAGAAATGGCACGATCCACTTGCAAACGACGGGTAAAGTGCATTGGAAGTGGGTTGAAAGTGCATGATCTGCATGTGCAAAAGTGCTCCTGGGTCCCACCCTGTGCTTGCAGAGGAGGCAGAAGAAAATGACTTGGTTTTTATATGCCGACTTTCTCTGCCACTTAAGGGAGAATCAAATCAGCTTACAATCACCTTCCCCTCCCCACAAGAGACACCCTGTGAGGGAGGTGGGGCTAAGAGAGCTGTGACTAGCCCAAGGTCACCCAGCTGGCTTCGTGTGGCAGAGTGGGGAAATGAATCCAGTTCACCAGATTAACCTCTGCTGCTCATGTGGAGGAGTGGGGAATCAGACCCGGTTCTCCAGATCAGACTCCAGTGCTCCAAGCCACCGCTCTTAACCACTACACCACGCTGATAAGGAAGCAGAGAAAATAGGTTAAAAAGATGAAATGCATTGACATAATAAGGCCGTAGATCTTCGGGTTTCTGCATAATTTCCGGTAGTTGTCATTTAGTCTTTGCTGGCATAAATAAAGTAACTAATCAGGGAGCCAGGATGCATTAGGATACTGGCTGCAGCGAATGGGAGCAAAGAATAGCTCCATTTGGATCAGGCGTTTTTGGCTATCGGCAAAAAATGCCCTTGTGTAGTTCTGACCACAGGTTTGGCCTTGCACACCCCCTGAACAAAGATGGAAGGAAGGACGTTTCTCAGGTGTCTCTTGCCAGCACGGTTGATTTGAGGAAGAGGAAGGATAATCCTTTGAAGAACTGGTGTCCCATCTCATCATACCCCAACCGTCCCTTTCTATCCATGAGAACGTCTTCTGGGGGGTGGGAGGCATTGCCTGTTGCAAGTTTCAGACAATTGATGAGCAGTTAAGTAGGCATTACCAGCCCAGGCCAAGGGGAAGCAAACAGGGCCAAACACATCCGTTGGAGACCAGAGTGGTGTAGTGGTTAAGAGCGGTGGTTTGGAGCAGTGGACTCTGATCTGGAGAACCGGGTTTGATTCCCCGCTCCTCCACATGAGCGGCGGAGGCTAATCTGGTGAACTGGGTTGGTTTCCCCACTCCTACACACAAAGCCAGCTGGATGACCTAGGGCTAGTTACAGCCTCTCAGCCCCACTTGCCTCACAGGGTGTCTGTTGTGGGGAGAGGAAGGGAAGGAGATTGTAAGCCGGTTTGATTCTTCCTTAAGTGGTAGAGAAAGGCAGCATATAAAATCCAACCCTTCTTCTAGCCCAAGCTCACCCAGCTGGCTTCATGTGGAGGAGTGGGGAAACCAACCCAGTTCACCAGATTATAGCATCCCTCACTCATGTGGAGGAGTGGGGAATCGAACCCGGCTCTGCAGATCAGAGTCCACTGCTCCAAACCACTGCTGTTAACCACTCCACCACGCTGGCTGGTGAAACCCCCGCATTGTTCTGACCACAGGTTTGGCTTTGCGCACGCCCTGAACAAAGATGGGAGGGAGGGCGTTTCTCCGCCCCTGTGGTCCCGCATGCCTAGAGCTCCGTTTTCCAATCAGTGAGTTATCCAGCCGGAAAGGCAAGCCAGCCAACCACGCTGGGAAGTGCTCGTTCTGTTTAAATTTTGCATGCGGGAGATAAATAAGGGTTTCCATGGTTACTTGGAGAGGAGAAAAGGGCTCTCCTTCTCCCTCTCCCCCCCACCCCCCACTCTGAAAAACATAAAAAGTTCAAACCGTTTGAGCGCTAAGTGGCGGGTTGGTGATTGGAGCCAGGTTGAAACCGGGTCAGTTGTGGACGTTGCGGCGGCCGCAAGTGCCTTGCCCTTTTTCGGGGTAAGGAGATGTTCACCGAGACACCCTTAATTAGGAGCGGCTAATAAGGGCTCTTATCCCTCTGGCCTTGCCAGCGATTACACCCGGCAAATGACTTTGCTCTTTCCCATTGGCTTGGAGCTTGGCGCGGATGCATTTGGCCCTGTTTGCTTCTCCTTGTCCTGGGCTGGTAATGCCTACTTGACTGCTCAGCAGTTGTCTAAAGCCTGCAACAGGTAATCCACTCCCCTCAAGAAGACATTCTTGTGGATAGACAGGCGCGGTTGGAGGAGGAAGAAGAAGAAGATGATTTGGTTTTTATATGTCGACTTTACCTACCACTTAAGGAAGAATCAAACCGGCTTACAATCGCCTTCCCTTCTCCACAACAGACACCCTGTGAGGGAGGTGGGGCTGAGAGAGCTCTAAGAGAACTGTGACTAGCCCAAGGTCACCCAGCTGGCTTCATGTGTAGGAGCGGGGAAACCAACCCAGTTCACCAGATTAGCCGCCGCTCATGTGGGGAGGAATGGGGAACCAAACCCAGTTATCCAGATTAGAGTCCACTGCTCCAAACCACTGCTCTTAACCACGACACCACCCTGGCTCATTGTATACCACGCTGGGATATGATGAGATTGGACGCTAGTTCTTCAAAGGAGTATCCTCCCTCTTCCCCAAATTAATTGTGCTGGCAACAGAGACTGTGGATCCCAGATTGGAAACAGGAATGGAAATGAACCAAGATCAGGGTTATACTAGTGCTTCAGTTTTTTCAGTGTTATGAAATTTATCCTGGAATCCAAATATGGTGGTAATTCTACCTATTGAGACTCTCTGAGACTTTCTTTCCGAATAGTATTCTTTCTGACTCAATTGTAGCTATCTGAGAAATGGGGGGGGGTATAAAATTTGAAATTAGACACACATTTTGAAATAAGGAAGCAAGACCCTTTCCAGGGCTGTTCTGGCCTTTGAGGGAAGACTCACCAGTAGGGTTGCCAGGTCTCTCTTCACTACCAGCGGGATATTTTTGGGGTGGAGCCTGAGGAGGGCGGGGTTTGGGGAGGGGAGGGACTTCAATGTCATAGAGTCCAATTGCCAAAGTATCCATTTTCTCCAGGTGAACTGATCTCTATTGGCTGGAGATCAGTTGTAATAGCAGGAGATCTCCAGCTAGTACCTGGAGGTTGGCAACCCTACTCATCGGAGCCAGGCTCAGCAGCAACCACAGGGTGACTTGCTACCGCATGATTTGCATGACTTATCCAGGCCCGTCTGCTTGCTATTGCTTAACAGCCGCCACTCCACAAAAGCCAGTGTTGTCCAGTGGTTAGAGTTTCAGATTACAATTTGGGAGACCCGGATTTTGCCCCCTGTCCTCCCCTTTCACTGACAGAAACCAAGGCTTGAAGGCAGGCAATACTGTTTTGTTTGCCTAGCATAAGCCACTGAGGGTATTTGTTTCTTAAGGCTACAGCTGCTGCTTCTTCTATTATGTGCGTGGAGTTGTAGCCCCTGATTTGTTTTTTTAAAAAATATTTCAGATTTTTTCAGCAAACCTGGGGCATTTTAAGGTTTGTAGAAAAATCTTGTCCCGGGAGGGCCCCCCACCCCCATCTCCCAGGCCTGGGCTCCGCCCCCTCACTCACCGACCTTCTATCCAGGGCCGCTCCAACAACGCTTTCTTTTTCTCCAGTGGCCCTGGGAGCCGGCAGGAAAGGAGGAAGTCCGACTGCTGCAGCCACGGGAACAGCAAGCCCTCGGACCGCCGCAAACGGGGCGTCGGCGGTAGCGGACCGTGCTGCTCCCCAGCTGATGTGCGGGCGGGCTAGGGCAGGGAGCAGGCGTGGGCGGGCTAGGGGCGGAGTTTGGGAGGAGCTTCTCTGGCCTGGAGGGTTTATAAGGCCAGAGAAGTCTGACTGCCGGGGAGGAGAGAAGCCAGAGGCTGCCTGCAAGGTGCGTCCTGTGGCAACCTGGCGACGTCTGAGGGAGAGTCGAGCTCTGACGCCCCCTCGGACTGGTCTGAGGCGGAAGAGACTGTCTCAGCCCCAAAGGCCTCCCAGCCAGAGACCCTCCCAGCGATCGGGACTACGCCCCCTGCTGACAAATCTGTCGTGCCTGTTCGTGGCTCTCGTCTCTGGATATAAGTATCCATAGATTTGGCCAAGTTGCGAATTAGATAAACTGATACCATCTTTGCTTGCAGAAGATACAGCATATTTTCAAGCACATTTTTATTGTTAAAACAACTGCATTTATACTATGCTGCAGTGTGTATGATATACTACTTGAGTGCTTTAGTTTTTTCAGTGTTATGAAATTTATCTTGTAATCCAAATGTGGTGGTGGTTCTACCTGTCAAGACTCTATGAGACTGTTTTTTTCCAAATAATATTCCTTCTGTTCTTTATTGCAAAATGTGTGTCTAATTTCAACTTTTATTCCCCCCCCAACCCATCTTTCAGATGCAACAATTGAGACCCATACTAAGGTTGTGGTTTCAAGCTCACTTCCTTTAACATTGGCTATATTTGTGGTTTTTGCCTCTAGAAAAGTAAGGCCTTTATGTGCCAAATAGTGTAATTTTATATGCTAACTGCGTTCCAAATGATGCATTTTATGTTGCTAAAGCAGTAAAACCAGCATAGGGCTGTGATGAAAGTAAACATTTCATAGATTTCAATATTTCCAAAAAAATTGCCATGTTTTTCAAATCAGGGAGGGGAATTTTCCCCCTTCATGGCATCAAAATTTCTAGAAATTTTGCATCTTTGAGCTCAAGTGAACAGCAAATATGTGGCAGGATGGTAACAATGAGAGGGTGGCAATTGAACCATAGCAGAACGAGCTGCCGTCATGGCCACACAATTGTACATTTTTTAAAGCAAGAATCTGATTTGGAACTAGCTGGGAGATGAGGAGAAGAAGAAGTTTTTATACCCCAGTTTTCTCTACCTTTAAGGAGTCTCAAAGCAGCTTAAAATCACCTTCCCTCCCTCTCCCCACAACTGACACTTTGTGAGGTAGGTGGGGCTGAGAGAGTCCTGAGAGAACTGTGACTGGCCCAAGGTCACTCAGAAGGCTGCATGTGGAGGACTGGGAAAACCAACCCGGTTTACCAGATTAGAGTCTGCTGCTCATGTGGAGAAGTGGGGAATCAAACCTGGTTCTCCAGATTAGAGTCTGCCGCTCATGTGCTGGAGTGGGGAAACAAATGAAAAAGAAATCCCTCTTTTAAAAGAGAAAGGAGAGAATAAGAGCAACCACTGGCTCTCTTTAAAAAGTGAAAGGCCTTTTATGTGTGGCTGTTTCCCTCGCCATCACCCCTTTGACGACGACTTCGGGTCTTAGTGTGGATTATGCATGCCATTTCCAACCATCAGAGGTCACCTCGCTCTCGCCCTGCATTTCCCTGCATTTTGCCCGCGTTTTCAGGGTCTTGTTTTATCTCGAATTTGAAAACATGGGCAAAACATGGGGAAATGCAGGTGGGGAGCCAGGCGACCTCTGACGGTCGGAAACGGCATGCATAGTCCACACAAAGACCCAAAGTCATCAGAAGGGTAACGGCAAGGAAAACAGCCATGTGTAAAAGGCCAAAGTTGGAAAACGAAACTCCTCCTCCCCAAATGCTAATAAAAAGCCATCTGAGCCGGCGGCCCTTATAAGCTGCAATGAATTCCATAAGAAGTTACTTTTTCCAGACTCAGATTTACTGCTGGTCAGTTTCATAGTTTAAATCAAAAGTTTCTATGTAGACATTAGGAAGAATTTTCTGTTAGAGCGGTTCCTCAGTGGAACAGGCTTCCTCGGGAGGTGGTGAGCTCTCCTTCCCTGGAGGTTTTGAAGCAGAGTCTGGATGGCCATCTGCCAGCAATGCTGATTCTATGACCTTAGGTAGTTCATGAGAGGGAGGGCATCTTGGCCATCTTCTAAGCATGGAGTAGGGGTTCACTGGGTGTTTGTGGGGGAGGTAGTTGTGGATTCCTGCATCATGCAGGGGGTTGGACTAGATGACCCTGGTGGTCCTTTCCAACTCTATGATTCTAAGACCCCCACATTCTGTCCTTTTCTAGCCACTTTCCTTGACTTGGTGGGGGGGGGTAGCTGTCCAACCTCTTGACACTTCTTGACTGCTGCACCAATTCCTTGAGCTTATGGAGTGGCTGTTTGGCCAGCCGTCGGAGCCTTGCACGCATCCGATGGAACCGTCGACTGTTCGGCTCCGTGCGAACCCTCGTCTCTAGATAGGATTTCTCATCCCCTGCCATTCCCCATTAACCAAGCCATCCATTAAACGAGAGAGCCGATGATGCGGCCTGTTAGAGCGGCATTAGCAACACGCTCCCCTGTCGCGATTAATGATTTTACAGTGACTAACGATTAGCCAATTATTGTAAAGTGTCGCTTGCTTTCCCCAGGACCGTGCTAATTAGCTTTGCGCCCGAGGACCCAACACGAAACCACTTGAAACGGCGATCCTTTCTGTGGAACCCCCATTCAGCTTCATGGGCAGTGGGGGTCTACCCACCCTACCCCCTTCAGAATGGTAGCACATGTCTTCGATTTATGTTTATTGATTGATTGATTTAATTCACTTCTATCCCGCTCTCCCCAACAGAGCCAGGCTCAGACCAGCGAACGATGTTGAACAGATTGACATATCACATTCAATAAATACATTAAAAACATTCATACGGTGGTAATAAAAGCTCCCTATATACAACAGTTTCTAAAATCAAAACATGCTGGTGCATACGTACCTAAACGGCATGCCTTAGCGGTGTCTCCCGTGTGCAGGGCTGACACTGGGAGATAATGGCAGAACATAGAGGCTTCCCATATACATAAGAAAGGTCATGGTGGATCAGACCAAGGTCCATCAAGTCCAGCAGTCTGTTCACACAGTGGCCAACCAGGGGCCTCTAGGAAGCCCACAAACAAGACAACTGCAGCAGCATTGTTCTGCCCGAGTTCCACAGCACCTAATATATTCGGTGTGCTCCTCTGGTCCTGGAGAGAATAGGTATGCATTATGACTGGTATCCATTTTTACTAGTAGCCATGGATAGCCCTCTCCTCCATGAACGTGTCCACTCTGTTGGTTGATCTAGGGTCTGATATTCCAATATTCAGCGCAACGGAATCATTCTCTAGATTCTGAACACGTGTGTGTGTGCAGGTCTGAAACAAAAGAAGCATCAGGCTTCTGTTCTATTTAAACTCATTTATTGGTGAACTACAATGAGGATAGGAAAGGACAAACAAGGTCCCTTATCCTAATCTATCTCGCTAGCTTTCTAGATATGAAAAGGTAACCTGCCCTCCATTCCCTCGTGGGATGAGAGGGTCTGAGCGTGGCAGCACTCGGCTTGCTTGGATGAGGGTGAGTGGGAAGAGAGAGAGAAGGGATGTTTCCCTGACAATGTAACTCTAAACATCAAAGGGGGCAGGAAATGAGGGAGAGGTGTGGAGGTGTAACTAGAGACGACCTTCTGTATCCTAATTCACAGTGGGTAGCTGTGTTAGTCTGTCTGCAGTAGTAGAAAAGAGCAAGAGTCCAGTAGCACCTTTAAGGTGCTACTGGACTCTTGCTCTTCTCTACTTCTGTATCCTGTCTATCTATCTGACTCTATGGTCAGTTCCCCCCCCCAAATGTGGAGGCAAGTGACATTGTTAAGAAGGGCATATTGTCCAACACACTCTCCTCTTTAAGCCTATCAAGTTGGCAGCCATCACCCCATCCTGGGGCAGGGAGTTCCACAATTTAATGTAGGTGCCATTGTAGACGGCGTAAGTGGCATCTATGCTGGCACAGAGGTCACGCTGCCTCCAGAAGCATTTTGGGCCCTCTTCAGGATTGCTCTGTTACAGGGTGGTTGGATCCCCCCATTCTTTTCTTGGTTCCTGGAAAAGCCAAGCCAGATGGTTGGGTTTGGTTGTGAATAGGACCACCATCTTTATGTATGGTGTCCGTCTCCATTTCCAGAATGAAACCAACTCTGTTCTTTGGATGTTTTCCACTTGGGATGACTGTACAGCCTAAAGGTGCGGTTACATGTTTCATCCGAAGTGAGCTTGCCTATCAACAGCGATTGAGGAGGTGTTTTCAGGGGAGGGGGGAGGAGGAGGGGAAGAAGAGTAGTTGGTTTTTCTATGCCAACTTTCTTTACCACTTAAGACAGAATCAAACCAGCTTACAATCACCTTGTCTTCCTCTCCCCACAACAGACACCCTGTGAGGTAGGTGGGGCTGAGAGAGCTCAAAGAGAGCTGTGACTAGCCAAAGGTCACCCAGCTGGCTTCATGTGGAGGAGTGGGCAAACAAATCCAGTTCTCCAGATTGAAGTCCACCACTCATGTGGAGGAGTGGGAGATTGAACCCAGTTCTCCACATCAGAGCCCATCGCTCCAAACCACCGCTCTTTACCACTACACCACGCTGGCTCTCAGGAGAGGGTGCACGATTTCCCCCCTCCTGCTTCTTATTATCTGAAACTCTAGCTTGTGTACCCCCCCTGCCCTGAGGTGTGTGTGTGTGTGTCTCACAGCCAGGTGTGGAAGAAAAAAATGGGAAGGGGAACAGCTGGGAGGGGGGGTTGCAAGGGAGAATCAGCTGGTGGGTAACGGGTCCACCACGTGTTCTTGGCAGCTGTCCCCGGACCCACCCGCTGTCTGTAGCAACGGGAAGATCTACCGGCAAAATGCCGATTGTGTGGCATCTCTCCAGACCCTTGAAGATTTGCTGACTGGATCTTGGCAGAAGCAGCTGGAGCATCAGGGAATGATGCTTTGGATGGGGGAATCCAAGAAGGAGGGAGCGTTTGGTGGCAGAGAGAGAGAGATTCCAGGCGGCAGCCTGTTGCCTGGTAAACAAGCCCTTGTGGCACAGTGAGCCGAGCAAACAGCTCCATGAAAAAGGGCAGCGCCCTTCGACTTCTTAAAGCCTTATCCAAATGAGTCACGCTGCTCACCTGGGCTAGGGCATTTGCTTGGCTTACTGGCTGCCGAAAAAATGGACAAAAAAGAGAGAACAAAACAAAAGCAAGGGAGAGATTGTTACTGAGCGATGGGGGTTTTTCCCGGCGGAGTATTTTTTTTTCTTTTGTAATTATTTCCTTTTTCAATGTAATGATACAGAAAGTGAAAAAGGGAAAAAAAACTTAATATATAAATCGACATTGCTCAAACTCAGCTAATCACTCATAACCCCAGTTTGCTAATTATGATAAAACTGAAGAAATCTAAACCATTATCAGTTTGATACGATTAATACGAAACGTTGCCGACTGCTATAACCGCTTAAAGAGAATATATCTTACTTCTCTGCTATGCCTATTGTTATCATAACTATTTCCACGGTACATGATATGTCCACATAAAGTAATGTGTCCATATAAGATAGTGTATAAATAATAAATAAATAAAAAACCCATTCTAGCATCTTCCGGCGGAGTGTGTCGTTTTCAGGATCTGTTGCCCAGATGTTAGGAGAGGAGCCAGTCCCACAGAATCTGGGCAGCTGAGTCTAGAATTCGATGTTGCCAGAGACCCGAAGGTGTTGATGCTCCGTACATTTTGTCTCCGCTCCCCTGGCAGCCGGGAGGACTCATTTGGAAAGACTTGGAAAGCCGGGCTTGCGCCGCTTGTTATGCTCGTATTTTTCTCGAGCCCGACGCGCCGAAGGCTCGCGTCGATGATTTGTCGCAAGCTTTCAACGAGAGGCATTTCGAGCGGTTTTGAATCTGTGCAGTTTGTGGCATTCAGTATGGAGGCTTGCTGGGTAGCTGCTGTCAGTACATGCTTGCAAATTGGCTGGCATGCTCGGGTTCTGTATGCCCCTAGGGCCATCCTGTGTGGGTCACATGAACACATGAAGCTGCCTTCTACTGAATCAGACCCTTGGTCCATGGAAGTCAGTATTGTCTACTCAGACCGGCAGCGGCTCTCCAGGGTCTCAGGCAGGGGTCTTTCACATCGCCTAATCCCTTTAACTGGAGATGCTGGGGATTGAACCTGGGACCTTCCGCATGCCAAGCAGACCCTCTACTACTGAGCCATAGCCCCTCCCTTTTGGAATATACAGCTTTTGCGGTGTCACTTAACTCCAGATCCAGAGGGGGTCTAACCACAGAGTTAAATAGATAGACAGGACAGGGGGTAGAAGGGACATCTGATACCTATATTTCCTGCTTCCTGTGCTTTGATGTTGTCTGACTGATATATCGCAGGACTTAGCAGCCTCAAAAGGCATGTGTGTGCGTGTAAAGTGCCATCAAGTCGCAGCAGTAGGGATTTCAAGGCAAAAGACTTTCAGGAGTGGTGTGCCATTGCCTGCTTCTGTGTCATGACCCTGGTATTCCTTGGTGGTCTCCCATCCAAATACTAACCAGGGCTGACCCTGCTTAGCTTCTGAGATCTGACAAGATCAGGCTAGCCTGGGCCATCCAGGTCAGGGCTCTTTTGAGTATACACGCTGCTTTGGTACTTGCACCATTGGTGGCCATTCTGTGTCACTGGTATCCATTATTTGTTTGTTTGTTGATTATTTCCACTTACTACCCTGCTCTCCCCAGCCAAGGACCGGGCTCAGAGGGGCTTACACGAATATAGATATCCTATTAAATCAGTAAAAGCATTAAAATTTAAAATAGCCCTATAAAATCATATAAACATTATCCTAGTTTCCCTAAGGTGCCTCTAGGGTGTAAAACACAAAACACAAACTTCAACTGGGCGAGCAGGTGGAATAAATCCCAGATTGAATAGGGAAAGATATTACCACAGTGGGGGTTAGGGAGGCCAGCATTTATATATAGGGAACCATAGCTGGCCTCAACCATAGGCCCAGCAAAACAGCTCCGTTTGACAGGCCCTGTGGAACTCTTTGAGGTCCCGCAGGGCCTTGGTCTCACTAGAGAGGCTATTTCACCAGGCAGGGGCCAGGGTGGAAAAAGCCCTGGCCCTGGTCATAGAATCATAGAGTTGGAAGGGACTACCAGGGTCATCTAGTCCAACCCCCTGCACAACGCAGGAAATTCACAACTACCTCCCCCACACACACCCAGTAACCCCTACTCCATGCCCAGAAGATGGCCAAGATACCCTCCCTCTCATGATTGAGGCCAGTGGGGCACTCCTCGGGCCGGGGACCACCCAAAGGTTGGTACTAGCTGAATGGAGAGTCCTCCGGGGAACATACCAGGAGAGGTGGTCCCACAGATACAAAGGTCCCAGACCTTCCTTATATTAGTGTATACTCAAAACACCCTGGATCCAATGGCAGTTTCCAACTGGCACCTTGAGAAGACATATTGCCAGATTCACACAAATGAGCTCCACTTTGGAAGGCCAAATTGGGGGTGGGGGGAGGAGAAGAAGGAAGGAAAGAAGGAGAAGAAGAAGAGTTGGTTTTTATATACCGACTTTCTCTACCACTTAAGGCTTACAAAGTGACTTGCAATCACCTTCCCTTCCCCTCTCCATAACAGACACCCTGTGAGGTAGGTGAAGCTGAGAGAGCTCTATCATAGCTGTGATTAGGCCAAGGTCACCCAGCTGGCTTCATGAATAGGAGTGGGGAAACCAACCCGGTTCACCAGATTAGCATCCGCCGCTCATGTGGAGGAGTGGCGAATCCAACCTGGTTCTCCAGATCAGAGTCCACCGCTCCAAACCACCGCTCTTAACCACTACACTACGCTGGTTGAGGGGCAATACCAGAAAGATAAGCCATGCGGGTTCCCCTCCAGCAAAATCAAGACATCTCAGGAACACACAGATTTATATTTTTTTGTTATTTCCCCCCTCCCCAGTCGAGCGTGTTGGATATATAGGGCAGGAGGGAGAGCCTTGGCAAAGCAGCGGGGCACAAAAGAACAAATTGACTAATTAATTAAATACTTCAATAGCATTTTTGTTTTTACAAAACCAACTGCTTTTTTTCCCCAGGAGGAATGAAGCAAAAATGGAAGGTGCCTTCAGCTTTGCTGTGACGAACTGCTATATATGAAGCGAAGGGTTTTGCAGTCTTCGCAAATGAAGGGCTCAGAAGCCGAACGCTTGCTGGCAACTCCAGTTGAGCATCTCTGCCCTCAAAAAAGTGCCCTTCTCTAACACTTCCCATTTCAATGTGAGCACCCTAGGGTAGACAAATGCATCCTATACTTAGGGGCATGTACCACAGACCAGAGAATCTGACCCTTGTTTCACGGTGTGGTGTAGTAGTTAAGAGCGGTCGACTCTAATCTGGAGAACTGGGTTGGTTTCGCCACTCCTACACATGAAGCCTGTGACCTTGAGCTAGTCACAGTTCTCTCTGAACTCTCTCAGCCCCACCTGCCTCACAAGGTGTGTGCTGTGGGAAGAGGAAGAGCAGGTGATTGTAAGCAGCTTTGAGACTCCTTAAAAGGGAGAGAAATTGGGCATATAAAAACCAACTCTTCTTCTTGTCACATTTTCTCAGCCCCACCTACCTCACATGGTGTCTGTTGTGGGGAGGGGAAGGGACTGCAATTGTAAACTGGTTTGATTCTTAAGTGGTAGAGAAAGTCTGCATATAAAAACCACCTTCTCTTCCTCCTCCTCCTCTTATTCCTCCTCCATCTTTCTCCTCCAGAGTAGCCAACTTCTCTGCAGCCCACAGTAGAGATGGATGATTGAGGAGGAGGCTTTGGCTCAGTGGTAGACCATTTCTTTGGCATGCAGAAGTCCCCGGTTCAATACCTGCCGTCCTAGTTCTCCAGATCAGAGTCCACTGCTCCAAACCACTGCTCTTAACCACTACACCGTGCTGGCTCTCAGGAAATCTGAGTCCGTTTGAAATGATTGCCAGGTCTTGCGAGGATTGGTCCTCCAGGTTTCACTAAATCGAGCATAATCCAATCTGCAAGCTGCGCATCTCCCTCCTACATCTCCCAAATGGGATTTAAATGGGAGCTTACAAGGGAGCTCTTTGCTAATGAAAGGGGGGAGGAGGAGGGAATTAACAAGTCTTCCTCAATGCCTCATTGGTTTTCTCCCACTGCTCAAAGCCCGGCATCCTCCATGAAGAAAGGCTATGAAACCCTTCTTGTCCCTAGTAGCTGGGGAACGGCAGAACTGACGTTTCTTCTTCCTCTCCCTGGGGGAAAAAAAGAACTAAGGGGCATCCGGTTGAGAATTGATAAGGAAGCAAAAGGATCTCTGGGAAGGGGCAGGGGGATGGGTGGATGTATCATCTCCCTATAGAAGGAGGAGGAGAGTTGGGTTTTTTATGCCTATTTTCTCTACCACTTAAGGAAGACTCAAACTGGCTTACAATCACCTTCCCTTCCCCTCCTGTGTGAGCTGGCAACCTCTCCCAGGTCCAAAATGCTGACAACAGCCCTTTCAGACTCCCAATGGGCAAGGTGTGGATCGTTTAATAACACATGAACACATGAAGCTGCCCTTCTACTGAATCAAACCCTTGGTCCATCAAAGCCAGTATTGTCTACTCAGACCGGCAGCGGCTCTCCAGGGTCTCAGGCGGAGGTCTTTCACATCACCTACCTGCCTAGTCCCTTGAACTGGTGATGCCGGGGATTGAACCTGGGACCTTCTGCATGCCAAGCAGATGCTCTACTGCATGCCAAGGTCACCCAGCTGGCTTCATGTGGAGGAGCGGGGAAACAAATCCAGTTCACCAGATTAGCCTCCGCCATTCATGTGGAGGAGTGGGGAATCAAACCCGATTCTCCAGATCAGAGTCCACCGCTTGAAACCACTGCTCTTAACCACTGCACCATGCTGGCTCTCTGTAGGTAGCTGGTGGCAGAAGACATTATCTTTGAATCACATTCTTGAAAAGATTGGGCACCCACGCCCAAACCAGTGGCTGCTGGAGGCAGGAAACTGGGTTGTTCCCTAAGCCTGAGCTTTGATGGCCGATGGGGTAAGCCTTTGAAAGGGACTGACAGTGCATTTGGAATGGGGATGCACAGTCAAACATTTGCTAACGAAGACCTGATCCAAACCGCAACCCGTCAGGAAATCTGAGTCCGTTTGAAATGATTGCTGAAATCCAGGAGCTGCCAGCCAACCTTGTGGTTATTGAATATATTTCTCTGCCTTATATTGAGGCATGCCATTTGTCCACCCCACTCAGTATTTCCTACTGGGATTGGCAACGGCTCTTCGGCCGTGAAAGGTCTTTCCTAGCAACTGGTCGCTGAGATCCTCTAACTTGAGATGCTAGGGATTGAACCAGGGAACTTCTGCATGCAGAGCGAATTTACTGCCTTTCATCCATGCCCTGGCTCATTTCTCATGCCCTATTGTTTGGTTTTGAGAGCCAGTGTGGTGTAATGGTTAAGAGTGGCGGACTCTAATCCAGAGAACCGGGTTCAATTCCCCACTCCTCCACATGAAGCCTGTTGGGTGACCTTGGGACCTTCACGGTTCTCTCAGAACACTCCCAGCCCATGCAGAGACAGACAATGGCAAGAAGAAGAAGAAGAAAAAGAAGAAGAAGAGTTGGTTTTTTTATGCTGACTTTCTCCTCCACTTAAGGAAGAATCAAACCGGCTTAAAATCATCTTCCCTTCCCCTCCCCACAACAGACATCCTGTGAGGCAGGTGGGGCTGAGAGAGCTCTGAGAACTGTGACTAGCCCAAGGTCACCCAACTGGCTTCATGTGTAGGAGTGGGGAAACCAACCCAGTTCACCAGATTACCGTCCACCGCTCATGTGGAGGAGTGGGGAATCAAAGCTTTTTCTCCAGATCAGAGTCCACCACTCCAAACCACCACCCTTAACCACTGCACCACATTGGCTCTCAAACCACCTCCAAACATCTCTTGCCTTGAAAACCCTACGGGGTCACCATAAGAAGCACTTCCCACCACTGTTGTTTGGTTTTCATTTCCTGGGCAGCAGTAAGAGCTGGAATAGTGAATGTAGGAAGTGACTTGGCTGCAGCAAACATGTGAATGGCAGGGACTCCAGCCAGCCAAAAGGGTGTCCACTAGTCAGGTCTGTCCCCATTGGTGTTTTTGCGCTCAGCTTTTTATTTACCACCAATCATGTTGTTTCGGGGAGGGCTTTCTGTGCCTCTGCCTGAGGTCTTCCATTATTTAAGGCTGCACACCCAGCAGCTAGGCAGGCAGGCGACATTTCACATGTATCTAGTGTCAGGCAGTGCTGATGGGGCAGATACAGGTGCAGACATCTTCCCACCCCCATGATTGGCAGTACTGCCAACCAACCACAGGGCTACCCTGCAGGAGACAGAGGAGAATACTTTGCTTGTATCCACTGGCCTACAGGTAGGCAGTGGAGATAGAAAGAGAGGCAAATTCCCAAGTGCCTGTTGGCAGAGTGCTAAGTACACAGAGAAGCGGCAGACTCACCAATTAAAGATAAAGTTGCTCTTTATTGAGGGTAACTACATTTCAGATAGGAAAGCTGAGAGGGGCTGTGGCTCAGTGGTAAGAGCATCTGCTTGGCATGCAGAAGGTCCCAGGTTCAATCCCTGGAATCTCCAGTTCAAGGGACTAGACCTGAGACCCTGGAGAGCCTCTGCCGGTCAGAGTAGACAATACTGACTTTGATGGACCATGTGTCTGTCTAGCTAGCTAAGGTGGGAGAGAGAGGGTACAATGACTTCTGAGAAGAAGCAGGAAATTAGACCTTGGAATATCAGTCTAAGGACAGACAGGTGTGAAAAGGGCGGAAAGGTCTCTAGACTGGCAGCCCTAACTAGCTGACCACTTGCCCATCCCGTGTTGGGTCTTCTTCTCAACTCCTTTGCACGCTAGACATTGCAACTCTTCCAACAGCGCCCGCCCTGTAGACCGGCTTGGGGGGGGGGTGTCTTTAATGTATTTCTTCTAACTGCACCAAGAGTAAGCACATTTCCAGAGACGAAAAAAGCAGTTTTCACCATTTGACTTGGGGGGGGGGAGAGAGAGTTACGTACATCTAATCAGACCCAGTTTGCAATTAATTGATCTTGCTTATTTGCTGGGCTGTAGACCGTTGGGCCTATTAAGCCGCTCTCTGGCCTTGAAATTCTGTGCCGAAAGCAAAAACAGCATTCAGCAGAAGCCTTTTTTTCTAGGCAAGGTGCTGAGGAAAGCAACTTAAGAAGAGAAGGTCTCAACAGTTGTTTTTTTTTGGGGGGGGCAGTGTTCAGTGTCTCAATCCATCACCTGGTTGGGCGGCAGCAATTTTTGCTGCTGCTGTTTTTGGATGCCAAAGCGGGAAGCGTCTGCTAATAGCTGAGTGATGGATAAAGCCCAGCTTTGCATGGTGCACATTCCATATCATGATGGACCCTGCAGCTAAATGCAAAGAAACTTAAATCAGCAGGAGACCTTCTACAGTGCGTATTAGGTTGTAAATCCTGCTGGGGAGGGGGAAAGGAAGCTCTTTTATTCCCACCCCCAGCTCCTCCCCCAATTTCCACCCCCATCAGCTTTTCTTTTAAAACTTACTGCATCAAATGTGTCTTTTTTGGAGACTGCATTGAATTGAGAGGCAGCGTGGTGTAGTGGTTAAGGTGTCGTACTCGGGCCTGGGACACCCAGGTTCGAATCCCCACTCTCGCCGTGGAAGCTTGCTGGATGACTCTTAAGCCCTGACCATGGCTAGGATTTTGACAGGAGACCTTCAAGGAATACCAGGGGCATGACAGGCAGGCAGGCAATGGCAAACCACCTCTGAGCGTTTCTTGCCTTGAGAACCCTATGGGGTTGCCGTCAGACAGCTGTGACTTGAGGGCCAATAAACCCCCAAAAGAATTAGAAGTGCCACCTTGCAACTCTGAATCTTATTTAAAGCAGGGGAAGACAAGACAGCTGCAATTCTGCCTGCCTGTTCCCTCTGCAGTCTTGATTATCTTATCTGCTTTCGATCACTGTTCCAAAGATCGATTAACTGGTACCATAAAAAGGCACCATCCTTCCCGTGATCTCAGAAGACTGGAGGGGGGGGGGGATCGAAGGCACCGCCAGATTCCTAAATAGTAACAACATTGGCGGCGTCCTGCCGGATCAGATCAGTGGTTCATCCAGTCCAGCATGCTGTTCCACGCAGCGGCCAGCCAGTTGCCCTAGAGGCAGACTCACCAATTAAAGGTTTTAATTGGAGGGCCAAAAAAACAGGGTATGGAGGCGGAGACCCTCCCCTGACCTTGCATCCTATCACTGGGTTTCAGAGGATTCAATATGGGGGTCCCTTTTACTCATCACGGCTACTAGCCTTTGATGGCCCTTGCCTTCATGAATCTGCCTTGTGACGCTGTCTACGCTCATGGCCCTGACTATGCCCCAGGGTTGCCTGCCTGAGGTTGGCAACCAGCGGTGATGTCACTCTTGGTGGTGTGATGTCCCACCACCCCAGAAGGTATGACGTCACAGTGGATCATGTCAGAAGGAACATCACCATGTTACCCGCAATGCCAAGGTTCCCCATACCAATGCCAAGGTTCCCCATACCAATGGGGTCCCTTGGCATTGCTGGTGATGTGGAGATGACATGATCCAGAAGTGACATCACACCATCAATGACGCTGCCAGCATCTCTGACATCGGCTACACAAGAAATTGGGCTCTGTTTGTTACCTGTTTATGAGGGAGTTCACAGGGCATTTTATTCTCACGACAACCTACGTGTGAGGTAGGTAAGGGCTGAGAATGTGTGACTGGCCCAAGGTCACACCAGCAAGCTTCCTTGGCAGAGCAGGGATTCAAACCTGCATCTCCTGGATCCTATTCCAACACTCTAACCCCTGCACCATGCGTTCATGCGTCTGGAGATCAGTTGTAATTCCGGGAGATCCCCAGCCCCCACATGGAGTTTGCCAACACTGGAAGTCACCGGGTCAGTCTGGGCTGGCTGCATTAAAAAAAATGTACTAGGCAGACTCTGTGCAGAGGGCATTCCTCAGAAGAGGAACCATCCCTTCCCCCTGGCAGCTTCTCCTCTGAGGATGGGGAACGTACAGAGAAGAGCATCCCCCAAAGATCTCAACCAATCTCTGGGTAAGACCTGGATCCCTTTCCGGCATGAACACATGAAGCTGCCTTATCCTGGATCAGACCATCGGTCCATCAAAGTCAATATTGTCCGCTCAGACCGGCAGCTGTTCTCCAGGGTCTCAGGTGGAGGTCTTTCACATCACCTACCTGCCTACTCCCTTTAACTGGAGATGCTGGAGATAGACCCTGGGACCTTCCACATGCCAAGCAGACGCTCTACCACTGAGCCATGGCCCCTCCTCGAATGCTGTGTATAGCCCCTCTGCATCCCTCTCAGGAGCATCCAGCGTTCCTGGAAACCCTCTTGCATTTCCATGTCTCTGTCATGTCCCGTTAGGGCTTCCAGTTGCATCTTTGCTGTAAAGAGATGCGGCAGGAAAGAGCCTCATGGGACACATCGCCCTGGAACATGTCATTTGTCGTGTGGGTCACACTTTGTTATGTGCCCCCCTCCCCCTTTGGTCTATAAATGCGTTCGGATAAAAAGACATGGGGCTTGTTCGACGGGATCTGTGTTGCGTTGACCCCCCCAGACCTCTGAATAGCATCTGGGTGGGGATTCTCTGTTAATATGGGGAACAACTGGAGAGAGTCCAAGCAGGCTGATGAAAAGAAGGAAAGGGTTTAAGGAGGCAACGTCTGTTCAGCACACAGAAAGGTCTGGGGCTGTTTTGCCCGTGGGAAATGAAATTTATGGAGAACGAACTAGAATCATGGAATCATAGAGTTGAAAGGGGCCATACAGGCCACCTAGTCCAACCGTTTGCTCCATTCACATGAACGCACATGAATCTGTCTTATACTGAATCAGACTTTTGGTCCATTGAAGTCAGTACTGTCTACTCAGATTGGCAGCAGCTCTCCAGGGTCTCAGACAGAGGTCTTTCCCATCACCTATTTGCCTACTCCCTTTAACTGGAGATGCCGGGGATGGAACCTGGGACCGTCTGCATGCCAAGCAGATGCTCTACAAACTGAACCACAGCCTCTCCCCTAGAACTAGACATGCCCAATTCAAGTTAGCATTGAGTGGTTTTTCCAGGGTTGCTAGGCAGTGCCTGTCAACCAGCTGGTGGCTAAAAGGGATCTGGCAACCCTATTCTGAACTGGTAAGGTTGCCAGGTCCCTCTTCACAACTGGCAGGAGGTTTTTGGGGTCGAGCCTGAGGGAGGTGGGGTTTGGAGAGGGAGGGACTTTAGTGCCCTAGAGTCCAATTGCCAAAGCGGCCATTTTCTCCAGGAGAACTGATCTCTACTGGCTGGAGATCAGTTGCAATAGCTGGAGGTCTCCAGATAGTACCTGGAGGTTGGCAACCCTACAGACTGGCCCTGCCCATAGTCACAAAGGCGACATCTCCCAAATGCTTCTGAAGCACCACGAAGGGTGGAAGGAAAGGGAAATTGGCTCTTTGCTTTGGGGAGAGAGATGCTGCTGGGTTTTCATTTTCAGAGGAAAAAGAGTTTGCTTCCTGTGCAGCTGTAGGGAGAGCCTTCCATGTCCAGAGACGTAAGAAATCTGACTTTGGGGAAATCGAGGGTGCACAAATGCGATGCTTTGACTCAGGGGGACTGGAGCTCTTTGCTTGATGGTCAGCTGATAAGGAGAGACACGAAACTCCCCGTTTCTGTTCCGTTCAAGAAGGAAGAGGCTGCCAGGAAACACAGGGGGAGGCGCTTTGTTGGGGATCCCTAGGCCGGATACTGGGGTCCTGAGATTGGCGAGGCCTTCCTTGTGTAAGGCTGTAAAAAACTGGGCACCCCCTTAAGATAAAGGCATTTGCACAACCTTACATTCCCCCTTAGTCCAATGTAACTCAAGCGCTGTTCTGCTGTGGAGACCAGTGAAGGTGAGGTTTAGTAATGCCGCGGGGAGGAGTAGGGAGACGTCTTTCAGAAAGATAATTGGGCAGGAGGCTTGGGTTGCTCATGTCAGTCATTTGGCCAAGGGCCTTCTACCCTTTCGCTGCCTATGGGGCCCTAGCGAGACCCCAGAGAGCCCCTGCCAGTCAGTGTAGACAATGCCAGTCTCGATAGACGGAGGGTCTGATTCAGCTTCCGGTGGATTCTTGCCCGGAGTTCTCCACGATCCTGAAGCCAGCTGGTGAACGAGGAGTCCTTTTCTTTGCAACTATGGACAGGAGCTGGCTGAAAACCAAACGCGCAACCCCAGAACTTCAGTCATGGCTCGGAGGTGCGTATGAGCGCATCAGACACACATGTCATCTTTTCATCATCATCATCATTGAACCGGGCTCTGAGCAGAGATGGATATACATTGCGTCTTTCGGGGGGGGAGGGGTGGTGGGGGCAGTATTGTCTTTGAAACTGGATTTTCATAACTCGGTTATGGCACCCGCTGGCCAAGAAGAAGAAGAGCAATTGTATCAGGTCCAAGTTGGCGTCCTTTTCTAGCTGCCTCCCCCTGGAGGGTTTTTTTTTCTCAGTCCACCAGGTTCCAGCTGCATCTCGATTTCCTTTCCTTTATCCCTTAGAAGCTCCTTGATCCATTGATCTTGAGCAGTGTAATTTTAAATCTAATGTTTGAGGGATATAAGGACTGAAATAAATCTTGCCACTGACGATGTAGCCTTGGGATCCCTGTCACTTATGCATCTCGATTTGCGAACAGCGTGTGTTTCGGCCAGAAATCCAAGGGGGAAGAGAGAGATGGTTATGTGCCAGACACTTTAGTGAGGCCCTACAGCTCAGGATATAAGCTCCTGCATCGGGGAATGACCTTTTGATGTTTTCCCCTCCGTTTCCCCACTGCTGAAGAGAACAGTGCGGGGAGAGCAAGCCTCTCTCTTTCTCTCTCTGTCTCTGTCTCTCCGTCTCCAGTTGACTTCACTCAGAAATGTTCCGCATCTTTGCCTGGGGGAGGAAGGAGGGGGGCATCACAGCTGAAAGAACCAGACTGATTTCCTCTGTCATTGTTTAATGGGGGAAATGTTACCGAGGGAAAGTGGCCGATTTTGAAGGGAATCGGATAACGTTGCCCAATGAAACGCGAGACGAGAGGGCGCAAAGGCAGGGGGGAGAGAAGGGCTCGGCTTGCAGGGGGCCCGCGGCTGGCGACGGGTCCTCGGGCCCGGGTTGGTTGAGCTGCTGGGACGTCACGGCATGCTCTCCGGCATTCGCAACGCCTAAGAGAGAGAAATGGCAAACGGAATGATTGCGGTCCAACTTGAACGAGGGAAAGGAGAAACCCTGGGATTCGAGTTTCTCCCAGGCACCAAGCATTGGAAGAGCTGGGTGGGACAGAATGAGGAGCGGGAAGGGAGATGAGCAGCATTTCCAGGAGGCAGGGAAGACAGGGCTGAAGTAGTCAGTGGAGTGGAAGAATAAACAAATGGAAGCCTGTGAAAGAAGGGCTAGGAAGCAGGGAACTATCCAGAGCATGGTACTGGGAGAGACCTTCTCTGAATTACCGGTAGGAGAATCTATATCTCAGGTAGTGTTGTGAAGGCCCATTACAAGCATTCATGGGAAATCGTTTTCCCACAGTTCTTGGGTATGGTGCGGCCATTACAGACTGTGAAAAGTAAGTAGTATTAAAATTATCCTGGGGGGCATTTTTCGAGGGTTGCCCCCCTCCTCCATAGAGAAGTATGGGCTCTCCTTCCTTGGAGGTTTTTAAGCAGAGTCTAGATGGCCGTCTGTCAGCAATGCTGATTTTGTTAACTTAGGCAGGTCATGAGAGGGAGGGCAGGAAGGTTGTATCAGTGCTTGGCTCTCGTGGCCCTTTCTTACATGCCCAGGGTAATGCCAATCACCACCATGGGATCTAAGAGGGATCTGGCAACCCTATTCTGAACTGGTAGGAATCCTGGAGGGTCCCCCCCCATTTTATGAGCATGGAGTAGAGGTCACTGGGTGTGCGTGTGGGCAGGGAGGTAGTTGTGAGTTTCCTGCATTGTGCAGGGGGTTGGACTAGATGACCCTGGTGGTCTCTTCCAACTCTATGATTCTATGGTGAAGTATCAGAGCAACTGAGGTTCTAATCTGACTGTGATAAGGAAGAGGGGGACTATTTGGGGAAGGACCTTGTCCCCACCTTGGCAGCAAGACATCTCTTGCAACACGGAGCAGCCGAGCAGGGCTGTGTGGAGTCTGTTTTTCCCCTCGCAGTCTCCACATGGTGTCTCATTCCCAGCACAAGCCAGCGAGACGAGATGCGCTTTCAGAGCTGGGCATGCACTGCTGCCTTCGCACGCTGCCCTCCGGAGCCTAACGATGGCTGACAAGCGACTGTGGGTCACGGATCCCGCTGGCCGAAGTGACAAAGAGCACCGACGGGCCAGCAAACACAGCGTGCGGCTCGGTGCTGGAAATGTGTATCCATGCCGGAAAGTCCCTTTGCGCATTGTGTGTCATTCGAGAAGGGGAAAGAGGACTTGGTTGGGAAGCCCCTCACTTGAGTGTCACTACCTTGGCCACAAGCTCACTCGAGTACCATTAGGCAGGCCGCCCCTCCTCCCTCAGTCTTTCTGTCTTTGGTAGGGGTATAATATTGGCTTGCCTTACCGCGCTGGTGTAAGAAATGGGTCAAAGCTCTTGGAACACTTGAAGTGGGCTATTCATAAGCCATTTTGTTGTTGCTGTTGTTATTATTAATTATATTGTTGAGAGGCAGTGTGGTATAGTGGTTAAGAGTGGTGGACTCTAATCTGGAGAACCGGGTTTGATTCCCCACTCCTCCACATGAGGACTCATTAGTGGAGGACTCTAATCTGGTGAATCGGGTTGGGTTCTCCACTTCTACACATGAAGCCAGCTGGGTGACCTTGGGCTAGTCACAGTTCTCCTAGAACTCTCTCAGCCCCACCTACCTCATAAGGTGTCTTCTGTTGTGGTTTAGAGCAGGTAGTTTGGAGCGGTGGACTCTGATCTGGAGAACTGGGTTTGATTCCCCACTCCTCCACATGAGTGGCAGAGGCTAATCTGGTGAACTGGATTGGCTTCCTCACTCCTACACATGAAGCCAGCTGGGTGACCTTGGGCTAGTCACAGTTCTCTTGGAGCTCTCTCATCCCCACCCACATCACAGGGTGCCTGTTGTGGGGAGGGGAAGAGAAGGTGATTGTCAGCCTGTTTGATTCTTCCTTAAGTGGTAGAGAAAGGCGGCAAATAAAAACCAACTCTTCTCTGGACTCTTGCCTTCTTCTACTGTATTGATGCTGGAATGTGGTAAATAGTTGGCTGCGACTGTTGCTGAATGGGATTCCTGGATTTTTGAGTGGGCTATCTCATCCCGGTCCAGGTGCTGCTATACTAACATTTCCATGTGTGTTGTGAAACCATAAGATGTTTGCCGTTGCTTCTTGCTGCTGCATTTCTTTTTTTCAATGTGCACACTCCCCCCCCCTTTTCCAGTCATTTTGTCGAGTGCAGTACGCCTCCTGAGTTGGCCTGCGTGCAGCCCACAGTGACTGCCAAAAGCACGGAATTGATCAGCCAGAGATATTCTGCTTTTAGCGAACGAGGAACACGTTTCCAGCCCTTGTGGCTGTGCAGAGGGTCTCACAGATGCAGATGAGCAATGCTTGGTGGGAAGCTGCCGAGCTCGCGTTCAGTGCTGTGCCGAACAGATCATCCGGAGACGTTCCGCTTTTAACAAATGAGCAACATGCTTCCAGCGCTTAAGGCTAGAAATGTGGGTTTGCAAATGTGGGTGGGTAATGCCTGATGGAAATCTCCAAGCTAGCGAAGCCCCTGGAAGCAAGCCCCTGGGAACAGCACTAGTATGCCCTGCTCAAATGCCTGGCTCCTCCCAGTGGCTAGCGTAGCACGGTAAATGATTCAAAGTGAGTAAAACAGCTAGATTCGAGTCCACTGGCACGAGTAAGGTTTGTCTGAGGGCTGAGCTTTCAGGAGTCGAAGCTTCCTTCATCAGATACCAGTAGGAATGAAGATATCTGCGTCTTTATATCCCAGTCAGAACGTGGGAGGGGTGTGCAAAGAAGGGAGTCAGGGATGCAGAGGCACAATGCAAAGTGTCATCATTTTGATAACAGCAGGAGATAAATGCTTGTGTCTGTGTGTAAAGTGCCTTCAAGTCGCAGCCGATTTATGGCGACCCCTTTTGGGGGTCTTCACGGCAAGAGACTAACCGAGGTGGTTCGCCAGTGCCTTCCTCTGCATAATGACCCTGGTAATAAATGCTTAGGGGCCCACAAATGAGCATCTGTTGTGAGATAAGAATCCTTTGTCCTTGTTCAGCCCCAGGGGGGGTGGTCCATTGTCCATTTGTATATTTTGTGTTGTACCTCTGCATCCTGACTGTTTCTTTGAAACACCCCTCCTGCCTTTTGACTGGGAAATAAGGGCTCAGGGATCTCCATCCCTACTCGTATCTGATGAAAGGAGCGTCGACTCTTGAAAGCTCCTACCCTCCAAACTCTTGTCGGTCTCGAAGGTGCCGCTGGACTCGAATCTAGCTCTTCCGCTGCTCCAGTGTCGCTACCTGTGACGGACTAAGGGGTAATATCTGTCAGTGACTGTAAGTGGGCAGAGCTTGAGGGTAAAGTCTCCGAGCTGCTGGTAGAGAAGAGGTTCTTTTCCTCTGGGTTCCAGTGTGATGGGTTGTGCCTAGTGTGACTGGGACAAAAACCTGAAAGGTGACGAAAGAGAGAGTTTGGGGAGAAAGGCCCTACTCTAGCCACTGAGGGGAGGAATATTCTCTGAGGAAGGAGGTATCCCTGGCCCAAGTGTTGTGTGGAAATTACTTTAAGTGCTGTGAAGTAATTCCCCGGAGAGATAAAGGAAAGGAGAAGGGAGAATCTCCACATTTCCTTGTTTTAGGCACCGGAGTATACACATGAACCTCTGCGTGCGGGTTATGGGACTAAGCTACCTTCAAGTGTTGGAAACCTAAGTTAGATAAAATATCATCCGCACTGTATTTGTTGAGCAACTCATTATATATGTATAGAAACTTTGCACCTTTCCTTAATACTAGTTTTCCCTCCCATACCTTTCCCTGTGAAAGATAATAAAGTGAAGTAGGTGACGTGGGAGAGATTTCCCCCCCTTGCCACACTACCCTCTGCAAGCAAATCAAGATACGGAAAGGTCTATATGATTTGCCTCACCTGCGCAGGCCACGGAAACTAACAGTGCAGCATGTCGTTTTGAAAGGCGGGCACCAGTTTGATTCCTCGTGACCAGCGTTGACGTGGCCATCTGTTTGCCTGGTTTCCCTCGACGTGCCGTTCCTCCCACCCCACCTATGGCTGGCTTCGGTGGGCAGTGAACTGCAGTGGCGTTGTTTGACAATCGGGTTATAATCTTCTCTGTGGGGGTCTCCGGGCTCGTCCAAGTGGAATCGGTGTCATATATCAGTCGACATCAGCCGAGGACGGCGCTGTGCTCTCTGAAAAAACTTGATGAGTCAGACAGCGAGCTGTCAGCAGGACACCTTTCCCGATATATCTGTTTGATGCCTGTACATCATATTAATTTTTTCCCCTTGTCATGGCAGCAAGTGAACGTTCCCATTCAGTGCATCGGATCGATATTAAGCGGCCATTATTGTGAGAGATGGCTCTTCCAGGTAGACGGCGCCGATAAGCTATCACGCGGCGGAGCGATGCTCTCCGCTCCCCTCCCACCATGCAGATTTATGCACAGAGCCTCAATGCGTCTGTGCACAGGGGGGGTAGTTGATACACATCAGTACCAATAAAACAAGGGCCGTCCGATGCTTGCCTGACAGGGGTCATCATAGCAGCATCAAGAGGAGCAAAGAAGAAGACGGTGGAATGAACTTGGCAGGACTCCTCTGGCGGTCTCTTGCCAGGAGATTGTTGCAAAGGGAGTTCATTGGCTCAAACAACATCACACTCAGGATTAAGAGCTTGCCTGTGTGTCACTTCACCTGGCACGGGGCCTGGCATTCCCAGCAGGCCTCAGTTGTGGGCTTATTGAGCAGCTTGCCTGGAGAGCTGCTGCCAGTCAGAGTAGACAATCTCTGACCTGGATGGACCAATGATCAGAGCTTCACATTCTTCTCCGAACCCTGATTTGCTGCTTGTCAAGATGGGAGGGTGGGGCTCAAGCTCTTCCTTACCAAGGAGAAATATCAACCCAACCAGTTCTGTCCTTGCAAGGGAATTGTTGTGATACAGGAAGCCGTGTGCCGTGTACTTCTGTGTCTCAGTGGTAGAGCAGCTGCTTTGCTTACAGAAGGTCCCAAGTTCAGTCTGCAGCATCTCCAGGCCAGGTAGTAGGTGAGGTGTGTTGCCTCAGACCCTCAGAAGCTGCTGCCAGTTAGAGTGGACAATTTCTGACCTGGATGGACCGATGATCTGAGCTTCAGATGTGGCTCAATGGTAGAACATCTGCTTGACATGCATAAGGTCCCAGGTTCAATCCCCACACAGATGCATTGAGGCTCTGTGCATAAAAATGTGCCGAGGAAGGGGAGCAAAGAGCATCGCTCCACTGCACGATAGCTTATCGGTGCCAACTACCTGGAAGAACCATCTCTCATAATAATTCAATCCAGTTAAAGGGAATAGGCAGGTAGGTGATAATGAAAGACTTCTACCTGAGACTCTGGAGAGCCGCTGCAAGTCAATACTGACTTTGATGGACCACGGGTCTGATCCAGTATAAGGCAGCTTCAGTATAAGGAGTATAAGGAGAGCCAGTATGGTGTAGTGGTTAAGAGTGGTGGTTTGGAGCAGTGGACTCTGATCTGGAGAACCGGGTTTGATTCCCCACTCCTCCACATGAGCAGCGGAGGCTAATCTGGTGTACTGGATTTGTTTCCCCACTCTTACACACGAAGCCAGCTGGGTGACCTTGGGCAAGTCACAGCTCTCTCAGCCTCACGCACTTCACAGGGTTTCTGTTGTGGGGAGGGGAAGGAAAGGTGATTGTAAACCGGATTGAGTCTCCCTTAAGTGGTAGAGAAAGTCAGCATATAAAAACCAAGTCATCCTCCTCCTCCTCCTCCTTCTTGTGTTCAGGTGTTCAGGTGTTCATGTTCTCTTCTGAACCCTGATTTGCTGCTTCTGAAGATGGGAAGGTGGGGCTCGAGCTCTTCCTTACCAAGGAGAAGTTATCAGCCCAACCAGCTCCATCTTTGCAAGGGAATCACTGTGATACACAAAGCTGTGGGCCATCTGCTTCTATGTCAGTCGCAGTCTTATTGAGAAGCTTCCGAGGCACAGCCATAGGGCCTTTTGGGAAGGGCTTTGGCTCGGTGGTAGAGCAGCTGCTTGACATGCAGAAGGTCCCAGGATCCGTCTGCGGCATCTCCAGGCCAGGTGGTAGGTGAGGTATGTTGCCTAAGACCCTGGAGAGCTGCTGCCAGTCAGAGCAGGCAATTGCTGATCGGGCTTGACCAATTATCTGAGCATCATGTTCTCCTCTGGACCCTGATTCGCCGCTTGTCAGGATGGGAGGTGGGGCCTTGAGCTCTTCCTTGGCAAGGAGAAGTACCAGCCCAACCAGTTCCATCCTTACAAGGGCATTGCTGTGATACAGGAAGCTGTGTGCCATTTGCCAGTGTGGTGTAGTGGTTAAGCGTGGTGGTTTGGAGCAGTGGACTCGGAGTTCCCTTGAGGAAGGGAAATGTACTCTACCGACAGTAGCGTGTCCTTCTGCCCTGCACAGGTTTTGAGTTGGGTCATCCCTGCGTATGCCCCTCTTTCAGTTCAGATGACTGGAATGAAATCCTGATCCCCAATCATGAGGGTTTTTTGTTTCGTTTCTTTGCAGCACAGTCTCTCAAAAGGCATCTACCTGTTTACTTACGGTCAGGGATAAACTCTTCCAGGCGACTGGGCGATTTTGCTAATTAGAAGATGGCCCTTTTCACTCGGGCAGCATGCCTCAAATAACACACCGGACCACCTGTGGGTAAGCAGGCTGGTAAAAGAATTGTGGGCTTTGGTGGATTTATCAGGTGAATTAGCAGGCTCAGAGCACCCTGGTCTGGCTATACATCTTAGCGGGGAGCTTTCCAGACGGCCTTGTAAACGGCTGTGAAACCGAAAGGCGGTGAAATGTGTTGGTCGAACACACCTGCCAAGTTCACGGCGTTGATCTGCGACAGTCTCGGTTGCAGTCCTCCGGTTTTGCCAACCTGCCAGGTTCAGATCTGGATTTGCAAACTTTAAATAAATAAATAGAGTCAACCACCCCACATCTCCCAGTTGGAGCCAGGATGGTGTGGTGGTTAAGAGCAGTGGACTCTAATCTGGAGAACCGGGTTTGATTCCCCACTCTGCCACATGAGCGGCAGACTCTAATCTGGAGAACTGGGTTAGTTTCCCCACTCCTACACATGAAGCCAGCTGGGGGACCTTCGGCTAGTCACAGTTCTTTCTGAACTCTCTCAGCCCCACCTATCTCACTGTTGTGGGGGGAGGAAGGGAAGGCGATTGTAAGAGGCTTTGAGTCTCCTTGAAGGTAGAGAAAAACAAGGTATAAAAACCAGTGTGGTGTAGTGGTTAAGAGCTGTGGTTTGGAGCGGTGGACTCTGATCTGGAGAACCGGGTTTGATTCCCTGCTCCTCCATGTGAACGGCGGACTCTAATCTAGAGAACTAGGTTCAATTTCCCACTCCACATGAAGCCTGCTGGGTTATCTCAGGCTAGTCACAGTTCTCTCAGCCCCACCTACCTCACAGGGTGTTGGTTGTGGGGAGGGGAAGAGAAGGTGATTGTAAGCCAGTTTGATTCTTCCTTAAGTGGTAGAGTAAATCAGCATATAAAAACCAACTCTCCTTCTTCTTCCTCCTCCTCCTCCTCCTCCTCCTCCCCCCTGTTCAGGCTTAAAGAAAACACCATGTTGTATTGCTAATTCGATTACCCCTGCTCCGTCGACTTCTCGCTCCTGCTGCCTTGTGTTGGATTAAAAGCAGCTTTATTATTTAATACTTGTTGGCACCTGAACTCTCCCTTAATGTGCAACTGAAATGGCCAGGCACACTCTGTACCCTTTCAGAAGGGCAAGCAATTTCGCACAAACGGGAGGGAATTCCTTGGCCTGATGCTAGCCAGGGGGGCAGGCGGGGTCACTTCCCAAGACATCCAGTCTTAATATCTGTGAACTTTTTAAAATATTAACTCTAATGTGTGGTGCGGATGTACTTAATCGTGTCTCTAATTGGCCGCATCTCTTGTACATTACAGTAGACCCCAAGGATCCATCCCAAGCTGTATTTCTCAAACTTTGAATACCAGGAGTGTGGAGAATACTACTACTACTATTACTACTACTACTTCTTCTTCTTCTTCTTCTTCTTCTTCTTCTCCTTCTTCTTCTCCTTCTTCTCCTTCTTCTCCTTCTCCTCCTTCTCCTCCTTCTTCTTCTCCTTCTCCTTCTTCTCCTTCTTCTCCTTCTTCTCCTTCTTCTCCTTCTCCTTCTTCTCCTCCTCCTCCTCCTTCTTCTCCTCCTCCTTCTTCTTCTCCTCCTCCTCCTTCTTCTTCTCCTCCTTCTTCTCCTTCTTCTCCTTCCTTCCTTCCTTCCTTCCTTCCTTCCTTCCTTCTTCAATAGGAACGGTGGCATTACATGGGCTGGGGCCTACCAAGTCCCCTAAAGCCTATGAATCAAAGATTTGGCTAGGTTTCAGTATTGCTCTTTATACAGCATAATAGCAGGCATAGCTTGAACTCTGTGCTAGAGCTATTTGAGTAAACAACAGCTGGCAATGTTTAGAGGAAGAGGGTTCTTCCTCTTGTGGAATAGCCAAAGAGGGTCAGCGTGACATTCTGTGCTTGGCCAGCAGTAATTGAGCATCTTGGTTGGAAAGCATGGCTGTTTTGCTATTGGTATTTGGTGACCATTTCTGAGAATTAGAATCTTGTTTACATATGTCTGTATGTTGCTGGCATTTGTACCAATTAGTGAGAGAAATGGGTCCAGTTGCAGGCCACGGGTCAGCGCCACCTCTCTCTCCATTTGCACTGATGGTATTAAGGACATAAGAACATAAGAAAAGCCCTGCTGGATCAGAACCAGGCCCATCAGGTCCAGCAGTCTGTTCACGCAGTGGCCAACCCATTGCCTCTAGGAAGCCCACAAACAAGATGACTGCAGCAGCATTGTCCTGCCTGTGTTCCACAGCACCTAATATAATAGGCCTGCTCCTCTGATCCTGGAGAGAATAGGGATGCATCATGACTAGTATCCATTTTAACTAGTAGCCATGGATAGCCCTCTCCTCCGTGAACATGTCCACTCCCCTCTTCAAGCCTTCCAAGTTGGCAGCCATGACCACATCCTGGGGCAGGGAGTTCCACAATTTAACTCTGTGTCATATCAATATCACTACTAGCCCTCCATTTGCATTATTTTGTTGTTTCACTCTGTAATATGTCCTGTTTTTGCTGATAGACGTTCATCTATTGCAACTAAGAATTCCCGACAGATAAAGCATTGGCGAAATGGGATTTGTACCGGGTTCCCATCTCAGGGATTAACAGCTTTGATCACAGTTCCGTGATCCAGCCCTTATCTCAAGTTACAGCGAGATTGGGCATCTTCGTTCAGGAACGCACAGCTCGGGTAAACATCAGCGCACCCGGAACATAGGATTGCGCTACAAATGGTTAGCGCTCTGTTTGGACTACGGTCCTAAAAATCCTGGACGTTTCATTTTGGGACTTACAAGTTTCATGTTTATAATTGCATACATGATTGCCTTATTGTTTCATCCATTTTGTGGATAATATACTTACCAGTTAGCCATCGGTGCTTGTTTTGCTTTTTTTGGCAGCCTTATGTAGAGAGCAGAAAGGCTGTGCGAGCTCTTGATGGTGCAGGTCATATTGGAGGTCAAGCAAGTGGAGAAGCCCGAGATGGGATGACTGCTGTGTTTAGGGGCTGTGATCATATCGCCTAAGTGAATATGGGGACAGAGTTGGTATCTGGGCTGCTTACAGAGTCTGCTCCTTGGGTTAATGTCTCTGCTAGTGCCATGAGTCAGCCTACTGAGAGTCAGCTTGAGGCCTCCTCAGACGAAGAGGAAATAGGAGGAGGCAGATTGAGAGCAGAGGAACAGGCAGAAATTAGACCAGAGGGACAGCCACAGCCAGAAGATGGCTCACCATGTCTGCAGCCTTTCAGCCCAAGCACTCCAGCTGGGCCTGACACCTCACAGCAAGCAGGGCCCCCAGAGGGCTCGCCAATGCCATGGTAGCAGAGGAGGCGGTGGGTTCGACTGGAAATGCAACAGCGACGCCCGAGTGCGAGGTTACAAGCCCAGCATAGAGCTCTTCCGGACAGCGATGAGCCAGAGCAGGCCTGAAGCAAACCACCTAGTTGAGAATGTGCTGCTGCTGTAAAAAAGGCAAATTCCATGCTGGCCATAGTAGACGAGGAATAGAGAATAAAACTGCTGATATCATATTGCCCTTGTACAAATCTATGGTGAGACCACACTTGGAATACTGTGTACAGTTCTGGTCATCACACCTAAAAAGGATATTACAGAGCTTGAGAAGGTGTAGAAAAGAGCAACCAAAATGATTAGGGGACTAGAGCAACTGTCCTATGGGGAGCGGTTAAAACGCTTAGGGCTGTTTAGCTTGGAAAGAAGGCGGTTAAGGGGAGACATGGTAGAGGTCTATAAAATTATGCATGGTATGGAGAGAGTGGACAGGGAGAAGCCTAGAATGCGGGGCCATCTGCTGAAGCTGGCAGGTGAGAGATTCCAAACAGATAAAAGGAAGTATGTCTTCACCCAACGCATAGTTAAATTGTGGAACTCCCTGCCTCAGGATGTGGTGATGGCTGCCAACTTGGAAGGCTTGAAGAGGGGAGTGGACATGTTCATGGAGGAGAGGGGTATTCATGGCTACTAGTTAAAGTGGATACTAGCCATGATGCATTACCTATTCTCTCCAGGATCAGAGGAGCATGCCGAATATATTAGGTGTTATGGAACACAGGCAGGATGGTGCTGCTGCAGTCGTCTTGCTTGTGGGCTTCCTAGAGACACCCGGTTGGCCACTGTGTGAACAGACTGCTGGACTTGATGGGCCCTGGTCTGATCCAGCAGGGCCTTTCTTATGTTCTTACGTTCTGAATGTCAGAGCAGCCTAATTGGCAACAGTTGGCTCTGCTAGAGCAGCAGAGGTAAGGCACTATTTAAGTAGGGTTGCCAACTGCCAGGTAGTAGCAGGAGATCTGCTAATTCAACTGATCTCCAGCTGAGATCTCCATCACCTGGAGAAAAATGGCTGCTTTGGCAATTGAACTCTATGGCACTGAAGTCCCTCCCCAAACCCCACCCTTTTCAGGCTTCACCCCAAAAATCTTCCGCCGGTGGCGAAGAGGGACCTGGCAACTCTATATTTAAGCCGTCAGTCGGCTTGGCTGTTGTGGAAGCAACTTGTTCACAACCACTTCGCGTTCCTGTGATTCTCTGACCCTTGTATCTGCCAGCATTCTGGACGCTCTGCTGTTACGCTCTGTCATGTTGGGAGACAGACATGCAGCTGTTTGTTTGCTTCTTTCCCCGAAGGCTGCAAATAATTTGAGAAAAGGATTATTGCTTGTGGTATATAAATCAATCCCCCTTTTGCCTCTGGTAAACAGATGTTGAAAGTGGTTTTTTTATTATTATTATTATTATTATTTTTGCTGTTTATGGGTAATGCTGTTTGTAGGGAGGAGGTTTTTTTTTAAGCCAGGTACTAAAAAACTCATTTTATTTACTATTATGTTGGATCTTTTTTCTTATTTTCCCAAATGGCACCTTAAGGCACCCTCAGGTGCAGCAGCTTGAGATTCAGTCTCTGGGTATATCCGTAACAATTGCTGGAATAAAATCCAAGGCATTTATGTGTTTGTGTTTTCTAAATGTACCAAAAGCACCACCATTTTTTTTTTGTGATAACTAAATTATACAAAATTCATTTTACGTTCTTTCAGTGGTCGTGAAAGTTTTGAGCTGATTGTAAAACCACCATCGCGTAGTTTAAAACGGGGTTGCCAGGTCCCCCTTTGCCACCAGCTGGAGGTTTTTGGGGTGGAGCCTGAGGAGGGCGGGGTTTGGAGAGGGGAGGGACTTCAATGCCATAGAGTCCAATTGCCAAAGCGGCCATTTTCTCCAGGTGAACTGACCTCTCTTGGCTGGAGATCAGTTGTAACAGCAGGAGATCTCCAGCTAGTACCTGGAGGTTGGCAACCCTAAGTTTAAAACCATCTTCGCATACTTCAATCCCCCCTCCAAAAATATTCCCTTTACCTCCCCATAAATAGGAAGAAGAAGTTGCTTTTTATATGCCGACTTTCTCTACCACTTAAGGAAGAATCAAACCAGCACAGAAAAACCAACTCCTCATCCTCCTTCTTCTACCATACATACTATTATTCCAGTATACTAAAATTGCTGCTGTACACACAATTATACTTGCGTGTTCAGCTAAATATCCCCTCCCCACCATCTGGGATTTCTGATAATTCTAGTTTATAATGTTACATTTTATACTTTGGGGGGGGGGACCAATACCCCCACTACTTTAATCATTTTAATTACTCTTTTCTGATATCTAATTTGTGGCGTTTTAGCATTATGCAGAGAAAATGATCTTGATAATTCTACAATTTCATCTTAACAAAAGACATACATCTCACATATCCATCTTTATCTGGAAACAATTCTTGCTCACGCAGGTGAGCAAGTGGGTGGCTATTAACAAGCCTGGCCTCTGCCCCAAAATGTAGATTTTATGGAGACCTAACTCGCAGATCGATGGTTGCAAAGTACTTTCTTGCCAGGCTGACGTTTGGGATTTGACTGGAAGCCTGCTTTATAATATTTGACTTGGAAACCCTCATTTGTAACCGCTTCAGTGTTCTTTTCTCGGGGCCATTACGTGCTTTTGGGAATAGATGGCATCATCAATTAATATTGTATGCAAAACGCTCTGCGTTTTTAGCGGGAGGGGAAGCTGGGTACAAGTGTAACCAATAAAAAATTAAATCATTTGCAGAAGACGGGGTTTTGCTACCGGGCAATTTGCTCCGCCATGTTGTTTGTTGTGTTTTCTCGTTCTGGGGCACCCTAAATCCTCCTCTCCAGTTCAGATTCATTGTGCCAGCGGAATCTAGACACTCTTATCTACCACCGTGTCCAATAAATCCCTTTTTCCTCCTAATGCGAAACACGGCATTCAAACCGCTCCTCTGAAATATAACGTCTCATCCCTGGCTCATTCCAGGGAATCGGGTCGTTTATCTTCACTCGGCTATGTGGAACGGATGTCTCTGCTCTTGATTTTCCTAATTAATAATTACAAATTACCCATGCAAAATGCGAAGCGTCTCAGCACAGAAGGACCCAAGTAGGGTGTAAATAAAACGGCGAGGACGAGAGAGGGGAAAAAAGAGGATCCACTCCCGCACAGTCACAGACTACCATATTTCCCATGCTGACAGAAAGCAGTGCATAGGGTATATGCCCAATGGTACATTGGAGCATAACTTATTGTCTCCTGGTGAGGAATGGTGTGTGGGAAGAACATGGCAGACACCACTCTCTGAAATCAGGGATGTTGTATGGCTAGCCGCCGTCCACACAAAGGAAGAAGAGTTGGTTTTTATATACCAATTTTCTCGACCTTTTAAGGAGAATCAAACTGGCTTACATGCCATCTCGGCGGGTAGCTCTAGGAATGGCCACAAGCATTATAGTTTTACCATAGAGGTTCTAGTGATTCCTAGAGCTACCTGCTGCCACTTCCAGATTTCCCCCAAAAGTGACATCATCATGCCTGTGCTGCCAACCATCACCATGTCCCTGAGGCCAGCTCTCCTGTTGACTGTCAGGCTCGGCCTGGCAACCCTAGAATCATAGAGTTGGAAGGGACCACCAGGGCCATCAAGTCCAACCCCCTGCACAATGCAGGAAATTCACAACTACCTCCCCCCTCCACACCACTAGTGACCAGAAGATGGCCAAGATGCCCTCTCATCATCTGCCTACGGTCACAGAATCAGCATTGCAACCCTACTTCTGTTGTCAAGCTTGGACATGCCCAGGATGTCCTAGAGTCTGTCCTTCCTATCTTGGTAAAAAGAATGGGTCCAGGTAGTGGGAAGGCCTTGGAGAGCAGAAGAAGGAGGAGAAGAAGGAGAATAAGAGTTGTTTTTTTATATCTTGATTTTCTCTACCTTTAAGGAGTCTCAAAGTGGCTTACAATCACCTTTCCCCTCCCCACTACAGACACCTTATGAGGTTGGTGAGGCCAAGAGAGCTCTAAGAGACCTGTGACTAGCCCAAGGTCACCCAGCTGGCTTCATGTGGAGGAGTGGGGAATCAAACCCGGTTCTCCAGATTACAGTCCCCCGCTCCTAACAGCTACACCATGCTGGCTCGATAATACTGAAGAAAAACAAGAAGAGTTAGTTTTTATACTGCAATTTTCTTTACTTTTAAGGAGTCTCAAACTGGCCTACAATCCCTTCCTCTCCCCACAACAGACACCTTGTGAAGTAGGTGGGGCTGAGAGAGTTAGGAGAAAACTGTGACTGGCCCTAGGTCTCCCAGCAGGCTTCATGTGTAGGAGTGGGGAAACCAACCCGGTTCGCCAGTTTAGAGTCCGCTGTTCATGTGGAGGAGTGGGGAATCAAACCCGGTTTTCCAGATCAGAGTGCTGCTCTTAACCACTATACCATGCTGGTGAGTCGGTGAGGATGGGCATATACGAAGGCTAACCTTACTGCAAGTTAAAATCCATTGGCATTGATCTGGTGCTACTCACATGCCCTTCCCAGCACATGAGTAGCAATCATGTATGGGGAAGCATCCGTTCAGGTCCTTATGGAGTGAATGAGCATCACGGTACACCTCTCCAGTGATTACGTTCCTAGATCTCCCTTGCTTGGTGTCCAATATGGTAGGGTTTAATTAAAACAAATGAATGTAGAGGACCTCCACTAGACACCCCGAATTAACCTTGCTCCCCCGAACACATCAGTTTCCAACTGGTGGAATTGTGTGGTTAGGGAGAGAGCTTAGAGGTAAAGCTAAACCTCATTTGCTAGTATAACAGTGTTCTTTTCGGATTCTAAATGTGCATTGTTCTGGTCATGCGCTGCTAAAAGAAGGGTAAGAATAACTTCATCGGACATGTTTAGTCTGGAAAAGAGGAGGTTGAGGGGGGACACGATTGCTCTCTTGAAGTATTTGAAGTATTGTCGCTTAGAGGAGGGCATGGAGCTGTTCCTGTTGGCAGCATAGGACACACAGTAATGGGTTTAAATTGTGGGCGGAAAGGTACAAGAGGGATATTAGGGGAAAAAACATTTTACAGTAAGAGTTGTAAAATCAGCTCCCTAGGGAGGTGGTGAGCTCCCCCTCACTGGCAGTCTCGAAGCAGAGGCCTGGACAAACACTTGTCAGGGATGCTCTAGGCTGATCCTGCATTGAGCAGGGGGTTGGACTAGATGGCCTCTATGGCCCCTTCCAACTCTATGACTCTATGATTCTATACTCTGGGGACGATGCTGATTTGTGACAAGAGATGATCCTCTCTTTACTAACTAACTCATGAGGGCCACTGGGTTGTCCTATCTGATGGTTTGGACTTTATTTAAGTAGGTAGTTTATTCCCGGCTCTTCTCTCCGTCGGGGACCCAAAGCGACCTGCAACATTGTTCCTCACAACCACCCTGTGAGGTAAGTTAGGCTGAAATCCACCCGGCAAGTGCTGTGTCTGGTTGAAGTCCACCCAGCACGTTTTTATGGTGGAGCGGGGATCCGAACCCTGGTCTCCCAGACCTAGTTCAGCACTTGAATCACTATACCACACTGTTTTTAAAATGTTTGCTCGTTGCGAGGGAATGTCTGTTACTGGCTCACGGCCATTCTGTTTGTGTGGACTTGGGATTATCTTATGGAGTCACAAGAGGTTCCTTCAGGCCGAGTGGTTACACAGTTCATTGGTGAGACATTTGAGTTGATTCGATTTTCTTGAAGGGCAAATTAAAGGTTCTTGGGCTAAGACAGAGCCTTTCTGCTATACCAGCATTGGCTCTGGTTTATAGGGTACTGGGGTAACATATTGCCTCCCCTAGACGTAGGTCATTTATGCGTGGGAGATTTATTTAGGGTTTGATGCTCTGTTGACCCACACTTTTCTGTCCCAAATCCTAAAAATGCTATGCATGTTGTTGTTAATCCTGTAGAAAGTCCTGGGGTTGCTGAAGAAAAGCATCAAAAATGAGGAAGAGTCAGTCCTCGCCCCATGAAATGCTGCTTCGTAATTGGCTGTAGTGCTTACTGTAAAAAAAGTCACCCACCCCCACCCCAGCTCCACTCTCCCATGCTTTGGATTATGCATGAACACACATGAAGCTGCCTTCTACTGAATCAGACAATACTGAGTTAGTATTGTCTACTCAGACCAGCAGCGGCTCTCCAGGGTCTCAGGCAGAGGCCTTTCACATCCCCTCCTTGCTTAGCCCCTTTAACTGGAGATGCTGGGGATCGAACCTGGGACCTTCTGCATGCCAAGCAGATGCTCTACCACTGAGCCACGGCCCTCCCCTCATGGAGAGAAGGACAATTTGACCCTGGCTGATTTCAGGAGAGATTGAAGAATCGGGATTTAACAGCAAAGGGAAGACCCGGGATTTGCGAGGGCTGTCCGCGCGGTCATCTCTAATGGGCAGGAAACTCACGCATAACTCCAAGGAACAACCGAGTCAGGCCGGGGGTGAACGGGAGTCCAAGTACCCATGCATAAACGACCATAGATTCGGCATGCGCCACCTATTCCATGCTCCAATTCTTGAATTTTAGCCAGGTGGGAAGCTGGAGCCCTGCGAGAAGGAAAGGTGGCGTCCTTGTCGCAGAGAGATCGATAATATTGACGGAAGGATGTTGTGACCAAAGGGGCATTTCCGATCTGAGTGTCTTGACTTTGTCGATGGGAACCAGGGCGCAGGAAGAAAAGAAGCCTGCTTGTGTCGGACTTCTGATCTCGCTTTTCAAGGGTCTGATTGGGATCAAAGTTAGAGCGATTGGAAGAACTGAGCCGATAGCTTGCTATTCTTTAAGAGGTGAAGTTCTGCAGAGCTACAGGAGGGAATCTTCAGTCAGTGCTTTATGCTCTTCTTGAGCACAGCCCTGATTTTTTTTTTAAAAAAAGAAGAGTAGGTTTTTACATGTTGACTTTCTCTACCAGTTAAGGAAGAATCAAACCGGTTTACAATCACCTCCCCCTCCCCACAACAGACATCCTGTGAGGCAGGTGGGACTGGGAGAGCTGTGTCTAGCCCAAGGTCACCCAGCTGGATTCATGTGGAGGAGCAGGAAAACAAATCCAGTTCACCAGATTACCCTCCGCCGCTCATGTGGAGGAGTGGGGAATCAAACCCGGTTCTCCAGATCAGAGTCCACCGCTCCACACCACTAAACCACACTGCCTCTCTTGACATCTTTGTGCTGAATCATGGGACAATGGACATCTTTTTGCTGAATCATGGGACTCTCTCCTTCTGCTCCCTGAACTGTATGCCACATAACACTTTTCCTCTTTGCCACTTTTCCCACAGCTAAAGGTTAGTGTGCCAGCCATGTGGGCATAAGTGGCAGGGGAGGTGTTGTTGGGGAGATGTGTGGGTTTAAAGTGCCATCAGGTGGCAGCCAATTTATGGTGACTCCATAGGGATTTCAAGGCAAGAGATGAACAGAGGTGGTTTGCCATTGCCCGCCTCTGCCTAACAACCCTGGACTGGCCCGGAAGTATTTATTAACACAATGCAGAGTTAAATTGTGGAACTCCCTGCCCCAGGATTTGGTGATGGCTGCCAATTTGGAAGGGTTTAAGAAGGGAGTGGACATGTTCATTGAGGATAGGTCTATCCATGGCTATTGGTCAAAATGAATACTGATGCATACCTATTCTCTCCAGGATCAGAGGAGCATGTCTATTATATTAGGTGCTTTGGAACGCAGGCAGGATGGTGCTGCTGCAGTCGTCTTGTTTGTGGGCTTCCTAGAGGCACCAGGTTGGCCGCAGACTGCTGAACTTGATGGGCCTTGAACTGATCCAACAGGGCTTTTCTTATATTCTTCTATTCTTATGATAGGGCTATCCATGGCTACTAGTCAAAATGGATACTAGTCATGATGCATACCTATTCTATCCAGGATCAGAGGAGCATGCCTGTTATATTAGGTGCTGTGGAACTCAGGCAGGATAATGCTGCTGCAGTCGTCTTGTTTGTGGGCTTCCTAGAGGCACCTGTTTGACCACTGCATGAACAGACTGCTGGGCTGGACTTGATGGGCCTTGGTCTGATCCAGCATGGCTTTTCTTATGTTCTTATGACTTCTTTGGCTGTCTCCCATCCAAGTAATAGCCAGGGGCGACCCTGCTTAGCTTCCCAGATCTGATGAGATCAGGCTCGCCTGGGCCATCCATATCAGGGCATTGTTGGGGATAAGCCAAGAGAAAGGATTAAGCATGTCTTTCTGCCTGCTTTCCTTCACATCCTCTCCCAATAATAGCTTTTTGCATATCAACATCACACACACAATTGGAAATGTGTTTACATCTACCCTTCATAGGTACCGAAGACACACACCATGGGGATTTGCCAGCCCTGGGAAATGTTGCGAGCCTTCGTGAATCTCTTTCAACCTCCCTCAGAATTCTTCAGATGTCTGGTATGATGACGAGGAGCCTCCGGATCGGCTCTGAATTTTTCTTTCAGCGAAATCCAGTGACGTGCGGACGTCCCTTGAGAAATGTTGCTGGTTGGGCGGAGACTTGCCTCCAAAATTCTACAGATGCTTCACCAGAGGAGGGACCCATAAGAACATAAGAAAAGCCATGCTGGATGAGACCAAGGCCCATCAAGTCCAGCTGTCTGTTCACACAGGTGCCTCTAGGAAGCCCACAGACAAGACGACTGCAGCAGCATTGTCCTGCCTGTGTTCCACAGCACCTAAGATTATAGGCACGCTCCTCTGATCCTGGAGAGAATAGGTATGCATCATGACTAGTATCCATTTTTACTAACAGCCGTGAATACCCCTCTCCTCCATGAACATGTCCACTCCCCTCTTAAAGCCTTCCAAGTTAGCAGCCGTCACCACATCCTGGGGCAGGGAGTTCCACAATCTAACCCAGAAGATGACTTTGGATGACTTTTTGGGGACAGCTCAGATTCAAAGAATACATCTCAACCAGTATCTCCTAGTCCATTGTCCAGATTAAATACCGACATTGTTTCCTCTGGACAGTTTCAAAAACACATTCCTATCTATGTGTGAGCTGCTCTCTAAACAGCACTTTCCCGTTCAGAATCTGCATCTATTCTTAATCGGGATGTATGCTTATGTAATATTTTTCATTTATTTTAAATTTCATGCACAGTCAGGTAGACGATTGATGTCCTGCCTGTTTTCTTTGGCAACTTTCCTCCTTTTGGCAGGGGTTCATTTTTGGGGGGTTTTTTAACCCTCAATTTATATGCAAATGGTGCAAAAAATAGCCATCAGTTTTAACAGCAAGATGTCTATCTAATTTTGTTAATATGGATAAGGAGGGAGAGTGCCTGCAATTTTGGTCTGAGCATGGAGAAACCGGAATAGAAACTTGAATTTCCAAATGGAATTGTCACAAAAAATGTGTGTGTGTGTGTGTGGGGGGGAAACTAATAAGATGCACAAAGTTGTTTCTCAATTTGAATTTGTGCCCTGCTCCTACTACACGATCTCCTTTGGTAAATTTGGAATTGTAATTGCTTGGTGATCCATGCTACGCCCCTTCCTCCCAGGACTAGAAGTCCCGGGAATCATGCAGGGAGGAACCATGGACTCTAATCTGGAGAACCGGGTTTGATTCCCCACTCCTCCCCATGAACAGTGGACGCTAATCTGGTGAACTGGGTTGGTTTCCCCACTCCTCCACATAAGGCCAGCTGAGGGCCTTGGGCTAGTCACAGCTCTCTTAGAGCTCTCTCAACCCCACCTACTTCACAGGGTTTCTGTTGCGGGGAGGGGAAAGGAAGGTGATTGTAAGTTGGTTTGATTCTTTTTTAAGTGGTAGAGAAAGTCGACATATAAAAACAAACTCCTCGTCCTCGTTTTCTTCTTCTTCCTCCTCCTCCTCCTATGGGGTCTTTGAAATTGCATGGAAAGCCCTTTGCAGCTATCCTGTGCTGGACAGGATTATTGGGTTTCTTCCTTTTGCGGACTCACATCACCTCTTCCAAACGAAAGCCTCCGAATTATCAAGTTGACTTCCTTTCTTTTCTTGGCTCTTGACATTCAAATGTCACCCAAACATTTTGTCGCCCAGTGTTTTGAGCTTGGTAGACTGCATGTGATAAAGATACTGGCACCGTGTGATAAAGATACTGCCACCATGCTGTCTCCAGGGGGCTGTGCTCTAATAAGTGTGAAATCGTAGTATGCGTCATGTTGAAGGACCTATAAAAAAAGAAAGAGCGGGGAATATTTGGCCGGCAGCCTCTTTTTCTGCAGCATATTTAGCATCTTGGCTAATGCTGCCATTTTACCTGGAGTAGAACTGTGGTTTCTCAGTACCAATAAGCAAAATGTAATATTTCCATCTATTTAAGGGCTCTATTGGTAATGATTTTTATCGGCTGCTGTTTTACTTGCTGGCTTTTGGTTTGGGAGTTGTTGAGTCCCTCTGGTTGGGAGAAAAGCAGAATACACACACACACACACATGTATGTGTGTGTGTAGCCAACATGACCTGTCTCCAACTGGGAGAAGCATCTGGGGGCAGGGAAATAAACCATTGGCTACTATGTATTGGATTTTGGGATAACACAGTTATCATAGACCCAGCTTGGCTCCCAGAGTCCTTCAGCTGCCCTGCTTTACCACACCATTGTTAGTAAGCCAAGATACAAGGGTTTGGTGTTCAAAAAACCTCCTTTCAACTCCCCACCCCCACCCCAAGAAATCAAGGAATTCCTTCCCCTCCCTGTCTGGGAATCTTGCTTGGTATTGACTGCCACCACCAGCATGAGAATTATTATTTTTATATTTTCTTTTATTCTGGTTCCCTTGCAAAACTGTACAGTTCTGGTCACCACACCTAAAAAAGGATATTGCAGAGCTTGAGAAGGTGCAGAACAGAGCAAGCAAAATGATCAGGAGGCTAGAGCAACTGCCCTATGAGGAGTGGTTAAAACACTTAGGGTTGTTTAGCTTGGAAAGAAGGCAGTGAAGGGGAGACATGGCAGAGGTCTATACAATTATGCATGGTATGGAGAGCGCCTAGACAGGGAGAAGCGTTTCTCCCTCTCATAACACTAGAACGTGGGGTCATCTGTTGAATCTGGTGGGTGAGAGATTCAAAACAGATAACAGGAAGTATTTCTTCACCCAACGCACAGTTAAATTGTGGGACTCCCTGCCCCAGGATGTGGTGGTGGCTGCCAACTTGGAAGGCTTGAAGAGGGGAGTGGACATGTTCGTGGAGGAGAGGGCTATTCATGACTATTAGTAAAAAAAATGGTTACTGGTCATGATGCATATACCTGTTCTCTCTAGGATCAGAGGAGCATGTCTATTGTATTAGGTGCCCTGGAACAGAGGCAAGGCAATGCTGCTGCAGTCATCTTGTTTGTGGTCTTCCTAAGGCACCTGGTTGGCCACTGTGTACCTGATGGGTCTTGGTCCATTCCAGCATGGCCTATCTTATGTTCTTATGATAGGGTTGTCCATGCTACTAGTCAAAATGGATACTAGTCCTGATGCTTACCCATTCACTCCTGGATCACAGGAACATGTCTCTTATATTAGGCGCTTTGGAACATGTCTCTTATATTAGGCGCTTTGGAAGACAAGCAGGATAATGCTGCTGCAGTCGTCTTCCTAGAGGAACCTGGTTGGCCACTGTGTGAACAGACTACTGGACTTGATGGACCTTGGTCTGATCCAGCATGGCCTTTGCTGTGTTATGTAAACCAAAAGTCTGTGCAGTTTGTTTGAGGGTGAGAAAAGGGCTCCTGGGCTTCCCCTTCCCCTCTCTACATCTCCCTTCTGGAGCTGTCCATCAGCACCCGCTCACATGAGTGAGACTCTTCCAGGCAGTTGTCAGTAACCAGCCCAGAGTCCATGGGTAAAACTAGGCTTTAATAACTACATCTGAATCCTAGAAAGCATAGATACTTGGGAATTACGTCATGCAGAGTTAAGCAGAACACTACAAAGGAAGGTGACAGTATTTTGCTAGCTAATCCTACATTTCATCTACATTCCCGTTCCTGGGAATGGGTCCAAGGCAGAGACACCAATTGTCAGATCTTGCCCTCTACCCATTTCTAAGTCTTGACATCAACTAATTGGGTCTATGCCCTATTCCCCAAAGTCTTGACACAGGAATGCAATCTAGGTAAACACGTTTATGGATTTTTCTGTAGCCTGGGATGTCCTTCCTGGAGCCTGTCAAAATTTATAATATCAAAAAAAAGAAGAAGACGACGAGATTTTGAATGAATTGTATATCATTCTTTTTTATCTTTTCCTAATTTCCCCTCTCCTTTCCTTTTTCTTTTAGAATTTGTTTTTTTAATTACACACACACACACACACACACACACATATATATATATATAGAAAAAATTATAATACCAGTTCAGAGTTCCAAGATGACTCTTGGCCAGTCATTGGATTCAATGCATTTAGTCTGGCAAAGGCAAAACCAGTAATAATCCACCAAGGGCACTTAACAACTTAGCCAAGCGGTGGAGTGGAGTCTGGGATTCAGTTTCTTTTCCCAGTTCCGTTGATCACAATAAATCTGTCCCTCCCTTCCTAGAACGTAACTTGGGATCCAATTTCCCCATTCCAATGGATAAGCCTGCAGTATTCTAGAAGAAGAAGAAAAAGAAGAGCTGGTTTTTATACCCCAATTTTCTCTGCCTTTAAGGAGTCTCAAACCGGTTTACAATCACCCTCCCTCCCTCTCCCCGCAACAGACACCTTGGGAGATAGGTGGGGCTGAGAGAGTTCGGAGAGAACTGTGACTAGCCCAGGGTCACCCAGCAGGCTAGTGCTCATTATGAACAGCAAGCCCTGCTGATCTTTAGCTGCTAATGACGACCTCACAGCCCTTTTGTGACATCACAGTGCATAGTAGGTGGGGCTAAAGCTGAGTTGCCATGCCGTGCCTCTGGTTTTTCACATGGTTGCCCCGCTCACAGGAGAAGGTTACACTGCTGGCAGATGCATAGAGGGCTAAGATCAGTTTTCCGCTTTGCGGTGTGAGCTTTGCGATGCCGCACATGGCCCAGCCACCGATGAGAAAAAAAAAAGCAGAGATTCAGGGCTGTCGCTGGATGCATACAGTTGGTAGTCTGTAGAAGTTTCCTTTTTTGCCCCTCTGTAGAAGAGGAAGAGTTGCTTTTTCTATGCCAAATTTCTCTACCACTTAAGGGAGAATCAAACCTGCTTACAATTCCCTTCCTTTCCCCTCCCCACAACTGACACCTTGTGAGGTAGGTGGGGCTGACAGAGTTCGGAGAGAGCTGTGACTGGCCCAAGGTCACCCAGCTGGCTTTATGTGTAGGAGTGGGGAAACCAACCCGGTTCACCAGATTGGCATCGGCCGCTCATGGGGAGGAGCGGGGAATCGAACCCGGTTCTCCAGATCAGAGTCCACCGCTCTTAACCACGCTGGCTCTGTAGAATCCTTTGGCATTTTAAATTGTTCCAGGGGTGCATACGGTGTTGGAAATGAGGATAAATGCAGCTCTGTCATCTCCTGCATGTCTCTCTCTCCAGTTGCCAATGTCCAGCCAACCCTCTTCTCGTCATAACTCAGGTGGCATTTGACAAGCTAGGCTGAGTTCAAGCCTTCTGCTTTCTCTGTCTCTCTGCCAGCCACTTCTTCTGTGGCAGGCTGGGGGAAACTACATTGGTAGTTGGTTTTTAATCTTGCCAAAGGGGTCGGGAGAGGTAGGCCCAGCAGGCTTGGCCAACGCTGCAGGTTGCTGCCCTACAGAGTTACCCACCAGACTGTTTTTCAGGGGGGTTTGTTATTTTATGAATGATAATTTCACTCTCTGCTATACTGTAGTGTCCCTTGACTTCAAGAGGGGGTTTGGGAGGAAAGGAATTGGCGGCTGTTGGAAAGGGAAAGCTGGAAAGAAGAAGAAGACGAAGAGTTGGTTTTTATATGCCGACTTTCTCTACCACTTAAGGAAGAATCAAACCAGCTTACAGTCACCTTCCCCTCCCCACAACAGACACCCTGTGAGGTAGGTGGGGCTGAGAGAGTGTGAATAGCCCAAGGTCACTCGACTGGCGTCACGTGTAGGAGTGGGGAAACAAATCCAGTTTGCCAGATTAGCCTCGGCCGCTCATGTGGAGGAGCAGGGGATCGAACCCGGTTCTCCGGATCAGAGTCCACCCCTCCAAACCACCGCTCTTAACCACTGCACCATGCTGGCTCCCTGCCAGGACTGAAACTCTGCATGTGGTTGTTAAGATCTGAACTATGAGTTCTAAATGATGGTAATCTCTGGCTGAGAGGTTGCTAAGAACCAGTTTTAATTGAGAAAGTTGAATCCAAGGGCACACGCTTGCTTCTTTTCAAGGCTGTTTACTGTGCTGGTGTTATTAGAGCATAAAACAAAAATTAAAATGCCCTGTCCATTCAGCTTTTATTAAATTAACTTAATAGATTTTATCACGTCCTTCCTTCAAGGACTGTGATGTGCATTCTGCCCGGGCCCCAGGTTGTTCTTATAACAATCTTGTGAGATAGATAAGGCTGAGAGAGAGAGAGAAGAGAGAGACCGACCCAAGGTTACCTAGCAAGCTTCCTAGACGGTGTAAGGATTCAAACTTGGGTTTTCTCATCTTAGTTGCACACAACTCTACGCTGCATTTCTTACCTCAGGGCTCAGTTACACCTTACAGTTTCCTCTGTGTTTATTGTATAGATATGTTTTCTTTTTTTCAAGTGCAGTCTGTAGAGAACTTGAGAGCCAGCACGGTGTAGTGGTTAAAAGCGGTGGTTTGGAGCAGCGGCCGCTAACCTGGAGAACCAGGTTTGAATCCCCACTCCTCCACATGAGCGGCGGAGGCTAACCTGGTGAACCGGGTTGGTTTCCCCACTCCTCCACATGAAGCCAGCTGCGTGACCTTGGGCAAGTCACTCTCTCTCAGCCCCACCTTCCTCACAGGGTGTCTGTTGTGGGGAGGGGAAGGGAAGGGGGTTGTAAGCCGGTTTGATCCTTCCTTAAGCAGTAGAGAAAGCTGGCATATAAAAACCAACTCTTCTTCTTTTCCAAGAAGTAGAGTGGTAGCTTTGGGGGGAGGGGGGGAAGAACAGAGGAAATTTCCACCCCAAAGCTACTTTTAAGCACCGTGAACAAAGTGCCAAGACATTTTAACCACCAGCAGCCCCCACCAAGCAGGGCTGAAAGTACCTCAGGAGTATTCCCCCCCCCCCGTGAGAAAATGGCAAGGGTTAACATTTCACGCACACTCACTCCGCCATTGATAGAGCAGTCCTGATGGCTCCATTTGCAAAATGGGGGGGAAAGTCACTTAAAATAACATCGTAAAAACTGTAACATGTAGGCAAACTAGATGGACAAGCACTTCTTTTAAGGTTCTAATTTAAATAAAGTCAGTTAGATTACATTGTTGACTGACAACCGATGAACTAGAAGTCCACATGGTGGCTACATGTTGCCTTGGTATGGCACGTCCCCCAAAATGCGTGTGCGTAAAGTGCCGTCAAGTCGCAGCCGACTTATGGTGACCCCTTATGGGGTTTTCAAGGCAAGAGGTGGTTTCCCATTGAGAGGCAGCGTGGTGTCGTGGTTAGGAGCGGCGGACTCTAATCTGGTGAACCAGGTTAGTTTCCCCACTCCTGCACATGAAGCCTGCTGGGTGACCTTGGGCCAGTCACAGTTCTCTCCGAACTCTCTCAGCCCCACCTACCTCACAAGGTGTCTGTTGGGTGGAGAGGAAGGGAGGGTGATTTTAATCTGGTTTGAGACTCCTTAAAGGTAGAGAAAATCGGGGTATAAAAACCAAGTCTTCTTCTACCTTCTTCTGCATCGCAACCCTGGTATCCCTTGGGGGTCTCCATATACTAACCAGGGCTGACCCAGCTTAGCTTCTGAGATCTGATGAGATCAGGCTAGCCTGGGTCAGGGCATCCTCAAACACACACCTGAAACAGGTTGAAATTAAATCAAAAGAGTTTCCGTCTAGACATTAGGAAGAAATTTCTAACAGGGCGGTTCCTCAGTGGAACAGGCTTCCTCGGGAGGTGGTAAGCGCTCCTTCCCTGGAGGTTTTTAAGCAGAGGCTAGATGACCATCTGTCAGCAATGCTGATTCTATGACATCGGGCAGATGATGAGAGGGAGGGCATCTTGGCCATCTTCTGGATGTGGAGTAGGGGTCACTGTGTGTGTGTGTGGGAGAGGTAGTTGTGAATTTCCTGCATTGTGCATGGGGTTGGACTTGATGACCCTGTTGGTCCCTTCCAACTCTATGATTCTATGAAATGCTGGGGGTGGGTGGGATGGAGCATCTGCAGGGAGCCGTCACAGAGAAAATGGGCTTGGCTTTCCCTGCCCCTTTGGTTTTCTTCTGCCAGTGCTTCTCCCCAGCCATTCCTGCCTCAATCCTGATTTTTGAGACCCATTTGGAAGAAATGGCAGCAGATGAGGGCAGCGCTTAGCACCTCCGTCCCACCCATTGTTTCTCTCTTGCACACCCCACCCTGTATTAGCCTCGGAGGGAAACCCTGGAGCACGGAACCCTGCATTTTCCTTCCAGCATGCGGTTGAAGCATTTAATTAGGGTTGCCAGGTCCCTCTTTGCCACCAGCGGGAGGTATTTTGGGCAGAGCCTGAGGAGGGGGGGTTTGGGGAGGGGAGGGGCTTCAATGGCATAGAGTCCAACTACCAAAGTAGACATTTTCTAAGAACATAAGCAAAGCCCTGCTGGATCAGACCGAAGGCCTATCAAGTACAGCAGTCTGTTCACACAGTGACCAACCACCCACAGCCCAGTTGCCCCAGCTCAGCAGCAGCCCCTGGGGTCTCCAGAACAGAAATAATAGAATCATAGAGTTGGAAGGGACCACCAGGGTCATGTAGTCCAACCCCCTGCACAATGTAGGAAATTCACAACTACCTCCAGGGGAACTGATCTCTATTGGCTGGAGATCAGTTGCAATAGCAGGAGATCTCCTGCTAGTACCTGGAGGTTGGCAACCCTAGTAATTAGGGATGCCAGGTCCCTCTTTGCCACTGGCGGGAGGTTTTTGGGGTGGAGCCTGAGGAGGGTGGGGTTTGGGGAGGGGAGGAGCTTCAATGCCATAGAATCCAATTGCCCAAGCAGCCATTTTCTCCAGGGCAACTGATCTCTGTCGGCTGGAGATCAGTTGTCATAGCAGATCTCCAGCTAGTACCTGGAGGTTGGAGTGAAAATAGGCACCACTGAACTAGTTATCATAAAGGTTAGGAAATCAGTACAGGAGCGAGGGATATTAACAAGGTGCAAAAGTTTATCAAAATGCTACTGACACACAAAACAAAAATGATATACAACATTCATAATGTACAACATTCATACCTGGAGGTTGGCAACCCTATTTTAGAGCCTGTGAAGGGAGGAGGGCACCCTATCAGCATGATTAATGTAAGTATTTTCAAAGGGTCTGGTCACTGGGTGTGTGTGGGGGAGAGGTAGTTGTGAATTTCCTGCATTGTGCAGGGGGTTGGACTAGATGACCCTGGTGGTCCCTTCCAACTATGATTCTACGATCTGGAGTTTTGATTTCAAGTTTTTGGTTGTAGTTTTTTTGGCTAGTGTCTGGTTGCCACCAGGCCGTGCCTGGTTTCGATCTGAGCGTACGAAACTGCGACGCGTTCCCACGAAGGCATCGAAACCGCCACGAGGGAAACAGAGGGCCAGACACCTTTTGAAGGTGGCTGTGTTTTGTTCCCAGCAAAAGGAATCTGCTTTCAAAGGTTTTTTTTCTTCTTGCGCTTCCGTGTCGAGCTGGAACGATCAGAGGCGTTCGGCGGCTTTTTTGCGTAGCAGGCAGTGATTGTCGGCGGGGTTTGCCTGTCTGTTGTGGTTTCTTCTGTGCGGAAACGCCATTCAGAAATCGGGACCGCCATTGGGATCCCTTGTAAAAGTGATGATGGTTCACAGTGGGGTGGGGGGTGGGAGACGTTTCTTGTTCCTTCGCACCAGCAGGAATTTCTGATGAGCCAGCAAGGCCTGTCCAATTACCCAGTACTCCCCCTCCCCAAGATTTGCTGATGAGTATTAACGAAGATATCATAATAATTGTTGTGACAGTGGAAAGTTGTAGTGAAATGTGACAGGCCCTGAGCTTGGCTTGGTTTCTTGTCACTTGGTTACTCGAGAGGTGGGTGTGAGAGACTTTATAAATGATTTGGATGAAGGAATAGAGGGGATGCTTATTAAATCTGCAAATGATACTAAATTGGGAGGGGTCGCAAATACGGCAGAAGCAGAGTCAGGATACAGGATGATCTTGACAGGCTGGAGAATTGGTCTAAAATCAATAAAATGCATTTCAAGAGAGATAAATGCAAAGGTCTGCCTTTAGGTAGTAAAAATCAAATGTATAATTATAGGATGGGGGAGATTTGTCTGAGCAGTAGTGTGTGCGAAAAGGATCTTGGGGTCTTAGTCGACCAAACACTGAACATGAGTCAGCAGTGTGATGCAGTAGCTAAAAAGGCAAATGCGATATTGGGCTGCATCAACAGAAGTATAGTGTCCAGATCACACGAAGTGATAGTATCATTTTACTCTGCTCTGGTTAGACCTCACCTAGAGTATTTTGTTCAGTTTTGGGCACCGCAATTTAAGAAAGACGTAGACAAGCTGGAACGTGTCCAGAGGAGGGCAACAAAGATGGTGAAGGGTCTGGAGACCAAGTCCTATAAGGAAAGGTTGAAGGAGCTGGGTATGTTTAGCCTGAAGAGGAGAAGACTGAGAAGGGATATGATAACCATCTTCAAGTACTTGAAGGGCTGTCATATGCCGAGTTGTTTTCTGTTGCTCCAGAAGGTCGGACCAGAACCAACGGGTTGAAATTAAATCGAAAGAGTTTCCGTCTAGACATTAGGAAGAATTTTCTAACAGAGCTGTTCCTCAGTGGAACAGACTTCCTCTGCTGCAGTCGTCCTGTTTGGGGGCTTCCTAGAGGCACCTGGTTGGCCACTGTGTGAACAGACTGCTGGACTTGATGGGCCTTGGTCTGATCCGGCATGGCGTTTCTTATGTTCTGATGATAGGGCTATCCATGGCTGGTATCAAAACAGATACTAGTCATGATGCATGCCTATTCTTTCCAGGATCAGAGGAGCATGCCTATTATCTTAGGTGCTGTGGAACACAGGCAGGACAATGCTGCTGCTTGTTTGGGGGCTTCCTAGAGGCACCCAGTTGGCCACTATATGAACAGACCACTGGACCTGATGGGCTTTGGTCTGATCCAGCAGGGCCTTTCTTATGTTCTTATGAAGATGTATGGAAGGGATCAGGAAGTGGGGAAGCAAGCAGGGGCCAGGAGGCACATGGGTCTCCTCCACACTGGAGATCACTGCTCTAGCCAAGTTGCCACACCTGGCTCTTATGTTCTTACTTGAAGCATGCATTTGAGGGGGGGGCAGCTGAACCCTTCTCACAGAATGAGGTCTTATACTTTAAATGAGCATGCCAGCTTGCCACAGAACTACCATTCAAGCACATTATGTACCATGTAAGACAGCACTCAGCTTTCTGAATAGCATCCTCTGATGTTTCCCAAACTTCTAGTCCGTATGCCAGTGGGAATACGCTTGAAAATGTATCGGGGGGGGGGGGAGAGAGAAATGGGGAGGGAATGCTAAAGTGAGAAAAGGCTAATCAGAACCAGGTATGATTTTAATTCCTGATTGCTCAAGCTGCGGCTTATTTTTTAAACCACTGAGTCTAAATTAGTAATGTGATTTTATTTATATGGATTATAAACAAGCAAGAATCAGAGGACAGTGCTGAGACATGTTAAACTATACAGAAGATCTCCAGGTATTTGATCCTGGAGTGGAATGTGAGCGTCTGCCAACATAAAGTCAAATTGAATCCGAGCCCAAAAAATTGACTAAAGGAGGAGGCTTTTTTGCTTCTCAGAGAAACAGAACTGAATACAATTAAAAAAAAAAAAATCCCTCGGTAGCTTTGACTCCAAACTGGAATTGAACCCCTGATCACAACAGTTTATATCTGGTTCAGAATAACAGATTTGATCATCAAAATCTCAAGAGATGCTTTTGAGTGGAGAGAAAGGGTCTTTGAGAGGGTTGTTGCTTTCCAAACCTAGACAGGGAGGCAAAAAGAACACATGTTTCCTGGGAAACTATCGGAAGGATAAATGTGAGAAAGGGAGACAGAAAGTGGGGAGGGTATGGTAGAGAGAGTGGTATTTCTTGTTCTTCCTGGTTCAAACTGTTTCTGCATAAACTTGCATATTATACAGGGTATTTTATATATAACACTACCCTATATAATATGAGTAACTGCCCTATGAGGAGCTGTTAAAACGCTTAGGGCTGTTTAGCTTGGAAAGAAGGCGGTTAAGGGGAGACATGATAGAGGTCTGTAAAATGATGCATGGTGTGGAGAGAGTGGACAGGGAGAAGCTTTACTCCCTTTCCCATAATACTAGAATACGGGGTCATCTGCTGAAGCTGGAGGGTGAGAGATTCAAAACAGGTACAAGGAAGTATTTCTTCACACAAAGCATTGTTAAATTGTGGAACTCCCTGCCCCAGGATGTGTCGATGGCTGCAACTTGGAAGGCTTGAAGAGGGGAGTGGACATGTTCATGGAGGAGAGGGCTATCCATGGCTACTAGTCCAAATGGATACTAGTCATGATGCATACCTATTCTCTCCAGGATTTGAGGGGCATGGCTATTATATTAGGTGCATTGAAACTCAGGCAGGATAATGCTGCTGCAGTCGTCTTGTTTGTGGGCTTCCAAAAGGCATCTGGTTGGCCACTGTGTGAACAGGCTGCTGGACTCGGACCTTGGTCTGATCCAGCATGGCCTTTCTTATGTTCTTCTCAAGCTCTTTGATAGGGTTGCCAGGTCCCTCTTCACCACCGGCGGGAGGGTTTGGGGACAGAGCCTGAGGAAGGCGGGGTTTGGGGAAGGGAGGGACTTCAATGCCATAGAGACCAATTTGCAAAGCAGCCATTTTATCCTGGTGAACTGCTCTCAATTGGCTGGAGATCAGTTGTAATAGCAGGAGATCTCCCGCTAGTCCCTGGAGGTTGGCAGCCCTACTCTTTGAGCATATTCCAGGCGTCGGCGGGTGTTGCTTTCCCAAAATAGGAATGCTTTTCAGGCTCAGCATGGCCTCTTTCGCCCATCGCTGCCGCCAACTTGTTGGCGAAACTGTTGGCGAAAACCAAACTGTTTCCCTGTTGCTTCCCTAGCCATCAGTAGGATCCAAGCATGCAAGGAGGGGACAGATAGCTGCACCGTGGCATCTGAATGTCTCCTGGCATCGAAAGGAAGAGAAGGGCACGAAGAGAGGAGCTTTATCTGAATGCACAACAAAACAATATTTCCTGCCTCCGCAGACGTGCCTGAGAGAACAGCGGGAACATACCGCCAGGCGTTGACAAACGGCTTGTCTGCGGAGCCACTAGGCTCCTGCAGTGAGATCCACATTAGCATACGTGAAATAAATGTCCCTAACTGGGCTGTTTTTATAAGACTGGCTGAGGTTTCTCTCTTTTTTTTTGCAACGAGGAAAGGGCTGCCGTTGTTGCTGTCAAAGAACTGCAAAGTGTATAAGCCAATTTGCAAATCCTGTCACGCCGGCTTAAGAGGATAGTTCACAAAATGAGCCGGATGGTCCCTGGTTCAAATCAAAGCTCGGACACCAACTCAAGAAGTGTTTGAGCAGACCATTCCTAAAGGGGCGGTAGATCCACAAGTGTTTTTTTTTTAAAAAAAATGGGGTGGGGGAGAAGAACCCCTCTAGATGTAATACACTTTCCACTGATTTAACTTCTCATGTGGGTGGACAGATGTTAAATGCTGTACCTTTGTTCATGTTTCGGTGCTGTTGATTTGCTTTTATCCTCACAAATATGGAAAGTGCCAGTGAAAAATGGGGGGGGGGGCTTTACTTTCAAACCCCATTACTGCATAAGCTGGTTAGTCACCCAGACTTTTAAAATACCCTACAGCCAATGATACATTAACCACCACTCTCATTTTTTTTCCCCACCAGTAAACAAAAACATTTAATGGACAAAAAATAAATATATTTTATGCATTTCATAACTCAAAGTGCAGTTTTCCCCCCACTGTTTGGCATGAAATATTTATTCCAGCTGGAATAATGTGTTGTAATCACAAGGGCCGCGTGGTTTTGCTGCTTTTTGTAAAATCCCGATGTAACTCTAGCCAAAGGTTTTAAGTTCGGTATCACAAGTGCGAACCCAATTAAAACTTTATAGCTTGTTTATGGTGAACATGCCTTTCTTGGGTTACAACCTGCTTTAAGGCTGTAAATTAAATATATGCATCCCTGACTATAAACTAAGGAGGTTCCGCAGAAGAGGTCTTCCCCCACACCTATCACTTTTCTGGCCGAGGAACCATGGGTATAAATTGGTTGTAGATTGAAGAGCCAGCGTGGTGTCGTGGTTAAGAGTGGTGGTTTGGAGCGGTGGAGTCTGATCTGGAGAACCGGGTTTGATTCCCCCACTCCTCCACATGAATGGTGGAGGCTAATCTGGTGAACTAGGTCGGTTTCCTCACTCCTACGCATGAAGCCAGCTTGGTTTCCTTGGGCTAGTCACACTCTCTCAGCCCCATCTGCCTCACAGGGTGCCTGTTGTGGGGAGGGGAAGGGAAGGTGATTGTAAGCTGGTTTGATTCTTCCTTAAGTGGTAGAGAAAGTCGGCATATAAAAACCAACTCTTCTCCTCCTTCTTTCTCCTCCTTCTTTCTCCTCCTCCTCCTCCTCCTTCTCCTTTTCTCCTCCTTCTCCTTTTCCTTCTCTTCCTCTTTCTCCTCCTCCTCCTCCTCCTCCTTCTTCTTCATCCAAGCACAGAGACAGTCGATCCAGTGGAATGTGCATCTGTATCAGATTGCACATTCTGTTGAATCCAATACGTCGTAGATACAGCTAGAGAAGTAATTTTTCTTGAAATACTAAAGCTATGGAAAACAATTTTGTTTCCCTACCCACCCCCCACCAAAAACACAATACCTATCAAATCTAAATGTAGAAAAGAGCAAGAGTCCAGTAGCACCTTGAAGACGAACAACATTTCTGGCAGAGTATGAGCTTTCGTGAGTCACAGCTCACCTCTTCAGATACAACTAGAATGTGAGTCCATTGACCCTTCTAGCTGGATCTGAAGAAGTAAGCTGTGACTCACAAAAGCTCATACCCTGCCAGAAAGTTAGCACCAAACAGTATTTTATGGGGCCTTTTACTGAATCATGAATTCCTCCTTATGTTTGGGTTTGTATAAACCTGCCCCTTCGGCTTGTTAGTATTCATCATTTTCATGGCTGGGTTATCTCTGTGCAAAATTCCCACTTGACCAGTGAAGTGTGCGCGATTCAAGCGCATTATGAACTTATGAGGGAAACCTACTGCTGGGTTCTGCGTCAAGTTTACTACTGAGCTGAATAGATGGAGACTATATGGAAAGCCACGTTCATCTGCCCTGCAATGGGTTTGGTGCCAATTCATAATCTCTGCTGGTGTGTTTCCAAATATATATTGCATGACCATGAGTGCTAGAATCTTGTGTTTAGTTTTGGCTTTTTGAAACAACATGCATAGGGGGACTGATTGTATACTTGTGATATCATGCTGGGCTGTTGCGTGGTGAGCCTGTGGTAGGGTTGCCAGCTCCAGGTTAGGAAATCGCTGGAGATCCCTGTTGCCTGGAGATCAGTTGTAATCCCAGGAGATCTCCAGACCCCACCCGGAGGTTGGCAGCCCTAGCCTGCAGTCTCATGAAACCCTGGGTGTGTCCTTTTTCGGCCAGTTTTTGGGGAAACTCGAATTGCTTTGGAGTCTGCAAGGAGCCCCGTGGCGCAGAGTAGAAAGCTGCAGTACTGCAGTCAAAAGCTCTGCTCACGACCTGAGTTCGATCCCAACGGGAGTTGGTTTCAGGTAGCCGGCTCAAGGTTGACTCAGCCTTCTGTCCTTCCGAGGTCAGTAAAATGAGTACCCAGCTTCCTGGGGGAAAAGGGAAGATGACTGGGGGAAGCACTGGCAAACCACCCAGTAAACATAGTCTGCCTAGTAAACATCAGGATGTGACGTCACCCCATGGGTCAGGAATGACCCAGTGCTTGCCTCTGCTTAGAAAACTCCACTGAAGGAGAGCTTACCACCTCCTCAGTGGAACAGGCTTCCTCAGGAGGTGGTGGGCTTTCCTTCCCTGGAGGTTTTTAGGCAGAGGTTAGATGGCCATCTGTCAGCAATGCTGATTCTATAACATTAGGCGGATCATGAGAGGGAGGGCATTTTGGCCATCTTCTGGGCATAGGGTCGGAGTCACTGGGGGTGTAGGGGGGAGGTAGTTGTGTATTTCTTTCATTGTGCAGGGGGTTGGACTAGATGACCCTGGTGATATCTTCCAACTCTATGATTCTATGAAATAAGGGAGAATCAAATCGGCTTACAATCACCTCCCCTTCCCCTCCCCACAACAGACACCCTGTGAGGTAGGTGGGGCCAAGACAGTGTGACTAGCCCAAGGTCACCCAACTGGCCTCATGAGTAGGAGTGGGGAAACCGACCTGGTTCACCAGATTAGCCACCGCGGCTCATGTGTAGGAGTGGGGAATCAAACCCGGTTCTCCAGATCAGAGTCCACCGCTCCAAACCACCGCTCTTAGCCACTACACCACGCTGGCTCTATGGTACAACCTTGTTTGAATGGCAGCGCAGTATCGCTCACTGTTGACGACTCATGTGCCATGCGTAAATTAAGGGCAGGCTGCCTCCGGAAGGATAGACCGGCCGGCTAAGAAGGGGCTGACCTAGTTTGCATCCTCTGCCCATCCCTGTGCCCCCCCCCATGGCAAAGCATCGCTCCTTCTGCTCTGCTTCCCAAGAGGTTCCCTCAAATTTCCTTTCGTGATGGATCAAGCGGGGGGGGGGGCAAAGGAGGAACCGGTGGATGCTTTGATGGCTATTTCTTGTCTTTATCTTTCCACCCACCCCACCCCGTCAATTTCTTAGCAGATGCCTCTTTAAGAACAAAAAATGTGGGGGTGGGGAGAAGACAGCCAAATGGATGATGAAGCTTCATGACATAACACGAGAGGACAGAATAGGTCACGCCACAATTCATTACGTGCCCGCGTTCGGCGAGGCCCAGGGCGACTGGGAGCTAAAAATAGCGTCCGCGGCTCCATTTTTAGTTAGGAGTCGAGCGAGTTTGGAGAAACACGTTCCCCCCGTTTGCAAGGATTGGAAGAAGGAGGCGGCCTCGGCTGTGCTGATGCCAACCGTCTTGTCGGTGAAACGGGGACGTAGACGACAGGCGGCACCGTGAATGAGCCTGGAATGGCCGTGGCGGGCTGTGCTCTTATGACCTATAACCCCAAGGCATCCCGCAGCCTGGGAGCATTTGTGCAAACCAGCAGGATTCATGAGCAGGCCGCGTGGTGGCCGAGAAGGCCACAGGTCAGTGGTAGAGCATCTGCTTGGCATGCAGAAGGTCCCAGGTTCGATCCCCGGCATCTCCAGTTAAAGGGACTAGGCAAGTAGGTGATGTGAAAGACCCCTGCCTGAGACCCTGGAGAGCGGCTGCCAGACTGAGTAGACGATAATGACCTCAATGGGCCAAGGGTCTGATTCATTATAAGGCAGCTTCATGAATTCATGTCCGTTCCTCCATGTTATCTGCGCTGAATATTTTTGGTTTCTGCATCGATCGCTGTTCCAAATCTGTCTGTCAAAAGTCAGTTCCTGACATGCTGTGACACTTTGGAGTGAACTAGGGGGGACAGAAGCCCCCGGGAAAGCTATCCATCTTCACGGCTGGTGTCCGCAGAAATGGGAGACGGAGTTAGTGTCCGCCCCAATGGGGCGTCCTTTTTACTGTTGTCACCCAGACAATGAATCTGGTTGTTAATTCCGCCTCATCATTTTATCGTCCAGCAGCCCTGGGAGGTAAGTTGGACTGAGAAACGGCTCAGGGGTCTCTGAGAGAGTCTCATGGCTGAGGCAAGATTCGAACCCAGGTCTGCCAAACTAACTGCTACACCTAAATAAGCCAGGGCAAAAGCTACCTGCGATGAGTATTCTCGACCTTGCTTGCAAAAATCCTCTTGTTGGATGCATGCAGTATGCAGTCCCTTCCTCTGTACTTAGCTCATGAGAACATAAGAACATAAGAAAGGCCATGTTGGATCAGACCAAGGTCCATCAAGTCCAGCAGTCTGTTCACACAGTGGCCAACCAGGCCAACTCTAGGAAGCCCACAAACAAGACAACTGTAGCAGCAAACTGTCCTGCCTGTGTCCCACAGCACCTAATAGAATAGACATGCTCCTCTGATCCTGGAGAGAATAGGTGTGCATCAGGACTAGTATCCATTTTTACTAGTAGCCACGAATACCCCTCTTCTCCATGGACATGTTGGCTTCTCCCTGTCCCCTCTCTCCATACCATGCATAATTTCATAGACCTCTTTCATGTCTCCCCTTAACTGCCTTCTTTCCAAGCTGAACAGCCCTAAGCGTTTTAACCGCTCCTCATAGGGCAGTTTCTCACCATCATATTAATGGATATTTTATTAATGTAATGTTGTATAGAGAGACAGTATGTTGTGGTGGTTAAGATGTCAGACTAGGATCTGGGAAACCCAGGTTCGAATCCCCACCCTGCCATGGAACCTCGCTGGGTAACCTTGGGACAGTCAGACACCCTCAGCCTCGGCCCTGGCAAGTATTTGGATGGGAGACCTCCAAAGATTACCAGGGGCATGATGCGGAGTCAGGCAATGGCAAACTACCTCTGAACATCTCTTGCCATGAAAACCCTATGAGGTTCGCCATAAATCAGCTGTAACTTGACGACAAAATGATGTATAATCTAGGAATTACAAGTGGGGCCCCTCAAAACTCACAGAGGGAAACCCATCTCCCCCCCCCCCGCCATTGCGGCTCCAGGCCTCTGTCCTAGCCCTGCTCTTTTGCTGCGGATACTGAGGAGCATTGTCGGTACATGCACAGGGGAAACCAAAAGGACTGAGTGAAGCACTATCTAATATAACAGCCAACAAATCTATCTTTTATTATCTTTTGTGCACAATTGCATTTAAAAACACAAGGCCTAAAATACAGACTTCCTAAAAAGCACAAACATAGTTACACATTTGTGCTTTTTAGGAAGCCTGTATTTTAGGGCCTGTGTTTTTAAATACAATTGTGTACAATGGATAGTAAAAGATAGATTTATTGGTTGTTAGATAGTAGGAGCCCCGTGGCACAGAGTGGTAAGCTGTAGTACTGCAGTCAAAAGCTCTGCTCACGTCCTGAGTTCGATCCCAACGGAAGTCGGTTTCAGGTCACCGGCTCAAGGTTGACTCCTCCTTCCATCCTTCCTAGGTCAGTAAAATGAGGACCCAGCTTGCTGGGGGTAAAGGGAAGATGACGGGGGAAGGCAATGGCAAACCACCCCATAAACATAGTCTGCCTAGTAAACATCGGGATGTGATGTCACCCCATGGGTCAGTAATGACCCAGTGCTTGCACAGGGGACTACCTTTACCTTTATATTAGATAGTGTTTGGCTCAGCCCCTTTGGTTTCCCCTGACTTTTAGGTTCAGTTTCTTTGTTCCCCTTTTTCTTCAGTTGTTCTGCACATGCACAGTCAACACTTTTCTAAGAAATCTGGAGGTATTTAAACCCCCCTTTTTTTTAGTTTTCAGATTTTTCTGCAAACTTGGGACAGTTCCCCCCCCCCCAGTAAGAGTAGTTCAGCAGTGAAATTGGCTGCCTAGGGAGGTGGTGAGCTCCCCCTCACTGGCAGTCTTCAAGCAGCAGCTGGGCAAAAATTTGCCAGGGATGCTTTAGGTTGATCCTGCATTGAGCAGGGGGTTGGACTAGATGGCCTGTATGGCTCTTTCCAATGCTGCGATTCTCTGATTCTATGGTTCCCTTGGGTTTGCAGAGCTATCAATTGTAGTCAAGACTGTATTTGTTTTAAGGGTCCCAAAAATCTGCACAGGGGCCAGCCACGTATGCACCAAAAAAATGCCATTTCATTTATGGGATTCACATGCAGCAGGTACCAAAATAAGGCTAAGAACTGTATGAACCTATCAGGGGCAAACTCAATGTGAGGAAATAGGAAGTGGTTTGATTGCTCTACATAGGATCATGAACACATGAGGCTGCCTTATACTGAATCAGACCCTTGGTCCATCAAAGTCAGTATTGTCTACTCAAACCGGCAGCAGCTCTCCAGGGTCTCAGGCAGAGGTCTTTCACATCACCTACTTGCCAGGTCCTTTTAACTGGAGATGCCAGGGATTGAACCTGGGACTTTCTGCATGCCAAGCAGATGCTCTACCACTGAGCCACAGCCCCTCCTCATAAGGGCTGGTACAAATTGCCCTCCTTTGCAAAAGTAGAATTTTTTAAGGAAGATAAATGAGGAATTTAACTTTTGCATTAACATATGGATATGCAAGTCCCAAAAAAGATTGTGCGTAAACATGACCCCAAAGTACTTAAAATGTCTTACTATTTCTATAGAATTTCCCCACAGGGATAAGAAATCCACCCTTTTAAATTTAGACTTAGTGAAGATTAAAACCTTCGTTTTGTCAAAATGTATTTCTAAATATTCTTTGGGTGGGAGATGTGGCAACTTTTCTCTTGATAGCGTCAAGGAAAAATTAAATTTATTTCCCCTTTTTAAAGTGTGAAGTGGTTAATGGATAGCCAGTGGCTGTTAAATATAGGGAAAGGAAAGGAAGGGGTTTGAAAATAAAGGCCAGGGAAGGGGCTGTGGCTCAGTGGCAGAGCATCTGCTTGGCATGCAGAAGGTCCCGGGTTCAATCCCTGGCATCTCCAATTCAAGGGACTAGGCAAGTAGGTGATGTGAAAGACCTCTGCCTGAGACCCTGGAGAGCCGCTGCCAGTCTGAGTAGACAATACTGATTTTGATGGACCAAGGGTCTGATTCAGTATAAGGCAGCTTCATGTGTTCATGTATCCGATCGGCACAAAGGAAAAATGTGCTGGGATTTTTCGAGTCATCACGGAGGGGCTGAGGAATTCATCCCCATCCCTAATATAATCCTAGGGAAGCCTTTCTTAACGGTAGGCTGTACGTTAGCAGAGCTCAGTCATGTTTGTGTGATGTTTTCATAATCCCCCAGACTTCCTTTCATTTCCCTCCATTGTGCCAGGCTGCTGGGAGAGGTGTGCGTAAGCGAGACAGCAACGGCGAATCATTGGTCTATTGTTTAGCCAGCTAGCAGATATTGACAGAGATGCCACATGCGAGGTGGGAAGGTGCCAGACGGGAGATGAAGCAAATGGCGCATCCTTTTTGCAGGTTGCCTTGTGGGAGCCTGGCATCTCGGACTCTCCTTGGCTTCTTCATCAGGGGAATGCAGCAAGGAGCCAGATTCGGAACTGTCTCTTGATCGAGAAGCCCTGGTTTCGGCTGGGGACGGGGGACAGAGGGGGTGTCCGAGACTGTGTGTTGTTTTATATTTTGCATATATTTATGTAAATGCATGGGTGCGCACGCGTGAAACAATCTCATTCTTCGTTCTCCCTGCAGCAAAGCCAGATGGCTTGTAATCCAATTAATGTGGTGCCTGCTAAAACCTGCGAATATGCAAGAAAAGTACTGAAGATGTTTTTGGTGTTGTTACTATTGTCATTCTTAGTTCGCTACATTCCCCCACCCCCTGCTTTTCCTCTAAGTAGATCAGGGCAGTGTTTCATTTGGGCGAGGGGGGATCCCATTGTATCCTCATGGTTAGGGTCACCAACCTCCAGGTACTAGCTGGAGATCTCCCGCTATTACAACTGATCTCCAGCCGATAGAGATCAGTTCACCTGGGGAAAAAGGCCACTTTGGCAATGGGTCTCTATGGCGTTGAAGTCCCTCCCTTCTTCAAACCCCACCCTCCTCAGGCTCTGCCCCAAAAACCTCCTGCCGGTGGCAAAGAGGGACCTGGCAACCCTACTCATGATAATGCAGGGTGATAGGATAGGCTGAAATCTGACTGGGCAGAGGTCAGCCAGTGAGCAGAGGAAAGCAACCCTACCTGAGGGGGGGGGGCAGGTGCTGGGGCCCAGGACGTCAGGTGGGGGCACTGCCATGGAGCATGCACCTCCCCTGCTGCCCGCCCACCCTTCCCCCACCTCCTTGCTTCAAGCACTCTGCCATCCATGCTCCCAGCTGTATGCACTGCCCAGCAGGGAATGGACATGTGGGTGGTGCAGGTGGTGAGAGGGCTTGTGAAGGGATGGGGAGACGATGGGCAGGCATGTGGGTCAGCAGGTAGGAAGGGAAACCTGGGGGTAGGCAGAGGAGAGGAGGGCGGCCCTGGTACTCACTGCCCAGGGTTCTCAAAAAGCTGGAACCGGCCAGCTTCATTTCTTCTGCTTCCTACCTAGTAACAGGGAAATTTGGGGGCAGACATCCTCTATAGCAGGGGTGTCGAATGTATTTGTTACGAGGGCTGGAGATTACATAAATGTCACTTGGTCACATATAGAGGATGGTGCCGAGTTGTTTTCTGTTGCTCCAGAAGGTCGGACAAGAACCAATGGGATGAAATTCAATCAAAAGAGTTTCCGTCTAGACACTAGGAAGAATTTTTTAACAGTTAGAGCGGTTCCTCAGTGGAACAGGCTTCCTCCGGAGGTGGTGAGCTCTCCTTCCCTGGAGGTTTTTAAGCAGAGGCTAGATGGCCATCTGTCAGCAATGCTGATTCTATTACCTTAGGCAGATGATGAGAGGGAGGGCACCTTGGCCATCTTCTGGACATGGAGTAAGTTATATTATATACATGACAAACAGCAATTGGGTGGTGTTCCCTTTGTCACATTGTTGCTTTGTCATGTATATAATATAACTTTTGCACTTTGAATATATATAGAGCCGTGTGCTGTTCTTTTTTGACAACCTCCAGGTACTAGCTGGAGATCTCTTGCCATTACAACTGATCTCCAGCCAATAGAGATCAATTCACTTGGAGGACATGGCCACTTTGGCAATTGGACTGTGTGGCCCTGAAGCCCCTCCCCTTCCCAAACCCCACCCTCCTGAGGCTCTGCCCCAAAAAAGCCCTCCAGTGGTGAAGAGGGACCTAGCAACCCTATTTATAGGGTTCTTATGCGAGGACCTCTCAAAAATCAGGCAAAGAATGATATCGAAATTCCATCTCTCTTTTAACGTAAATACTTTAACCTTTGCAAAGGCGATAGAAAGAATCTCGGGAGCTCGTTCCTTGTATTGCGGACATTTTTGCAAATTCCTAATAAACCGTTTCTCTCTGAAAATCACGGAGGCATCCGTTACACAAATTAAAAGCCATTTGAAAACGATGCTGCTGGCGTGACTTCCCACAGAGAACCCTGTAGTGAATAAAGAGCGAGAGAGAGATGAATTCGAACGTGGAAACGTCTGCCGGTTTTGCTTCTGAGTCCAATTCCAGGTCCCGGTTTATGACCTCTGAAGCCCTTCAGGGTCTAGGGCCCACCTCTCCAAAGGACCCTCTCTTCCCATATGTCCCCACGGGGCCAACATCTGTCCTCTCGCTGCCACCTGCTGGCTTCTCCCCCACTTAAAGCGGCCTGCCCGGTATCAAAGAGAGCCTCTTCCTTTTGTGTCATGGCGCACTTTGTGGATCGGGCTCCCCAAGGAGATGCGTAGAGTCCCTTCCTTCGAAATCTTCACGAGGCCCTGCAAAGCCATGCTATTCAGCGGGGCTTTCAACCGGCGTGGTGTAGTGGTTAAGAGCGGCGGACTCTAATCTGGAGGACCGGGTTCGGTTCCCCACTCCTCCACATGAAGGCTGCTGGTGACCTTGGGCTAGTCACAGTTTTCTCCGAACTCTCTCAGCCCCACCTATCTCACCAGGTGTCTGTTGTGGGGAGGGGAAGGCGTTTGTAAGCCACTTTGAGACTCCTTAAAGGTAGAGAAAAGCGGGGTATAAAAACCAACTCTTCTGGAAGAGTTGTATACATTTTGTATGCATGTAATAGCCAAATTAGAGCAGTAAGGAAGGTATAAAAGTGAAGTATAGTAGGATAAGAAGAATTGTACTATTAAGTATTGTTATTGTTTTGTTAGATAGCTTGGAAGGTATTAAGTATTATGTAAGAGTATTGGTTTGACAGATAATTTGGAAAACATTAGGAATATTGATAAAGGATTTAAGTAGAATTTTGATTAAACAATTGACCAGTAACATCTGAGCGATTAATACAATATGAACTCCCTGAAAGACAGTTTACATTGTACATTTGTGAATTGATGTGGATGATAGATGTTTGTTTGTTTGTATGTTACTGGAAATTTTAAATAAAAACTTATTAAACAAAAAACTAGCTCTTCTTCTTCTAACCGGGTATAGACTGTGGACATCTTTTGGAGAGAGGGAGTCTTGTCGGTTTAATTCTATTGGGTTTTTTAATTGTTTTAGTAATGATTTATAATCCAATGCAAGGAATGGCGGGACCAACATATTTAAATACTTAAATTCTGAAACGGATTTAGAAATGAAGAATGAATTACTTGATCGGTCTTGCCTGTTTGCCCCTGGGTACATCCCAGGATCAAAGGGAACTGCGACCTGTCTAGCCCTTTACCGACCGCCGTGTGCTCTTTCTCTTTGCAGACTCTCTTCCAGAGCTCCAATGAAGGTTGGCAGGTGTACACCTCCGCTCAGGTCCCTGACAGCAAGTGTCTGTGCACCGCTGTCATCCCGGTCCAGGGAACCTGCTCAAGGGATCTGCGCAGTCGGCAGCTTCAGCAACTGAAAGAAAAAGTAAGAGCTATGTTTCTAATTTTGGGGCGGGTGGCTGGAAGCGTCGAGGGTCGGGCACTGTGATGTCTCTCCCATCATCTTTTCCTGCCAGGTTCACCCTTGTTCACCGCTCCAAGCCAGGGAGATCCCTTCCAGGATGCATTTCCTTTGGCATCTGTTGCAACCCCACACTAAGCGGTGCATGGTTTGCTATCTAGCACTTACCTGGTCTTGGCAAGATCCTACAGTCTTGCTCTAACAAGACTTTGGTGGCCCTCTAACTCCTGTGAACATGTGATGCTGCTTTATACCGAGTCATGCCATTGGCCTGTTTAGCTAAGAACTGGCCAATCTAATAATTCCAGCATGGTGTAGTGGTTAAGAGTGGTGGACTCTAATCTGGAGAACCAGGTTGGATTCCCTGCTCCTCCATGTGAGCTGCAGACGCTAATCAGGTGAACCAGGTTGGCTTCCCCACTCTTCCAAATGAAGTCAGCTGGGTGACCTTGGGCTAGTCACAGCTCAATTAGAACTCTCTCTGCTCCACCTACCTCACAGGGTGTCTGTTTTGGGGAGGGGAAGGGAAGATGATTGTAAGTTGGTTTGGTTCTTCCTTAACTGATAAAGAAAGTTGGCATATAAAAAACAACTCTTCTTCGAGTCTCCCTTAAGTGGTAGAGAAAGTCGGCATATAAAAATCTTCTTCTTCCCCCCCCCCACGGGCGAACGGCTCCCCAGAGAAAGGGGGGAACAGCAAAATAACCCACAATACCCCGGGTTACATAAAACAGCAAAATAAAAACACACACACAGTACTTTTTGGGTAATAAAATGGCCACAGCTTTTATTCATCACAACAGAATGGAGCATTGGTGGAAAACCATGGGGGCGGATCCAAGTATCAGATCACCACCCTGTCATCCGATTTATCGAAAGCATCGATAACCGGCCCAAACGCCTGTTGGGCAACCACCGGAGTAGCGCTTAGATGACCCCACCAGGACGGGAATCTCTGTGTGGAGCCAGCGCCACCTGGGATTGGAGCACCGAACACAAGCCCCACAGCTGGGCACCGGTGTTGTACTCCATCCCAAGACCCCTTATGGGGGTCCCCACAAATGGGAAGGGCCCCACAAAACGGCACATCTTCCCATCTTGAATCATCCCCCATGCAAAAACCGCCCAAAAGCTGTGACGGAAAAGAAATACAACATCACAAAATAGGGAGGGTGGCCGGGACTCGCCGCCGCCCCGCATGGAAAGATGACAGCGGAGAGGGGAAGTGAAGGGAAGATGATTGGTTTGATTCTTCCTTAACTGATAAAGAATGTTGGCATATAAAAAACAACTCTTCTTCTTCTTCTTTGAGTCTCCCTTAAGTGGTAGAGAAAGTTGGCATATAAAAACCATCTTCTTCTTTTTCTTCTTCTCCTCCTCCTCTTTAAAAAAAGTCTGATGGAGGCCAGTGGAAGGGGAGGAGGAAAATGTAAAGAAAGCTGCTCTATTGCCACCACAAAGGCCTCTGCATTCTCAGCGGCAGTGAGAGCTATGTGGGGAAAGACCCTTGTGTGGAAACAGCCTGAGACAGAGAAGAAAGTCTCATGCCGATCAGCTGGGCATACAGATTCCAACAAAAAGCATCAGCTTCATGAGGCCTACTGTTCCTGTCCCATCGATAGGGTTGCCAGATCTGGGTTGGGAAATACCTGGAGGTTTTTTGGGGGGTGGAGCCTGAGGAGGGCGGGGTTTGGAGAGGGGAGGGACTTCGATGTAGGATTGCCAACCTCCAGGTACCAGCTGAAGATCTCCGGTTATTACAACTGATCTCCAGCAGACAGTGATCAGTTCACCTGGAGAAAATGGCCACTTTGGCAATTGGACTCTGTGGCATTGAAGTGCCTCCCCTCCCCAAACCCCGCCCTCCTCAGGCTCTGCCCCAAAAACCTCCTGCCGGTAGCGAAGAGGGACCTGGCAACCCTACTTCAGTGCCATACAGCCCAATGGCCAAAGCAGCCGTTTTCTCCAGGGGGGAACTGATTTCTGTCGCCTGGAGATCAGTTGTAATAGCGGGAGATCTCCAGCCACCACCTGGAGGTTAAGTATACAATACCAAAAGGGGAGTGGTACCTGGAACACACATAAATACAAAAAGTACCCCTGATGCACTGGATATACAAGTTTATGTGGTTTCAAAAACGTGATTTCCAACTAAAGATTCCAGTTATGCAACAAAACAATTTATACAAGTTGCAACAATCTATGCAAGTTTATAAGGTTTCGCGAATCTTATCCTTGTTTCGCTAATTGCAGGAGCTTCATCGGAAGTCTGTCACTGCTGTACAGGAAAACCTTGACTTTTTGATTTTGCTCCTATGGCTTTAAACCGGAATTTCAAAGAAAAGTTACATACACGAATACATTAAAACTTAACATCAGTTTATGTAATGTAACCTTAACACAATTTTAATGTACCCAACCAGATTAGTCTGCCTTTATAAATATAACTAACCTGCTTGGGTAAGTTAAAATTGTGTTAGGGTTAAATTACGTCAACTGATGTTAAGTTTTATATGTGTGTGTGTGTGTGGCCACCTGGAGGTTGGCAACCCTACCCATCCATGAATTGAGGGAAAGACATACTTCCCGCCATGCAGGGTTTGGCCCCCATTCGAGGAAGAAACCTCTGCCTCCCCCCCCCAACAACAAAACAACAAGGAGGGGGGGAAACCCTGTTAATTACAGCATATCCCCCCCCCCAGCCTTTTGCTCTCTCTGCATTTAATTGGAAGCCGGAGACTTTGATCGTCGGCTGTGCTTCCGCTGAAAGTCAATTGGGCCTCTTAGGATGCAGGGGAGCTGCCTCTCTCACACACCTTTTTCCCCCACTTAATGAGATGCAAATGGCGCCTTTATTGCTCCGAGTGGAGCAGCCCGGCTGGCGGCGGTGAGCAGTAGCCCCCCCTCCTTGAGATTAATTGCGTTAAAATCTTATTACAGAAGGAGAAAATGGCTTCTTATTGACTTCGCACGTGCAAATAAAGTATTTATTAGGCAAATAAGCGTGGTGCTAATTTACAGTTGCAATTAACTGAACTCCTCCCTACACACACACACACACAAACACAAGAGAGAATTGCAGGTGGGAAGAAGCTGCCAAGACAGGGGTGCCAGGTCCCTCTTTGCCACCGACGGGCGGTTTTTGGGACAGAGCCTGAGGAGGGGGGTTGGGAAGGGGAGGGACCTCAATGCCATAGAGTCCAATTGCCAAAGCAGCCATTTTCTCCAGGTGAACTGATCTCTATCGGCTGGAGATCAGTTGTAATATCAGGAGGTCTCCAGCTAGTACCTGGAGGTTGGCAACCCTATGCCAAAACCAGATCTTACCATGGTTTGTTGGCTTCAGGATAGAATAGGAATGGATAGGGTTGCCAGTTCCAGGTTGGCAAATAACTGAAGATTTTTTTGGGGGGGTGGATCCTGAGAAGGGCAGGGTTTGGGGTGGGGGAGGAACTTCAGTGGGGTATAGTGCCACAGAGTCCACCTTCCAACGGAGCCATTTTCTCCAGGTGAACTGATCTCTGTCACCTGGAGATCTATTGCAATCCCGGGAGATCTCCAGCCACCACCTGGAGGCTGGCAGCCCTAGGAATGGTCCACCTGAAAATGACTATTTACATGCAGTTGTTGATGGAATCCTGACTCTGAAAAGCTTCTATCCTGGGAATCTCGATGATCTTGAAGTGGCTACTGGATTTGAATCATGCTCTGCAGCCCAACAGAGCTCCCCACCTGAAACTGGGAATGACTCTTTGCGTATTGAAACAAAATAAGCTTCTATCCTTCATGATTAGGGTTGCCAGCTCTGGGTTGGGAAATACCTGGAGATTTTGGGGGTGGAGCCTGAGGAGGGTGGGGTTTGGAGAGGGGAGGGGCTTCTGTGCTATAGAGTCCAATTGCCAAAGCAGCCATTTTCTCCAGGGGAACTGATCTCTATTGGCTGGAGATCAGTTGTAATAGCAGGAAATCTCTAGCCACCACCTGGAGGCTGGCAACCCTACATATGAATAAGGTACCCAAAAGGGAAGGAATCAACATGAAATCACGGGCTAATATTGATACAAGTGATTTTGTGAATAATATATAATAAATTTAGTACAAACACAACATTAATATAAATATAAACAACTTGTAAATAGCCCTGTTCAAGTTGTATCTGTGCTGAACCTGCCAAATAAACATAAAAACACAAAATTACGACAGTGTGACAATATACCCAAACAATATCCCAGCTCAGACCGTGCGTGTTTCGGCTGTGAAGCCTCCTTCTGTGGTCCGAATAATACAATTCTATGCTATTTTGAAACTGCATGAATGTATAAGAAAATTTGCAGTCCTTAGACTGAGTAAGCAGACATTTGTAAATTGTAAAGTCTAAAATGTATTTATGTATACTTCATCCAAAGTTCCCTTTATAATCTTAGGCTCCTATAGAAGTATTCCATTCATAGTACTCAGTCATCAAGATATATTTTAAAAATGGGTCTAGTTCTATAGGGTTAAGGTTTTTCCCCCCCTTTTTTTGTTGTTGCTAACCCTACTCATGATACACATTTGAGATATTACAAATAGATGAGGGGCCATCTTTCCCTGCATGCGCTGCATACCAGCAATGCTCTTCACAACTATCTTTGCTTACTCTGCCACTCATAAAGACCTTTTAGGTATTTCTCAGCACAGATAGGGAGATTTTCCGTCATGGCCCCTTTGTAGTAGCCTGCCTTGAAGAAGGGATGAGGATAATATCTTCTTTGCCAGCCTAAAGGAAAATCTTCAAGGCAGTTTTATTGAGGAAGGCTTTGCTGTGGAGACCAGAATGGGGGATGGCGGAAGGGTATGGTGATGTCTCTTTGTGGACAGCATTATTTTAAATGTTGTGGTATATTTTTCTGTCAGCTTTCTTGGCCCTTGTTGGGGATGGAAGGTAGAATATCAATGGGGTGTGGAAAAAAATGAGGGATGTAGAGCCTGTCTGAATCTGCACAGAGAGGTGGCTTTTTGAAAATGAAGAGGAAGAGAATGAGCAAGTTATATGGCTGCCAACTTGGAAGGCTTTAAGAGGGGAGTGGGCATGTTCATGGAGGAGAGGGCTATCCATGGCCACTGGTCAAAATGGATACTAGTCATGATGCATATCTATTATCTCCAGTATCGGAGGAGCATGCCTTTTTTTGTGGGCTTCCTAGAAGAATAGGGTTGCCAGGTCTCTCCCCCCTCCCCCAAGAAACATTGTAAACTTTAATGTTTCTCTATGGAGGGGGGCGACCCCTTCAGGACCCCGTAAAATTGGACACCCTGACCCAGTCTTCACCAAACGTTGGGGTTCATGCAAGGAGAGTCCCTTGAAGCTACCCTGAAAATTTGGGAACTCTGCCTCTAAAAATACCTCCCCCAGAGCGCATTAAAAAAAAATCCCCATAGGGGAAAGCCGAAAAAAGCCGAATACCTATTTGGCTGATATGGCTATCGGCTATTCGGCTTCGACTTTAGTCCCAGTTTTAATATTCGGCTTTAATTAAACCTGAAAGAAGCCAAAAGGGCCTTTTTCAGGTTGGTTTTCGGTTCGGGTTTATGAATATGCTCCCCACCATTACGGTCTTTCTGCGGCTTTTGTCACTTGCTCTGTTTGAGCTGCGGAAGATCGTCGTCAGGGCTGTGCCGTGACCCTGATGAACGGAGATTGCTTGTGGTGCAGACTCTGTTAACGTGGCTGAAAAGGCCAAGGCTAGAGAAGAAGCTGACCAGCCGGACACTCTGCCGCCAATTGCTTTCTGAGCTCAGCGCAGCGGGGGAGATGCCAGAAGGGTTAGAGCCAAGGCACAGGAACCACGTAAATGATCTTCAATCAGCAGCTTCTCTCTCCACCCACCCCCCCCCCCGCCCCCTGCTTCTCTAATGGGACTGGGAAGGAAACAGCAGTGAATGTTCTCGGCCAGCAGTTTGGCTTTATTGCCTCCCATTTGCAGGTCGGAAGACATAGCAAATCTCACCGATAAATATACAAGTAAAGGGAGATTACGCGGGAGTCGCTATCGATTATGGCCCTAAAAGCTCAGCGGCAAAGACTGTAAAGCTGTTGCCGATTCCTGAGCAAAGCTTAATCTTTGTGACATTCGAGCGAGGGGGTGGGGGGACATCAGTGGATAAAGCAGCTGTGTTCTCCCATAAACCTTGGGTGCTTTCCCACATGCCGAATGATGCACTTTCATTCCTCTTCCAATGCACTTTAACGATCGTTGGCAAGTGGATCTTGCCATTTCTCCCAGTAGAATCCAGCTGCAAAGTGCATGGAGAGTGGATTGAAAATGCATTATTCACCATGTAGGAAAGCGCCCCTAGACTGGTTTTCTACCCGTTTAACTGTCGGGACTTTCCCCGAGACAATGTAATTTGGGCTGCTTCCAGCAGCGTTACATGAAAAATAATGGACTCAAAAATATTTACATTGGTTTATATTGTGGTTTTCTTGACCTGGATGGCCCAGGCTAGCCTGATCTTGCCAGATCTCAGAAGCTAAGCAGGGTTGGCCCTGGTTAGTACTTGGATGGGAGACCACCAAGGAATACCAGGGTTGCTGTGCAGAGAAAGGCATTGGCAAACCACCTCTGTTGCTCTCCTGCCTGGAAAACCCTACTGGGTGGCCCGAAGTCTGCTGCAACTTGACAGCACTTTACACATATCAAGATTGTTGCCAGATATACCATATTCAATCAATGGTAACTAACATCTCACAAAGCTTTGCTCCCCTCCCCCGTCATCTCACAATAACCTTTTGTTAATATTGTCACCTCTGCGGTTTTTTAGATTTTAACCAGCAATTGAGGGACTTGCTGCCATTCAATCTGGAAGCAGTCGACATTTTTGTAGCCGCTCAAAAGATTCCAAATTGAAGTGGCGTTAACCACCGGTATACCCCGACGTCTTATTTACAGAACAAAATGCACTGTTGTCATGGGTCGTGTGGGCCCCGGGGGCCGCAGGAAATTACGGGGTGGCCGGCAGGATGGTTTCTGGGCAGCCAAGGGTTTCTCGGCCCGCCTCGCCTCAGACGGGGTTTGCGGCTGCCATTTAGAAGCATTTGACATTTAATTAACTGCTCACCACTAAGGAAGGAAAGAAAGCTGCAGGGACCCGTAAATGCTGGAGGGAATTCAGAGGACACGGAGGGATCAGCAGGGGGAAAGAGAGTGACGGCTCCCCAGGGACAGCTCCCGGTGGGGCGAAAACTTGGATGCCCTACCGGGACGCCATCTATCCCTCTGCCGGTGTCCTTTCCTGGCTGGTAAATTATCAGACCGGCCAAAGAGATTTGGAGTCGGCTGAGAAAAGGGCTGGAGGTGAAATCCCCCTGCAGGAAGAGTGCTCAATTTCTCCGGGGACGTGTCGAGGGAGAGATTTGGTCCGCACAGGCTTAATTGGAGCGAGCAGGGAAAGGGCAGCAAATTTCGAGGGCAGAAACAGCCACAAGGGTTGCCAAGCCCAGCGCAGGCTGGAGGGGAGTGCTGTTTTCCATATGGTTTTGGAAAAGAGCTGAGAGGCAGCGTGGTATAGTGGTTAAGAGCGGTGGACTCTAATCTGGAGAACTGGGTTTGATTCCCCGCTCCTCCACATGAGTGGTGGACTCTAATCTGGAGAACCAGGTTTGTTTCCCTGCATTTCCACAGCAAGCGGCAGACTCTAATATGGTGAACCAATTTGGTTTCCCCACTCGTACACATGAAGCTAGTTGGGTGACCTTGGACCAGTCACAATTCTCTCTGAACTCTCTCAGCCCCACCTACCTCACAGGGTGTCTGTTGTGGGGAAGGGAAGGTGATTGTTACCGGTTTGATTCTTCCTTATGTGGTAGAGAAAGTCAGCATATAAAAACCAACTGTTCGCCTTCTCCTTCGCTTGTCTTTGAAAAGAAAAGAAAAAAGTTAAAGAACACATGGTGAACACATGGTTCTTCCCCCTATAGGGGCAGTGGAATAACCTTTTCATTTTGGGCAGTCGTTAAATTGGTGGGAATCACCAAGTTTATTTGAGCTCTGAGGAGATGCATAGCACATCTGGCTCTTTCACCAGCTCTCCGCGTTGTCTACCTCACAGGGTTGTGATAAGGATAAGATGTGTAAGCTGCTTTGGGACCCCCTTGAAGAAAGGAGGGGTATAAATGAAGTAAATAAAAATTCATTCAAATAATGGTGGTGTGCAATCAATTCAGAACAGGCAAAAGATAGTAGTTTCTGTGTTGGTGTTTTTCTCTCCCAAGATTTATAAAATGATGGCCTCTAGCTTCAATGGCTGTAAAGAAGTATTAGACAAATCCTTACATTATGGGTGTCAGTGACTGTTAGCCCTGATAACTATGTAGAATCTCCATAATCAAAGGCAGTATACCTCTGAATATAAATGCTGGGAATAAGCCAGGGAGGGCTGTTGCCTTCATGCTCCACTTGTAAGCATCTCAGGAGCACCTCTCTCTTGGACTAGGTAGACATTTAGGGCGCTTTCACACATGCTGAATAATGCACTTTCAATGCACTTTAACAATTATTTGCAACTGGATTTTGACATTTCACACAGTAAAATCCAGCTGCAACGTGCATTGAGAGTTGATTGGAAGTGCATTTTTTGGTATGTGTGAAAATGCGCTTAGTCTGATCCAGTGAGACAGTTCTTACGCAGAGCCCAAACATGGGGAAAGGGCATAATCAGGTGCATCACACTGGGGGTGCTGATCTAGCCCTCCCCCTTTCTCCCAACATTCTCCTTCTGATTCTGAAGCAGGGTGAGGAACCTTTTTTCCGCCAAGGGCCATTTGGATATTTATAACATCATTCGTGGGCCATACAAAATTATCAACTTAAAAATTAGTCAACCAAGCCCCAAGCAGGCAGCTGCCCCAGATGACCTCCCTGCGCGCGGGCAAGCAGGCAAACATCTAACCGGTGGCACACTCGCCCACCTGGTGGCACAGGATGATATGTTGCACCAGCCGGGCATAGCCGTCCAGCCGCACGCCGACTTGCTCCTGCTCCGCATGGTCGGGGCCAGATTCTACAGCCGGCTCCTGCTACCTCCGCCTGCAGGGATGAAACGAGGACACAATGGCTAAGAACTCGCCCGCCCCCGCACATTCTGGCCCTGCCTCCTTTAACCCCTCCACTGTCGTCACTTCCGCCCCCAGCCCTCTTTTAGTACAGAGGGAATATGTTTCTCCATGGCCTAGGTGGGAAAGGGTTAACACAGTTTCTTGGGTGGTCCTAGCAGCTCCTTCTGCAAAGGGAAAAAAAGATTCCTTTTCTTGGCAAAACAAACTCACATTCGCCTTGAATAGAGGCTATTCCTGTCCGCGGGAGGGGGCGGATCTCCATTCATAGATCTTTCTGAGCTAGAGATCTGCCAGGACCCACAAAGGGCCAGACCAAATGATTTTGCAGGCCTTAAACGGACCCCGAGCCTGACCTTCCCCACCCCTGTTCTAAAGGAAGCCACAGCCCTCCATTTGCAAGACCTGAGCAAGGCTGTTAAAGATAGGACGTTTTGGAGGACATTAATTCGTAGGGTTGCCATGAGTCAGAAGTGACTTGATGGCACTTAACACACACAATGTGTAACTGGCAGTGCTATGGGCAGATCCTCTGCCAGTCTTCTAGATTTCTAGATCTTTTTTAGACCAGCTTCCCATGATCATGGAGGGCATCAATCATAGGGCATCAACTCTATAATTTGCTGCCAGATCTACATAACTCTAGATGTTGACATGAATCTCTGGTTAAATAACTATTAGGAGAAAGATGAGGTTTATTTTGAGAATTAATTCTCCTCCTCAGAAGATGTGTGAGGTGGGATGGGTGGGTAGCTCCTCTTCCCAAGGCACCTTCAGGTGTTTTGAGACAATTTTCATACATTTTTAGTGCTCCAGGAAAAAAAACAGTCTAGGCACAGAGGGACAGAAAGTAATGAGAGACAACACTGTCAATTCTTAAACAAGTGTTTTATGTCGACCCTTTGCCTCCCTCCTTTTACGAGAAACAGAAGATTTGCCTTAAATATAGCAATTTCCCTCCCTAAATTGCCTTTTAAAATCTTTTATGGCTCACAAGGCCCCGGACACGGCACATTGGTTTTATTCTGGCTTTTATCGCTGGCTTTAACGCTTGTTGTAATCTGAACCTGATTTTCAATGCGTTAAGCCATGCTCATGCCACTGTGCCATGAGAAGCAGAAGCTATTCAGGCCCCAGGGGTCAGAGGAACAAATTTCCCTCAAAGGGCACATGGTTTAGAGCATAAGAGTTACAGGAAACTGCCTTGCTGGGGGATGGTTGCATACAACCCTCACTGGGTTTTGAATGCCCCCCTAAAGCCACACTAGGGTTTCCAGCTCCCTCTTCACCACCAGTGGGAGGTTTTCAGGGTGGAGCCTGAGGAGGGCGGGCTTTGGGGAGGGGAGGGACTTCAAGGCCATAGAGTCCAATTGCCAAAGTGGCCATTTTCTCCAGGGGAACTGATCTCTGTTGGCTCTCCAGCTAGTACCTGGAAGCTGGCAACCCTAGCCACACTTGGTGGTCAGGTGCCCCTTGACAACCAGCAGGGGCTGGGGGTTGGGGGGGGACTTACTAAGTGTAAACAGAGGCCAGCGTTGATATGTCAGCATCACTTCTGGAAGTGACGTCATCACATTGCCGATGACAGCAAGGACGCTCTGATACTTGGGCAAAAACTCTATGGTAGAAGTGATGTCTGGAAGTGACGTGGGAGCATCGATGCTTGCCTCTGTTTATATCTAGTAAGTCTCTCCCCCCACCCGCCAGCTGAATGGCTCCAGGGGGAGGGAACTCAGAGTGGGCAATGACAACCCTAAGCCACACATATGGGTACATCCTGCGTAGGAGAAACCGCTTCCTGTGTGCTCTTCTCTAGCGACAATTTCATCCGGAAACTCCATGACTAGCCTCCACTCTCTCATTTACAGGTAAGGTTGCCAACCTCCAGGTACTAGTAGGAGATCTCCCGCTATTACAATTGATCTCCAGCCGATAGAGATCAGTTCGCCTGGAGAAAATGGCCGCTTTGGCAATTGGACTCTATGGCATTGAAGTCCCTCCCCTCCCCATACCCCACCCTCCACAGGCTCCGCCCCAAAAGCCTCCCACCGATGGCAAAGGGGCCTGGCAAGTAGGGCTGTTGATTCGGTAAAAACCGAACAAAAAAAATACCGAATAAATGCCAATTCGGTAAATTTCTGGTTTGGGTATACCAAATCAGCAAAATCTGGGAGGTTGGCAAAGCCAAATTTGCCATTCCCGAATATCCGGCTTTCCGCAGTGACTGTGGGGGCATTTGTGCAGGTAGAGGTCCCAAATTTTCATGGTAGCTAGAAGGGACTCTCCTTGCAAGAACCCCCTAGCTTGGTAAGAATTGGGTCTGGGGGTCTAGTATTATAGGGTCTAGTATTATCTGGAAGGGGTTGCCCCCATCTTCCTCCATTGCAATGCATTGGAAAAGTATCTGTGTTCAGACTCTTTAATGTGACCTTAGCAATGTATCTCAGCGGGGAAGCTGGGCTTTAAACGGTGGGAAAGTTCACCCTGCACCTCCATAGAGACAGTGTATCACATAGTATCTCTACAGAGGCACTGGGAGAACTTTCCCACCCACCGTTTAAAGCCTGGTTTCCCCATTGAGATACATTAGATCAAATTAAAGAGTCACACAGCCACTTTGCCAATGCATTTCCATGGGGAAGATGGTGGTGACCCTTTCCAGACCCCATAACTTTGGACCCCCAGGCCCAATCTTCACCAATCTCGGGGGTTCTTGCAAGGAGAGTCCCTTCAAGCTAGCCTGAAAATTTGGGACCTCTACCTACAAAAATGCCCCCCCCAAGCCGCAGAAAGACACAAATGTGTTTAAATGGCTTTAAACGGCCGAATTATTCGGGAATCTCAAATTTAAACCAGAATTCGTACCTATACCGGTATAAGGGGATTTGGGATTTCCTGGGGGGGAAAGGCAATTTAAACCCGGATCCGAATTATACCAATTTTTAAAAAAATTCAACAGCCCTACTGGCAAGCCTACTCGCTGGTGGCCAGGGGGGAATCTGGCAACCTTATGGCCCTTGCCCATTCTGAAGGGGAAATTGTAAAGAGTAAGGAGGGCAGGGGCCAGGGGAAAATTATTAAATCCTCTTCCCCAGTAGCTTGGTGGATTCCGTGGAGTTGCTCAGCAAGGCTGCTGCTGCGGATAGGAAAGTATACCTACCCTCGTGCAAGAAAGAATGATGGTTTTGCTTGATCCAGTGTCTGGACCAAGGAAAATGGATGAATTAAGGAACAGTTGGCAGTGTCATTAAGGACTGGCTGATGCTATTCTTGCCTCAATTCCCTTTTATTCTGTTAGGTCAGGGGGATATTTTCTGGGACGCAAGTTTAGGTCGAACCGCTCAGTGTTTTCGAAAGCTTCCTGTTCTTTTCACCACTGGCGCTTGCTTTGCTGTTAAAGAGAACTATTTAATAAATCTTCTTAAAATCCTGTCAGGTTTTTATGTCTCAGGCTTGGCTGTACGTCTAGGCAGCATTCCCCTTCCCCACAGGCAAGGAGGTGCCACCCAGGGAATTAAAAGGGAATGGGGGGGGCATAACCTGGGCCTTCCCAAATTATAATACAATCCCCAAACTAGGTTGGGGGCAGCAAGTACCAGGTCTGTTCTGAGCGTTAATGTGGGCATTTGGAAGAGAAGGGGTAGAAAAGAGAGTGAGGGGTGCAGATTTGTCTGCCACCTTGGAATGGACCCCCTTGAGGAGCCCCGTGGCGCAGAGTGGTAAGCTGCAGTACTGCAGTCAAAAGCTCTGCTCACGACCTGAGTTCGATCCCGTCGGTTTCAGGTAGCCGGCTCAAGGTTGACTCAGCCTTCCATCCTTCTGAGTTCGGTAAAAGGAGTACCAGCGGGCAGGTAAAGGGAAGATGACTGGGGAAAGCACTGGCAACCCACCCCGTAAACATAGTCTGCCTAGTAAACGTCGGGATGTGACATCACCCCATGGGTCAGGCATGACCCAGTGCTTGCACAGGGGACCTTTACCTTTTTTAAAACCTTTTTGGAAGGGACACCTCAAGTAAGATTAGGCTTAGCAACCTCCAGGTAATCACAAACAAATCATCATAGGAAACCAAAATAGAATGAAATCTCCTATTTCTAATAATATTTTACATATACAACAAAGGAAATGATGAGGGTCCTATAATGCACAACTTTTAGCAAGTTTAAAGTTTAAAGACTTTAAAGGACACTTTAAAGTCCAAAACAAATCAAAGGATCCACCCCAATCCATCTTGGGTCCCAATCCGTCTTTGACTTTGCACCTTCGGTGATCAGCAAGCTGATAGCTGCTTTGTCATGCATCGTTTATATATTATATGATGAGCTCTTGTATGGCAGATTCGACGTTATACTGAAGAAGCTGGATGATGAAACAGTACATGTTTCTAGAAGACCATCTATACAGGAAGGAGATCGCCTTGTGAAGCGGCAAGTCTGATCAAAGACAGGTTGGGACCCAAGACGGATTGGGCAGGATCCTTTGATTTGAGTCCAATTGCCAAAGTGGCCATTTTCTCCAAGGGAACTGATCTCTTATCGGCTGGAGATCAGTTGTAATAGCAGGAGATCTCCTGCTACTACCTGGAAGTTTGTTTGTTTATTTAGGTTACTACCTGGAAGTTGGCAAGCCTATCTTCTAATAATGTGACCAAAGTATAGGGTTGCCAGGTCCCCCTTGCCATCGGCGGGAGCTTTGCAGGGGGCGGGGTAGTGCATGAAAGCAATAATGTCTCTTCCGGGGTAAACCCAGAAGTAACAAGGACACTCTAGCACATCCCTAAAAAACTCTATGGAAACCATAGGGTTTTTTTGGAGGAATGTGCTAGAGCATCCCTGTCAAACCTGGAAGTGACGGGGACGCTCTAGCATATTTCTCCAAAAACTCTATGGTTTTCATAGAGTTTTTTTTAATGGACATGCTAGAGTGACCCGGCCCTTCGGGGTTTACCTCGGAAGGGACGTTATTGTGCCACCCTTTAGCTGGCCAGTTTTGCCTGGTGGCCAGCTGAGGGGCAGCAGGCAGGCCTGGCGGGCAATTGCCCACTGTTAACAGGCACCTGGCAACCCTACCAAAGTACAATATCTTCAATTTAGTCATTTGAGCTCATTGGGAGAGTTCAGGCTTGATTGGATCTAGAGCCCACTGATTTGTCTTTTTGACGGACCGTGGTTTCCGTAAAACTGTCCTCTGACACCACATTTCAAATGGATCAGTTTTCTTCCTGTCAGCTTACTTCATTGCCCAACCTTCATACCCATACATACTAATGAGGAATACTGTGGTGAATACTCAAGAGCTTATAATACAAAAATCTTGCTGTCTCTACCCATTCAATAATAAATTTTCTCCGGACCAAAGTGGCACACTATATTCCAGCCGCCCTTAAACTTTTTCAGGCGAAAACTCTAGCACAAATGTTATATGGAACATAACTTGACTCTCCACCCTCATGTCTTATTCCCATGGAATGAGTGCAATCCAAGTTTCTTAGAGCTTCCCTGCAACTGCCAAGATGTGTATCAAATGCTATGATCTGTTTAAAAACTGGCATGATTAAGGTGGAGGCAAGGGTTGTCTTGTCCTCGGTTTATCTCTGGCTGAAAATTAATTTCAAACCCAAGGGTCTTCTTCCACTGATTCTTTGTGATACCTTTAGGTCAAAGTGGGTAATAGCCATTGAAGACAAACTAAATAACCTGGGTTTTACCCCCCCCCCCCAGCACTACTTCAGTTAGGGTGGGATCAAGCTAAGTCAACTATATTCCGAACAAGAAATCAACTTCCTAGACACCACAGTACGGATCCATGGGGGACACACAAGCACCACATTGTACCGGAAACCGACAGATCGGCAAACGTATTTACATGCGTCCAGCCACCACCCCAACCATATCAGACAATCCATTGTCTATAGCCAAGCCCTACGCTATAGTCGCATCTGCTCCAATCCTTCAGACAGAGATACACACTTGAGAGACCTACAGCAAACATTTTTGCAACTACAATATCCTGCAGATATGGTGCGAAAGATGATTGAGAAGGCCAGAATGATACCCAGGCACAACTTACTACAAGATAAGCCCAGAGAGAATGACAACAGAACACCTCTGGTTGTCACTTATAGCTCCCAACTAAAACCAGTCCAACGTATTATTAAGGACCTACAACCAATGCTGGATTGTGACACTTCCCTCGCTGAAGCACTGGGGGGATGTCCCTTTCTTGCTTACAGACAGCCGGCTAACCTAAAACAACTTCTCACCCATGATGATAAACTACTTAACAAGAACATGGACTCTGGCACCAAGGCCTGCAACAAACCAAGGTGCCAACTTTGCCCTCATATAGATTGTAGGAACACCATCTCTGGACCCACCAATGTCAGCCATACTATCTCAGGTTCATATTCCTGCTCATCTTCTAATGTGATTTATGCCATCACATGCCAGCAATGCCCTTCCACAATCTACATTGGACAAACAGGTCAGTCTCTTAGACAAAGATTAAATGGACATAAGTCTGACATCAGAAACCACAGTATTCAAAAACCAGTGGGTGAACATATCAACCTTCCAGGACATTCTGTTGCAGATTTAAGAGTAGCAGTTCTCTTACAAAGAAATTTTAAAGGGAGATTGGAAAGAGAAACTGCTGAATTACAGTTGATATTCAAACTAAAGTCAATGCATTTACCTGGGCTGAATAAAGACCTTGCATTCATGGCCCATTACCAATGCTGATTTCTCCACACCCATCTCTCCCCTGGACATCACAGACTCTTCTGCATATCACACCTAATCCAATCAAGCCTGCTATTGACATTTACATACTGTTCCCCTACTTAAAGACCGATGGATTCACATTCTAGCTGTATCTGAAGAAGTGAGCTGTGGCTCACGAAAGCTCATACCCTACCAGAAAATATTTTTGTTAGTCTTTAAGGTGCTACTGGACTCTTGCCCTTTTTGACTACTGCAAACAGACTAACACAGCTACCCACTGTGAATTATAAACCAAAGGGTTAAAGATATCGAGCTACAAGTAGATCTAGCAAGAGTGCCCCTAATTATGGGTTCCCCCCACTCCAAATTTATCCTTGCATTGGCAGCCTATCTCCATTACTTAGAGATAAACAAATATAGGAGAGCTTTTACCTTGGCTAGGTGCGCAGCTTTACCCTCTGCTATGTTAGAGGGGAAATTCAAGAAGATACCCAGGGCAGAGAGACTATGCCCCTGCAAATCCGGGGATTTGAAAACCACTGAACATGTTCTCCTGAACTGTAACTTTTACACTACCCCGTTCTAAGTTTATTGAGCCCCTCATACTGAGAATGGGACCCGACAGGGAAAGAGAAAAGATAGAAAAGCTCCTACAAGGAGATAATCCCTCAATCACCTCTCAAGTAGCAAAATTTTGTACGGCTGCAATGAAAATTCGTTGCCACAGAGTAATCTCTTAGTCCCAATGGCAGATGTAACTTGGATGTTAATTATTTTATTATTTTTAATTTTTTAAGTGACTTAAGACTCGGACTGTAAACCTTTGTCAGTAAGACCATTTTAGTTCATGTATCTTGCTTTATCTGGCCAAGGGCTGCAAATAAACTATCTATCTATCTTGCTGGTCTCTAAGTTGCGACCAGACTCCAGTCGAGCTCTTCTACTGCAGACCAACATGGCTACCAGCATGGTGTAGTGGTTAAGAGTGGCAGTTTGGAGCAGTGGACTCTGATCTGGAGAACCAGGTTTGATTCCCCACTCCTCCACACGAGCGGCGGAGGCTAATCTGGTGAACAGGATTTGTTTCCCCACTCGTACACACAAAGCCAGCTGGGTGACCTTGGGCAAGTTACAGTTCTGTTAGAGCTCTCTCAGCCCCACCTACCTCACAGAGTGTCTGTTGTGGTGAGGGGAAGGGAAGGTGACTGTAAGCCAGTTTGAGTCTCCCTTAAATGGTAGAGAAAGTCGGCATCAGTTGTAATAGTGGGAGATCTCCAGCCACCACATGGAGGTTCAATACAAGCAATAGTTGCATAACCACATGGAGGTTGGCAACCCTAGATAAAGGAACAGATGCCTTTGGCAACAGGTAGCTGAAGCTTTTTATGTTGTGGAAGTAAGCAACATCCCATTAAGCTTCTGTTAAGGGGACAGGACAGTTTTTCTCTATGCAGCTGGCAACTCCCTGTTCTAGGTGTCCTTGCTGTCAGAAGAGGCTGGTGGAAACCAGGGGCGGAGCCTTTTCTGTAGCGACACCCAGACTCTGGAATAGCCTCCCCAGATTTGTCCTCCTGCCCCCTGCCCCCCCTTAAAATATAAAAGGGGGATTTTAAATTTAAGTTTGCCTTTGCAGGAGGAGGGCAATAAATGGCTGTAGAGAACTGCGCTTAGTTTTACATTCACATGAACACATGAAGCTGCCTTATACTGAGACAGACCCTTGGTCCATCAAAGTCTGTATTGCCTACTCAGACCGGCAGCGGCTCTCCAGGGTCTCGGGCGGAGGTCTTTCACATCACCTACTTGCCTAGTCCCTTGAACTGGAGATGCTGAGGATTGAACCTGGGACCTACTGCATGCCAAGCAGATGCTCTATCACTGAGCCACAGCCCCTCCCCTATATGTAGTTGAAGGGCTGTCACTTAGAGGAGGGCAGGGAGCAGTTCCTTTTGGCAGCTGAGCATAGGACACGTAATAATGGGTTTAAATTGCAGGAGGAAAGGTATTCCTGAATTGTTAATTGTTTACTTTTCCCTTCTTGCAAGTTTTGTGATCTTATTGTCTGGATTGGATTTTGTCTTGGGCGCTTATAAATATTTTACACACACACTAATGTTGTTGTTGTTTTTTAAAAAAATCAGAAAACAAAGAGAAAACAACATTCTTTAAAGTTCTTCCAGAAAAATACAGCGGGAAGCCAAACGTTTGCAAAAAGTCTTCAAGTCCCCAGCACTAATATTCTGCACAAAGGAGATGAAGACATGCAGCTTGGTATCGCATTGATTGCATCCGACAGGACTGGCGCTTGGGAGCATTGATCTGTGTTGCACAGAGGATCACTATTTTATTTATTTGCTGCAGAACATCATGCATCCTACCTTCAGGCCAGCCGCATGGGTGGCGAGGCTTCTGTTTTAGAAATCTATTGCATTCACCCTCAGTGCCGGGAGCTTTTACGCGCATTGAAGGATGCATTTTTAATGCACTTTCGGAATCGTTGGCAAGTGGGTTTTCCTCATTTCGCACAGTAACATCCAGTTGCAAAGTGGATGGAAAGTGCACTATTCAGCATGTGTGAAATGTACACCCTGGAGACAATGAGCCAAGTACCGAGCTCAAGGTGGGCAGCTATTTAGAGTTTCCACCATAGAAGTCCTTCTTAAAAAAATTTTGCTCTTAAATTTTGTACTCTTGCTGGCTGATAGTCTTTCTCATACCTGTCATCTGCTCAGCCCCATTGCCTGATTCTATTTTGCTAGGAATCTTTGCTCTCTGGCTCAAATGTTTTTATCATACTTTGTGTACTTTATATTGTCGAAGGCTTTGTGTACTTTGTTTGCTGGTTGGCCACTGTGTGAACAGACTGCTAGACTCGATGGACCTTGGTCTGATCCAGCATGGCTTCTCTTATGCTCTTATGGTCTTTCCTCCTAATGCAGACCAAAAGTGGCTTACATCATTCCCCTTTCCTCCATTTTATTCTCAAAACAACCCTTTGAGGTAGATTAGGCTGAGTGGCCCAAGGTCACCCAGCAAGCTTTCATGGCACAGTGGGGATTCTCCCATATCCTAGCCCAACATCCTCACCACTAAACCATGCTCCTTCTCATTTCATTGTGGACTCAGATGCTACCTGGAAGTACATGGGACGCCAATGGTGTTCTTTCGACCACCCTTGTAGCGGAGATGCCAGAAAGGCAGAGCTGTGTGTGTTATGTGCTCTAAAGTCACTTTCAACTTATGGTGACCCTATGAATGAATGATCTCCCAAATATTCCATCAGTAACAGCCTTCCTCAGGTCTTGCAAACCCAAAGTCATGGGTTCCTAGATTGAGTCCATCCATCTCCTGCTGGGTCTTCCTCTTTTCCTGCTGCCTTCCACTTTTCCTGGCATTCTTGTCTTTCCCAGTGACTCGCGCCTTCTCATAATGGTCTTTTATGCATGGCTGTTTCCCTCGCAGTCCCTCCTCGGACGACTTTGGGTCTTTGTTTGGATTATGCATGCCATTTTCAACTGTCAGAGATTGCCTCACTCTCCCCCTGCGTTTCCCTGCATTTTTCCTGCATTTTCAGAGACCTGTTTTATCTTGAATTTTATTGTGGGGAAATGCAAGAGGAGAGCGAGGCGATGGTCAGAAACAGCATGCATACTCCAAACAAAGATCCAAACTTGTGGAAGGGGTGACGGCGAGGGAAACAGCCATGCATTGTGACCAAACAGCCATGCATTGGGACCCTTGTGACCAAAGTACAATAGCCTCAGAGTAGTAATTTTAGCTTCTAGGGAGACTTCATGCTTGATTTGATCGAGAACCCACTGATTTACCTTTTTTGGTGGTCAAAGGTCCATGTGAATCTTTGTCTGGTGGAACGCAGTGCCTCTTGGCCATCTTGTGTTTAAGAAGCATCCTTACATACCCCATCCCTCTATCATTGCTAAATGGTCCGACGCCTGTTGATTTTTTCCCTACGATTCCAGTTTGCGAAGCAAAACCAATCACCTGTTTTCATGTTGCTTTCCTCAGAGGAAAATCCACAGATAAGATGAGCCAAGCACGTTTACGGGGGCATTGAATAAATAACCATCAGACTTCATTGCAAACGACAAAATCACCCACCTTCAAACGGCTCCCTGGTATGCGTCTCGAGGGCTGAGAATAGATGCTTTGGCAGAAATGCGAAAGCTTCTCTTGACGTGGAGAAAGAATGTAAACAATAGATTTTAAAGATATGTCTTGGTAAAAAAAAAAAAAAGCAGGACGGCAGAGCAGTCAGTCTCTTGACAGGCTTCGGAAACGGAGGATCAAAACATTGCTTGAGAAGGTCCAAGTGATATTTGCACCTCCTTGGGCAAAACTCTGGGCCTCCTTAGAGAATTCCAGATTATACTTTGAGGATCTAAAGTGCAGATATACTCACAAAATGTCACAGTTTTCAGATATTCATACGGGCATATGAGCTCCCTGACACTGGAAAAGTGGGCGGATGTGAACAAGATGCAATTCAACAAGGATAAGTGCCGAGTTCCACATCTGGGTAACAGAAATGAGGGACATGCATACTGGGTGGGGGATATACCTCTGGGCAGCAGTGTGTGTGAACAAGATCTCGGGGTACGGGGGGACCATAAGTTAAATATGAGCAGCCAGTGTGATGAGCGACAAAAAAGTTCATGCAATCTTGGGGTGCATCAACAGAGGCATAACATCCAAATCGCAAGATGTCATCATTCTGCTGTACACTGCATTGGTCAGGCCGCACCTGGGGTATGGTGTGCAGTTCCGGAGGCCTCACTTCAAAAAGGATGTGGACAGAATCGAGCAGGTGCAGAGGAGAGCGACGAGGAGGATCAGGGGCCTGGAGACCGAGCCCTACGAGGAAAGGCTGAGGAAGTTGGGAATGGTTAGTCTGGAGAAGAGGAGGTTGTGGGGGCATGATTGCTCTTCTTAAGTATTTGAAAGGCTGTCACTTAGAGGAGGGCAGGGAGCTGTTCATGTTGGCAGCAGAGGAAAGGACTCGCAATAATGGGTTTAAATTGCGGGTGGAAAGGTACCGGCTGGATATTAAGAAAAAATCTTCTACAGTAAGAGTTGTTCGTCAGTGGAATCAGCTACCTAGGGAGGTGGTGAGCTCCCCCTCACTGACAATCTTTAAGCAGAAGCTGGACAAGTACTTGTCAGGGAAGCTCTAGGCTGATCCTGCATTGAGCAGGGGGTTGGACTAGATGGCCTGTATGGCCCCTTCCAACTCTATGATTCTATGATCTGAGACACAACCATTTCAGCCCGTGGCCTGGGCTTGTTTCTGGAAGCCTCAGCCTGCGATTAAGCCAGTTATGTGTATTCTCTGCTGTACACCGTATGGAACTATGCTATAACAGAATAGGGAGCCAGCGTGGTATAGTGGTTAAGAGCGGCAGACTCTAATCTGGAGAACCGGGTTCGATTCCCCACTCTTCCACATGAAACCTGCTGGGGGTGACCTCGGGCCAGTCACAGTTCTCTCAGAACCCCCTCAGCCCATGCGGAGGCAAGCAAATGATAAACCACCTCCAAACCCGTTTCTTGCCTTGAAAACCCTACGGGGTTGCCATAAGTCGGCTGCTTGACGGCACTTTCTACCATCACTGCATCACAGAATAGTTTGGGAAGGTGCTTTATAACAGGAACGGGAGTGGGGATTATACCACCATTTACGGGATGTATCATCAGTTTGCTGCATGCATCACCCTGTTGCTGTTCTATTGTTTTCTACTGAGATAATACCCTTTTTCTTCATTATAACCACACCCTGTAACATGCCTAATATGCTAAACTCATTTAGATTTCGGTAATCCCTGTCCTGGCACATTGCTCATTCAATGTCTCATATTGATTGTATCGACCTACACTGGGCTGATTAGATGTCTCTTTCTGTGGACTGGTATCAATTTACACGGTTTAATCCCGCTTTGAGTCTTAGTGAGAAAGGAAGATTATAAATAAATGAAGTCAAGAGTGCTAAAACAGCATCCCTTTTGCAGAAGATGCTCTTTTAAGGCCGGAAAGCAGCAGTGGCCAAGAGGGAGCAGACAAAGAGAAAAGAAGAAGAAGAAGAAGAATTGGTTTTTATACACCAATTTTCTCCACCAAAAGAAGTCTCAAACCGGCTTACAATCACCTTCCCAGAACAGGCACCTTGTGAGGTAGGTGAGGCTGAGAGAGTTCAGAGGGAACTGTGACTAGCCCAAGGTCACCCATCAGGCTTCACCCAGCAGTAGGAACCCAGCCCAAGGTCACCCAGCAGGGAAGATGATTGTAAGCTGCTTTGAGACTCCTTTCAAAAGCAAAAAGTGGAGTATAAAAACCAACTCTTCTTCTTCTTCTTCTTCTTCGATATTTAAATATCTAGATACTGCTTTTCTCCCCAATGGGAACCCAAAGCAGCTTACAACATGGTTTCCCATTCCTCCATTTGATCCTCAGAGCAAGAACCCCGTGGGGTACATTAAGTTGAGAATGAATGGCCCAGCTTCACCCAGTGAGCTTTCATGGCCAAACCTGGGGCTCCCAGGTCCTAGCCCGGCTCTCTAACCATTACAGCATACCACTAGATAAAGGAAGGCTGCATATCGACTTACGGTGAGGCTACAGTTGTTAGTGTGGTAGACTAGTCTGAGCTAGAAATCCTTGTTCTTCCTTGAAGCTCAGTGAGTAACCTTGGACCACACTCTCTCTCTCTCTCTCTGTGTCCTGCTTTCTTACCTTGCAGGGTGTTTGTGAGCCTAAACGGAAGAAGTGTGCACTGCCCTGAGTTTTTTGGAGAGAGGATAACAATCTGATAAACAGTGTACATAGCAAGCTGTGCTTGACCCATGTCCAAAAGTTGGTTGAGCCTTCCTTAGGTGAATCATTGACAGTATATTATTATACTCATAAACACATGAAGCTGCCTTATACTTAATCAGACCATTGGTCCCAAGGCTCGGGAGGGGCTGTGCCTCAGTGGAAGAGCATCTGCTTGGCATGCCGAAGGTCCCAGGTTCAATCCCGGGCTTCTCCCATCCAAGGGACTAGGCAAGTAAGGTGCTGTGAAAGACCCCTGCCTGAGACCCTGGAGAGCTGCTGCCGGTCTGAGTAGGCAGTACTGACTTTAATAGACCGGGTCTGATTCAGTAGAAGGCAGCTTCATGTGTTCATGTGTCAGTATTGTCTTCTCAGACTGGCAGCAGCTCTCCAGGATTTCCAATAGAGGTCTTTCACATCACTTACTGCCTGATCCTTTTAACTGGAGAGGCTCCATAAATGTACACATGAACACATGAAGCTGCCTTATACTGAATCAGATGGCCCATCCAAGTCAGTATCGTCTACTCAGACTGGCAGCGGCTCTCCAGGGTCTCGGGCGGAGGTCTTTCACATCACCTACTTGCCCAGTCCCTTTAACTGGAGATGCTGGGGATTGAACCCGGGACCTTCAGCATGCCAAGCAGATGCTGTGCTACTGATCCACAGCCCCTCCCCTAAAGATTGCTGAAATGTAGACTCTGCTTCTCTGAGGCGTGCAACCTTTTCATATGAATCCTTTATCTTCCACAGCCGCCTGGCAGGGCTTTTGAGGGCGGTGCTATCTCATAACCTCTCCCCCTCTGGTACCAATAACTCACTGGAGGGGTGTGATCAGTCGAGCAAGAGGCAGCCCCGGATGGTAGTGTCTGCCCCCAAACCAAGATAAATCTTTTTCATTCAGCCGGCCTGCTGGAGAAAACCACACAGGCAATTCTTGGTGGGGAAATCATCGTGTTTCCTGCCTGAACTGACGATGCAGAATAACAGGGCAATAAATCTTCCCCTGAGTATTACCAGGGCTCAGGTGACAGCTGCCTGACCTTGGCTGGGATTGAAATACCTGGAAGGGAAGATGGGTGGAAAGGAAGCTGCCCTTCTCATAGATCTGAAAACCAGAAAAGCTCCGTCGGCTCGCCACCGCCGATTAGGGGAGGAGAGCTGACAGACCATTTAGGGCCCGCTCGTGCCATCCGGATGTATTCAAGATTGCTATTGTCTTTATGCCACGCCGCTTGCTGACATGTAGAGGGAGCCCCACAGCGCTGGCACAGGATATATGGCCGCACAAGGCAGAAAATGCAAGTTGACTCTCTGCAGCCCTGCGGTGTGTACTTATTTATCTACAAAACCGGCAGCGCACCTGAATTTATGGGTTGCTGGGACAATGGAGCTGTTGGAGTCAGGCCTTTTATGCACAGGTTGTTTCTGTTGGATATGCTGCTCTCCCGATGCACAGAATTTGCAGTCAAATTCTCAAATCACTCTGCGTGGGGGGTCTGAAACTGACCAACATGTGCTGAGAAACTGACCAGTGTGGTGTAGTGGTTAAGAGCAGTGGTTTGGAGAGGTGAACTCAAATCTAGAGAACCGGGTTTGATTCCCCACTCCTCCGCATGAGCAGCAGATGCTAATCTGGTGGACCGGGTTGGTTTCCCCACTCTTCCACGTGAAGCCAGCTGGGTGACCTTTGGCTAGTCACAGCTCTCTTAGACCTCTCTCAGCCTCACCTACCTCACAAGGTGTCTGTTGTTGGGAGGGGAAGGGAAGGTGTGTGTAAGCGGGTTTGATTCTTCCTTAAGTGGTGGAGAAAATCGGCATATAAAAACAAAATCTTCTTCTTCGCCTCCTCCTCCTCCTCCTTCTCAGCAAAATAGGTAGTTTGTGATAATTTCAGCGTTCTCGCTAGTCACATAAAAAAAAACCCTGTTTGATCAGGCTGAAGTCTGAAACTGACCATTCGCTGTGAAACTGACCAAATAAGTAGCTGTATAGTAGTCCAGCTTCCATGGGAGGGGTGGGATGAGGAGCAAAGACAAGTGGGAGGGAAAAGCTAAAATGGAGGTGGGGCGAAATCCCCAAATTGACAAGTATGCACTGGACCAAACTCTCTGTCCATGCTGTTTTTTTCTATGACAAAGCAGTTCCAGTCTGAGGCTGTTTTTGTAACAGAATAGATATACGTATACCCTTTAAAATGAACGTGGAAGAAACTGTATGGTGTAGTTGAGCCTTTTTTGCTAGCTACACCAGGGAAGTACTTGGTTGCTGACAGAAAGGAGAAGTTATATTGGGGCAGGGAAAAGCAGGGACTAGTGACGGAGCAGGTCCCATCACTCCAAAAAGGCACCCGATTTTCCAGGTGGCTGAAAGGACCACTGTCCAGCCCAGTTCCTCCATGCTCAGTGGTTCGAACCCACCCTTGGTCGATGACTTGGCCTAAGGTTGGCAAGTCCATGTTTGGAACTACCTGGAGATTTGAGGGTAGAGCCTGGGAGAATGGGGTTTAGGGAGGGGTGGGACCTTGGTCTGGTATAATGCCATGCAGCCCACCTTCCAAAGCAGCCATTTTCTCCAGGAGAAGTGGAATGACTGTTTCAAACAAGCAAATAAATAAATAAGCAATACATATGCAAACTTCACACATACACTGATGGGATCTGCGCTGGCAGCGACAGACCAAGAAAGTGAACTTGGGGTGGTAGTGGAAAGCTCGATGAAGATGTCAACCCAGTGTGCGGCTGCTGTGAAAAAGGCAAATTCCATGGTGGACATAGTTAGACAAGGAATAGAGAATAAAACTGCTGCTGTCACACTGCCCTTGTATAAATCTATGGTGAGACCACACTTGGAATACTGCATACAGTTCGGGTCACCACACCTAAAAAAGGATATTGCAGAGCTTGAGAAGGTGCAAAAAAGAGCAACCAATATGATCAGGGGACCAGAGCAACTGCCCTATGAGGAGCGGTTAAAACGCTTAGGGCTGTTTAGCTTGGAAAGAAAGCAGTTCAGGGGAGATATAATAGAGGTCTATAAAATTATGCATGGTATGGAGAGAGGGGACACGGAGGAGCTTTTCTCCCTCTCTCTTAATGCCAGAATGCAGGGTCGACTTTTGAAGCTGGAGGGTGAGAGATTCCAAACAGATAAAAGGAAGTATCTCTTCACACAATGCATAGTTAAATTGTGGAACTCCCTGCCCCAGGATGTGGTGATGGCTGCCAACTTGGAAGGCTTGAAGAGGGGAGTGGACATGTTCGTGGAGGAGAGGGCTATCCATGGCTATTAGTCAAAATGAATACTAGTCAGGATATATACCTATTCTCTCCAGGATCAGAGGAGCATGCCTATTATATTGGGTGCTGTGGAACCCAGGCAGGATGGTGCTGCTGCAGTCGTCTTGTTTGTGGGCTTCCTAGAGGCACCTGGTTGGCCACTGTGTGAAGAGACTGTTGGACTTGATGGGCCCTGGTCTGATCCAGCATGGCTTTTCTTATGCTCTTATGTAGTCTGGTGATCAGGCGTCATTTTGGGAGATCTCCAGTTCCCACCTGGAGGCTGGCAACCCTATCTTGGCCTGTAGCCTCACCTCTTGAAGTTCTGCCCCCTAACGTTACACATCGTGCTCGTTTAGCTGTGGCAAACTTGCCCTCGGCACCGGCTCAGAGGACTCGCCGATGGCCGACTTGACATTATCTCGGGTCGGATTCTGACCTGCAGAAAGTTCCAGGGAGCCAAGGCCCGGCCGAACATGAACCCTGGTTGGCCTCCTCGAAGAGGATCCTCGGGGAAGCCGAGCACAGAAGGCATGCTGTTTGGCCGGTACTGACCGCAAGGTCACTTTGACATTGTGAAAAAGTTGTCACTTAGTGTGCGTGTGTACTTTAACGGCCCTCCATTCCCCTGTCTGCATCGCGAGGGGGAAGGAGGGGGTGCCCCAGACAAGCAGTATTTGCTTTCTTTCTTGGCTTTTTACACATACATGCCTGCACACGCAAAGAAGCAGGGGCTCGGAAACCGATTAAACTTTCATTATAACGTGCCGTTTTGTGGCTTTTTTTAAAAAAAAACAGCAACGGCTCCCTTCAGAGTCTACAGCCACGGCTATAAAATACCAACCAGGGCCACATTAATAAATACATAACCGTTAAAGAACCCCGCTTATAATCAAGTCTCTTTAAGCCTTCTGGAATGAAATCACTTTGCTGCCTGTGCCGAATGGAATTAAGGAGGGAGAGCGGCTGGTTTGGGTAAGGAAGGGTATACTCGAGTGGTTAGGAAGGGGGAACCGAACGGACATTAAAGCTGAAGTGAATGGAGAGGAATCTGTTGCTGTGGACATTAAGTGTGCTAAGGGAAACCTGTTCTTCTCTGGAACATTTACATAATTGCCTTAAATACGCTCCCCGCTCCTCGGAACAGCAGAAGGGAAGGTCTGCCATCAAAGGGGAAAGGCAACTAGAATACGTGATTCTCAGGTCACAAGGGCTATGGGTAGGGTTGCCAACCTCCAGGTACCAGCTGGAGATCTCCTGCTATTACAACTGATCTCCAGCAGATGGAGATCCGTTCCCCTGGAGGAAATGGCCGCTTGGGCCATTGGACTCTATGGCATTGAAGCCCCTCCCCTCCACAAACCCCGCCCTCAGGCTCCACCCCAAAAACCTCCCACCAGTGGCGAAGAGGGACCTAGCCACCCTATTCAGGCACTTGCTGAAATCCTTCTTGTTCGCTCATATTTTTAATAATATGTAACTTGGATGGGATCTGTTTCATTTAAAAAAAAATAGGTTTTTTTAATGCTGTGTCTGTGTGTAGTTTTAATTTGCTTCCGCTGCTTTATATTGTTTTATTGATTTAGAGGCAGCCCCAGGGCTGTTTTTAGCAGAAAGGCGGGCTGACAACACCTCAGTGAAGAACTGAGTGGAAAGCGTCAGGCCATGGCGCAGTTATAGGATGCTCTTCTGCGAATATTTTCCCTAAGTGATGACTAACCACCCCTGTTATGAAACACACAGGCTGTGGATTTGGTTAAGGCAGGCTAAAAAGCAGGAAAGGGGGTTAAATTGAAGGAACATGTCTAGATTTTCATTTTTACTGAGAAGGGAAAGGCACAAGCTGTTTGGAGCAGTGTTTGTGTCGATTGCTGAATACAGGAGTGCTAGAAAGAAGAAAAAAATCACTGGCAGATCAACCCTGCACTAAAGCGAGAGAGGTAATCTGCTGTGCAGGCGTGAATCGATATATAGGGTTGCCAGATCCGGGTTGGGACATACCTGGAGATTTTGGGGGTGGGGCTTGAGGAGGGCGGGGTTTAGGGAGAGGGGGACTTCACTGGGGTATAATGCCATGGAGTCCGCCTTCCAAAGAGACCATTTTCTCTAGGTGAAGAACCGCAAATGGACAGTAGCTACTTTTTTTTTAAATTATTTTTATTATTTTCTACAATTCAACAAAAATAAACATATCTCAACAATATATTCAGTTGTAGCTGCTTGTAACAAAAAAAAATTCATTGCTATTACTGAGAATATGTTATCTATAATATTCAATGCTATCTACTATATGTGACTTCCCCGCATCTTCTTCAGTCACTAATTCTACTGGTTAACACTTTTGCATTTCAAATTAATTTCTAATCCTTATTTTCTCTCATACAGACTTGCTTAAGCCATCTATACTACTTCTATAAGCAATTTCAAGTCCTACCTAGTTATAATATTATCATCATTGTCTCTATATAACATTCTATTATTCTATAATAAAGGGATTAGATCAATACATAAACAAATTTTCCCATTAGAAATTCATCAAAGTAAATCCACCGTGGCTCCCTTACACCCCAAAAATAAGCATCATTTTAGCCATTATCTTGTTTTGGGAGGGGATCTGCCAGTCCTTCTTTATTTCCCAATCCCCACCCCCCGTTTTTCAATATAGTAGCTGCAATTCTGGCCTCTGAAAATGTAAAAAAAGATCCCAGTGATTGTATCCATTGGCTTCTTGTTAAAATTTCCAGCAGCTTCTTGGTAAAATCCTTCATGTCTCCCTCCATCGCTGGCTGCCAGGAAGTGTTTTCTTGGGATAATAATGTTCCTCCTGTCAGCAGTAACTCAGACAAGTAGATTGTAGAGGTATTGAGTTCTCTCATGTTGCTCTCTCTCATTGCCAGCTGGTCACTTGCAGCTACCTCTTTAAAAATAAATTGTTCTAATTCATTGTCATTTTTTCCAGATTTTATCACCATTTCCACATAGCATTCAATCGTCATCTCCTCAGTAGAATCTTTTTTTTCCATTGACATAATTGTTGTCATATCTTGGGTCTTCATATCGTGGATCTCCTCAATAATTGTGTCCAGTTTTCCATTAATTGATTTAAATAGGATATTCATCACCTCAGCTAGTTGAAATATTTGATGTGAGAGCGCTTGTTGTTTTTCAAAGACTAAATCTTGTTGCACTGCAAACATGTCCATTTGTTTGAGTAACATCTCTTCCATCCTCTTGTTTGACATATCTGCTTGTATTCTTATATAGAAGCAGGCTTTGTAATTTTCAAGATATCCTCAATTACGCTTCAAAGCAGCACAGATGAAGAAAAGAAAGTAGACAGGAAACTGCAGTATCATAGACCCTGCGTCGTCTCCTCTCGGTGGTTAAGTGGTAGGAACGATTTGATGGTTACACCGGGGAGATTCACTTCAAGTCTTCCAATCTGCCCTGTCTTTTCGATGGTAACAAAGCCCTTCTTATTATCTTCCGGTCTTAAGAGGCGACGTGGCTGGACATTGACTCAAAGAAAGCCGGAAGTGGGGGGGGGGAAGGTTTTCGTCTCCCTCCCTCCCCTCAAAGCATTTAATTGGTAGTTGTAAAGTCATTCAAAAGTCCCTTTTATTGCGTCTACTCACTGATCAAGTTGATAAGGTCTTAGTTCATTTAATGGCATTTGTTTATTTTAAAAGTCTCGTTACGCTGGGCAGGGAGTCGCCGGTTTTCGTAGGTGTTTGTATCGTCATTCAGGTCTTCTCAATCAAGATAAAGGCAAAAAGTGTCTTTTTACTCACTCTGACTTCCAAAGGTGAGGCTTCTTGTTCTTTTCATAGATTATTTGATGTTAATGTATAGAGGAGGTCAAAGCCTATAATCCAAAGAGTCGTCCGTGGCAATGGTGGCCCCTATGTGCCAGCGGGGACAACTTCCAAGTCTAAGAGAGGCTTAATAAAAGCTCTCTCAGAGAATATGGGAGTCCAAACCGCTGCAGGGGAATTTCCTGCTTCCCGATCCACTATTTAGGACCGAGTTGGAGTGCTTTTTGCACTCCAAATCTAAACGACTCTTGGTGTCTCCTGGGAGCCCCCAGGAAACAATGGCGCTCGGACCAAACACTCTACAGGAAGTCTGGACAGTAGCTACTTTTGTTGCTGTTTAGGGATAACTTCAGGCCCCTTATTCACCAAAAGCAACACCTGTACAGTGTGAATACTGCAAACAAGGGCCAGTTCCAGGTTTTGGGGGGCACTAGGCAGAGAGTGGCAAGGGTCCCCCAGTGCCTACCACTAGCCCCCTGCTCACACCTCTCCCCCCATGTGCCTGCCATTGGTTTGCCAGATACCCCCTGGCAACCGGCTGGGGGTAGGGTAGCCAGCTCCGGGTTGGGAAATACCTGGATATTTGGGGGGCAGAGCCTGAGGAGAGCGGGGTTTGGAGAGGGGAGGGACTTCAGTGCCATAGAGTCCAATTGCCAGAGCAACCATTTTCTTGAGATAAACTGATCTCTTTCACCTGTAGATCAGTTGTAATAGTGAGAGATCTCCAGCCACCGTCTGGAGGTTGGCAATCCTATCGATATAGCCCGTGCTAGACCAATAAGAAATCAAAGCAGCCGTCTCTTGGTGATGGTTGGAACTCAGGACTAACACACTTTTAACAAAAGGCCTTACAAGGGTTGGTGGGGAAATCTCATCCCCTCCTTTTTTCCTGTGGTTGCTTCCTTGTCCTCCTGACCCCCTCGGTTTTTGCAGTAGTAACCCAAAATGCTACCTGAACTCCAGCAGTTTATTTTGCAGAACCCTATCTCAGAAGCTAAGCAGGGCCAGCCCTGGTTAGTATTTGGATGGGAGACCACCAAGGAATACCAGGGTTGCTGTGCAGAGGAAGGCACTGCCAAACCACCTCTGTTAGTCTCTTGCCATGAAAACCCCAAAAAGGGGTCGCCATAAGTCGGCTGCGACTTGACGGCACTTTACACACACACACAGCCTGCAACTGTGGTTGGCCCCATTGCACAGGTTTGGTTATCCACACAGAGTCCTGCCTGGTGAACCTTAAGATACAAGTAAAACAGCCATGATTTGTAAAATGAGAATCACTCTACTTGTTGTTATTCCTGCTTTACAATGCATGTATCAGAACCTCTCCCCTTGTGTCTTCTTCTCGATCCATGTATCAGAATGCATAATGGCATTCTGACATTACTTATACAAAACATACGCTGGAAGAAGAAGAGGTGGTTTTTATGTGCCGACTTTCTCTACCACTTAAGGAAGAATCAAACTGGCTTACAATCACCTTCCCCTCCCCTTCCCACAGCAGACAACCTGTGAGGGAGGTGAGGCTGAGAGCTCTCTAACAGAGCTGTAACTTGCCCAAAGTCACCCAGCTGGCTTCATGTGTAGGAGTGGGGAAACCAACCTGGTTCACCAGATTAGCGTCTGCCACTCATGTGGAGGAGTGGGGAATCGAACCCAGTTCTCTAGATTAGATTCCACCACTCCTAATCATCAATCTTAACTACTACACCACGCTGGCTCTCAGAGTTAGGTCTTATTTGTTCACATACACGTGTGCCAGTATGCATATATGAGCACCCAGCTTTGCAGTCTGTCCTTGGCATTGTATGATCCCCAGAAATGGTGTCAGGAGCTTAAATCTAGAACAGTGACCAATGCTGCCCAATGCAGTGCCCTTTGGTGCATTGTCACACACTAGAACGTTTCTTGACATCTACTTGCTGCTTCCCCAAATCGTCTCCTCAGGCAAGCAAGAAGAAAATAGTGGTTAAGAGCAGCAGACTCTAACCTAGAGAACCGGGTTTGATTCTCCACTCCTCCACATGAGCAGTGGACTCTAACCTGGTGAACCAGGTTTGTTTCCCCACTTCTCCACATGAATCCTGCTGGGTGACCTTGGGCTAGTCACAGTTCTCTCAGAACTCTCTCAGCCCCAACTACAAGGTGTATGTTGTGGGAGAGGGGAAGGGAAGGTGGTTGTAAGCCACTTTGAGACTCCTTAAAATAGAGAAAAGCGAGGTATAAAATCCAACTTCTTCTTTGTGTCTTCATTTGGAAACAGCTACCCTCACAATAAGGTACTTGATACTGAAACTCCTAACATTGTGTGGACTTCCCTGGTGTTGTGTGAATAGATCAAACCCCTGTAGTGGCCATGTTGTGATTTGGCTCACTGACCTGATGATAGACATTTTGTCGTGGCGCCCAGAACCTGTTCTCTAAATTCCTGAGGCATCCACCAGTTCAGCAAGACTGGGGACTCCTGGTTTATCAGGATCAAGAGGTGGTGATAAGAGGAGCTGATTCGCCCAGTCTGTTCAGGGCTGGTAGGACATGAGCAACTTTACTCGTGATGGTCGCAGGAAGCCAATTACCTGGGTGGTTTTCAGGGAGCCGAAAGCACACTGAGGAAAATCAAAATAATCCCTCAGGCACTCACAGTGAACCACGTAGAGGGGTAAGGAAATCGATGAGGATAACACGATTTTTTTTCCAGCTGCCCAAATATGAAGTGGCTTCTCATTTAGTTAGACAAACATCTGTCAGGATTTATTATACAATGGGAAGAATTGGATGAGCTCTCTTGGCTGCCCTTTTGCAGGGGTATTTTGTCTCGATTTAGGGGTAGCAATGGATGGAAAGTTCCCTGCTTTCTTGGCAGCTTCCACCAATGGTTAATCACCCTTGCTATTAATTTGTGTCGTTCTCGTGAATTGGAAACCATCCAGCTTCCTCTCCCAGCTGTTGGTTCTCACTCTGCTCCTCTCTTGAATGCAATAACGGATCCTTTATTCTTCTAAATGATATTTCTCCAAACAGGGGACTACTTTGACTCCTTCCATTTAAGTGTTAGTTAGCTTTTTAGGATCAGATGAGCATGCCTATTATATTAGATGCTTTGGAACACAGGCAGGATAATGCTGCTGCTGTTGTCTTGTTTGTGGGCTTTCTAGAGGCACCTGGTTGGCCACTGTGTGAACAGTCTGCCGGACTTGATGGACCTTGGGCTTCTCTTATATTCTTATGAGCTAGGTACAGAGGAAGGGACTGCACACTGCAAGGTCCTTTGAGATCTTTGCAAGCAAGGACGAGAATACCCATTGAAGGTAGGTTTTTGCCTGGCTTAGTAAGGCATAGCAGTTTGTTTCTTCCTATGCAGAAGTGCTTGGTTGACCACTGTGTGAACAGACTGCTGGACTTGATGGACCTTGGTCTGATCCAGCAGGGCCTTTCTTATGTTCTTATGATAGGGCTATCCATGGCTCCTACTCAAAATGAATACTAGCCATGATGCATACCTATTCTCTCCAGCATCAGAGGAGCATGCCCATTATGTTAGGTGCAGGAGTACACAGGAAGGATAATGCTGCTGCAGTTGTCTTGTGTGTGGGCTTCCTAGAGGCCCCTGGTTGGCCACTGTGTGAACAGACTGCTGGACTTGATGGACCCTGGTCTGACCAGCATGGCTTTTCTTATGTTCACACATAACATAGTTAATTGTGGAACTTGCTGCCCCAGGATGTGGTGATGGATGCCAACTTGGAAGGCTTTAAGAAGGGAGGGGACAAGTTCATGGTGGAGAGGGCTATCCATGGTTACTGGTCAAAATGGATACTAGTCATGATGCATATCTATTCTCTCCAGTCTCAGAGGAGCATGCCCATTATATTAGGTGCTATGGATTACAGGCAGGATAATGCTGCTGCAGTCGTCTTGCTTGTGGGCTTCCTAGAGGCACCTGGCTGGCCATTGTGTGAACAGACTGCTGGCCTTGATGGGCCTTGGTCTGATCCAGCATGGCTTTTCTTCTGTTCTTAGCTCTGACTGAGTGTGTTGTTTTGTGCATACCCCACAAAGGACATGATCTCGCCGTCAAGGCAATGGGATGAAGGTTGTGGAATGTCATGGTTACAGGGCTCCACTGTGTGAGACTCTGGGCGTTCCATGAATGGTGTTGTGGGTCCAGGTAATGGAGGAATCCTTTGTTCTACCAAATGGACTCACCCCACTCTCCTGTTTATGTGATGCAAAGAGAGGCAGGAAGTGGAGTAACCTTGCTGTCTGCACTTGCCCATTAACAGTGTGGTCTTTCCAAACCACAGCCCCCCAAAATGGCAGCTCTCTAGGGGCTTGTGACCCTCCCGATGGGCTTCTGCAACCCAACTGAGGGTCGCATCCACAGTTCTCATATGTGCTTCTCCTTGTACCATAAATATGTCCACAATAATGTGTGCGTGTGTGTTAAGTGCTGCCAAGTCGCTTCCGACTCATGGTGACCCTATGAATCAATGTCCTCCAAAACATCCTCTCATTAACAGCCTTGCTCAGGTCTTGCAAACCGAGGGCCGTGGCTTCCTGGATTGAGTCGATCCATCTCCTGTTGGGTCTTCCTTGTTTCCTGCTGCCTTCGGCTTTAAAGAACCCAAATGTCATCCTGGTGAAGTTGTACCTGTACATTTATTTATTTATTTCCATCAAGACATAGCCAACTTATGGCGACCCTGTACAGTTTACAAGGCAAGAGACATTCAGAGGTGGTTTGCCATTGCCTGCCTCCATGTCACGACCCTGGTGTGCCTTGGAGGTCTCCCATCCAAATATTAACCAGGGCTGATCCTGCTTAGCCTCCAAGATCTAACAAGATTGGGCTACCCTGAACAACAATAAAACATTATTTCATACATACTTATATATTAAAAATGAGATCATATAACAATGGCTGCAGGTTACAGTATGACTTACAATACACCAGCGTGGTATAGTGGTGAAGAGCTGTGGTTTGGAGAGGTGGACTCTGATCTGGAGAACTTGGTTTGATTCCCCACTCCTCCACATGAGAGGCGGACTCTAATCTGGTGAACAGGATTTGTTTCCCCACCCCTCCACATGAAGCCAGCTGGGTGACATTGGGCTAGTCACGCTCTCTCAGCCCCACCTACCTCACAGGGTGTCTGTTGTGGGCAGGGGAAGGGAAGGGGATTGTAAGCCGGTTTGAGTCTTCCTTAAGTGGTAGAGAAGGCGGCATCTAAAAACCAACTCTTCTTCTTAACTGGGATCTATTGGTCAGATTAGTCAAGTTATTTTTTCACTCTTAAAAGGCTGTTGGGATATTTCTCTAAACTTACCACTATTTCTGTATAGACGCAGACTCCAAAGGGAAAGGTGGCTTTTCTAAGGGATTGCCTCCAATTCCCACAGTGCCGCAACTAAGAACTGACTCTCCTGGCTGTTTGTTCAGCTGGAACTCGCACGGTTGACTGACGCGCCAGTTGAGACACCACACACAGCCATTGAGCAAGCAAATTGCATTTGGCAATATCTCTGCGCGGCGACTCTTAACTGGGGCTACAGACAATTGCCGCACGCAATGAGATGAGAAACAAACGGATGCTTGTGAGTAATACAGTCCTGGGTTCTTCAGGTATCCAAGTCTTTTGGGTTGCCTTCTTCACCTGTGCTGGCTGGAGGTAACAGGACCGGGGTGGACCGACTGTTGCATTTCAAAGGAGGGCCAAGAGCAGAGTGGAGCCCCACTAGCTCTGCCAGTGCTATAGGGGCTACTTGGCTTTGGTGACAACATTGTTTAGAAGAAGAACATTGGGAAGAAAGAAGAAGAAGAAGAAGAAGAGTTGGTCTTGATATGCCTATTTTCTCTACCACTTAAGAAAGAATCAAACCGGCTTACAATCATCTTCCTTTCCCCTCCCAACAACAGACACCCAGTGAGGTAGGTGGGGCTGAGAGAGCTCTAAGAGAGCTGTGACTAGCCCAGGGTTACCCAGCTGGCTTTATGTGTAGGAGTGGGGAAACCAACCCAGTTCACCAGATTAGCCTCCGCCATTCATGTGGAGGAGAGGGGAATCAAGCCCGGTTCTCTAGATTAGAGTTCAGCACTCCAAACCACTGATTTTAACCACGACACTACACTGAAGAAGAAGAAGAAGAAGAGTTGGTTTTTATATGTCGATTTTCTCAACCACTTAAGGAAAAATCAAACAAGCTTACAATCACCTTCCCTTCCCCTGCCCACAACAGACACCCTGTGAGGTAGGTGGGGCTGAGAGAGCTGTGACTAGCCCAAGGTCACCCAGATGGCTTCATGTGGAGGGGTGGGGAAACAAATCCAGTTCACCAGATTAGCCTCCGCCACTCATGTGGAGGAGTGGGGAATCAATCCCAGTTCTCCAGATCAGAGTCCTCCACTACGCCACGCTGGCTCTCCTATCAGCAAGCCAGATCTTCTATCGGCAAAGTTGTCTGGAGCTAGCTTCCTTTCATTCTTTGGCGAAAGACCCAGATGAGATTACCATTTCAAAATGAAAAGCCAATTCCCCGAATTTATGCATAAGCAGCTTGACTGGGATCGATGTGGAGATGTGACGGCTGTCGTCCCCGTTTTGATTCCTCTCCTCCTTTGGCAGAACACTGGGCACCTTTGGCGGGATCTCAAACCAAAGCAGCTGCAAAGCTTGGCCTGGATCTCAAATGACAAAAAGGGACTTGTCAGTTATTGTCGGAGGGAAGGGAAGTTACTGCTGATTTTTACCACCTCGGGGATCAAGTGGTTAGGAGAGGACCGTGGAGATGGCCCTAATGTTTGTCGAAATGTTGAATGCCTAAGCTGTTAATATCAACATCTCCAAGGTCACCCGAAACAATTTATTCATCCTAGGGAAAGATGGCCCTCACGACTAACTTTTCTTGTTGCTTTCAATGGGAGAAATATGACTAAGGTCATTTATGCGGGTTTACTTTCACTCACTGTCTCGGCTGTTCCTTGGAGTTACGCATGAGTTTCCCCTCTGTTAGAGATCACCTCGCTGCCAGCCCTCGCAATGTCCGGGTTTTCCTGTTCCTCTGTTAACTCGACTCTTTTGGCGGTCCAAGGAGCCCCGTGGCACAGAGTGGAATGCTGCAGTACTGCAGTCAAAAGCTCTGCTCACAACCTGAGTTCGATCCCGACAGAGGTTGGTTTCAGGTAGCCTGCTCAAGGTTGACTCAGCCTTCCATCCTTCCGAGGTCGGTAAAATGAGTACCCAGCTTGCTGGGGGTAAAGTGTAGATGACTGGGGAAGGCACTGGCAAAACCACCTTGGAAACAAAGTCTGCCTAGTAAATATCGGGATGTGACGTCACCCCATGGGTCAGGAATGACCCGGTGCTTGCACAGGGGATCTTTACCTTTTATCTTTGGTGGTCCATGGTATCCATAAAACTCTCCTTCAACACCACATTTCAAAGGAACCTGCTTTCCCCACTCCTACACATGAAGCCAGCTGGGTGTCCCTGGGCTAGTCACACTCTCTCAGCCTCACCTACCTCCTAGGGTGCCTGTTGTGGGGAGGGGAAGGGAAGGTGATTGGAAGCCAGTTTGATTCTTCCTTAAGTGGTAGAGAAAGTCAGCATATAAAAAACCAACTCTTTTCTTCTTTTTCTTCATCTTGGGCATCATCTATTGGTTGAAATGATTAGCTAAGAATGTTTTAATGATTGTTGTAGAGTTTTTTAATGAATGCTATTGGGCCTGTTGGCCGGTTTTAAAGTTGTTACCCACCCTGAGCCTGGCTTCGGCTAGGGAGGGTGAGATATCGATGGAAAATAATAAATAAATAATTGTTCTGATCATGGAGAATCGATCCCCTTTCCTTGTGGCTGCGCTACTTAGTGACGGGAGAGTGCCGTCAAGCGACAGCCAATGTATGGCGACCCCGTTGGCTTTTCAGGACAAGAGAGGTTCAGAGGTGGTTTGCCATTGTCTGCCTCTGTGTAGCAACCCTGGACTTCCTTGCAGGTCTTCCATCCAAGTTCTAACCCGGGTGGGCCTTGCCTAGCTGATGAGATCTGATGAGATCGGGCTAGCCTGGGCCATCCAGGTCAGGGCCTGCCCTCCCTCGCAGCAGTTGATCCTCCAGCTGTTGAAAGCGATGTCTGATTTATTTCTAGGCCATTTATGCATTCCTCCCGTTCACCCGGCCGACTTCTTCGGGGCGGTGCTTTGATTATGCCTGCATTTCTCGGCCGTCAGAGGTCGCCTCGCTCTCCCCTTGCGCTTCCCCGCATTTTCTGGATGCTGCCTAAATACGGATCCAGAAAAGGAGGGCAAAATGCGCGGAAATGCGGGGGAGAGCGAGGCGACCTTTGACCGTCGGAAAATGCATCTATAATCAAAGCAAAGCCCCGGCGTGACCCCGAAGGAACAGCCATGCATTAATGGCCCTTGTGAACATTTTTGTACAGCTTTTATTCTGTTTTATTCTGTTGTTTCTTGCACTGTCTCCCTCTAGTGGATTAATGAAGTGTGAGTGCGATAGGTGTAAAAGCAAATGGGGAGCTTCTCTGCAGTGACTGCATGCACAGACGTTGCAAACAGAAAAGAATAAAAGCATGAAAATATCCACACACACAAAAGGTAGGGAATTAGCTGAGGGGAGGGAGGATTAGATTTAGATGAAGGTGGAGTGAAAATTGGGGGGAGGAACATTAACAATTTGATATATGCCGATGATACTACATTACTGGCAGAAAATAGCGAGGACTTGAAATGATTACTGCTGAAAGTTAAAAGAGAAAGTGCCAAAGCAGGACTCCAGCTGAGCATCAAGAATTACACAACTTTAAGTTGACAATGAGGAAATTGAAATTGTTGAAGACTTCCTATTCCTCGGCTCCATCATCCACCAAAAGGGAGACTGCAGCCAAGAAATCAGAAGGAGATTGAGGCTGGGAAGGGCAGCCATGAAGGAGCTAGAAAAGATTCTGAAGTGTAAGGATGTGTCACTGGCCACTGAGATCATGTTAATTCATGCCATCGTATTCCCTATTACTATGTATGGGTGTGAAAGCTGGACAATGAAGAAAGCTGACAGGAAGAAAGTAGATTCTTTTGAAATGTGGTGTTGGAGGAGAGTGTTACGGATACCCTGGACTGCCAAAAAAACAAATCAGTGGGTTATAGATCAAATCAAGCCTGAACTGACCCTAGAAGCTAAAATGACTAAACTGAGGCTATCATATTTTGGTCACACTATGAGAAGACAAGAGTCACTAGAAAAGACAGTCATGCTAGGAAAAGTTGAGGGCAGCAGGAAAAGAGGAAGACCCAACAAGAGATGGATGGACTCTATGAAGGAAGCCACGGCCCTCAATTTGCAAGACCTGAGCAAGGCTGTCAAAGATAGGACATTTTGGAGGATGTTGATTCATACGGTCGCCATGAGTCGGAAACAACTTGTCGGCACTTAACACACACACAGGGAGGATGAAAATGCATAGTTGGGCAGCTTAATGCACACAATTAGGCAGAGCTAGAAGGGAGGAAGTGGGAGACCATGGTAGGGAGGTAACCTTTCCCCTCCACTACACATCCTTCAGCCCCCCCTACTATCCCTTTATATTTCTTTATTTACTTCATTTATACCCTCCCTTTCTCTCCAAAGGGGGCCCAAAGCTGCTTGTGCCATTCTCCTTTTTGCCAACTTATCCTCACAACAGCCCTGTGAGGTAGGTTAGGCAGGGTGTATGGTAATATGTAACACAACGTCGTCCTGACTTGGACAGCTCAGGCTAGCCCAATCTCATCAGATCTCGGAAGCTAAGCAGGGTCAGCACTGGTCAGTACTTGGGTGGGAAGTCCCAGGTCGCTGCAGGTCACCTAGGAAGTCCCAGGTCACTACGCAGAGGCAGGCCATGGCGAACCGCCTCTGAACATCTCTTGCCTTGAAAACCCTATGGGGTTGTCGTAAGTTAGCTGCGACTTGACAACAAAAAAGACAATGTGTGTTGTTTATAAATAGAATATACATGTAAGCCTAGTCCAATCTCGTCAGAGCTGGGGAGCTAAGCAGGAGCGATACTTGGATGGGAGACACACACCCGCACCCCCCCCCCAAAGAGACTAGGACACCTATACCAGGAAAGCAGTGGCATAGTTAAATTGTGGAACTCCCTGCCCCAGGATGTGGCGATGGCTGCCAACTTGGAAGGCTTGAAGAAGGGAGAGGACATGTTCATGGAGGAGAGGGCTATCCAAGGCTACTTGTCAAAATGGATACTAGTCCTGATGGATACCTATTCTCTCCCAGTTCAGAGGAGCATGCCAAATATATTAGGTGCTGTGGAACACAGACAGGACAATGCTGCTGCAGTCATCTTGCTTGTGAGTTTCCAGGAGGCACTCGGTTGGCCACTGTGTGAACAGATTGCTGGACTTGATGGGCCTTGGTCTGATCCAGCAGGGCTTTTCTTATGTTCTTATGACCCCAGCAAGGGTCTTTCAAGGCAAGTGGAACTCCCTGCCCCAGGATGTGGTGATGGCTGCCAGCCTGGAAGGCTTGAAGAGGGGAGTGGAGATGTTCATGGAGGAGAGGGCTATCCATGGATACTAGTCAAAATGGATACTGTTCCTTATGCATACCTATTCTCTCCAAGATCAGAGGAGTGTGCCTGTTATATTAGGTGCTTTGGAGCACAGGCAGGATATGCTGCGTCAGTCGTCTTGCTTGTGAGTTTCCTAGAGGCACCCGGTTGGCCACTGTGTGAACAGACTGCTGGACTTGATGGGTCTTGGCCCGATCCAGAATGGCTTTTCTTATGTTCTTATGATAGGGCTATCCATGGCTACTAGTCAAAATGAATACTAGTCATGATGCATCCCTATTCTCTCCAGGATCAGAGGAGCATGCCTATTATATTAGGTGCTGTGGAACACAGGCAGGATGGTGCTGCTGCAGTCGTCTTGTTTGTGGGCTTTCTAGAGGCACCAGGTTGGCCACTGTGGGAACAGACTGCCAGACTCGATGGGCCTTGGTCTGATCTAGCATGGCCTTTCTTATGTCCTTATGTCTTCAAAACTTGCTCTGTCCCTGATCCAAGTGCAGGAAAAAACATTTCCTTGAGGGCCACCCGGTTACATTCTGGACTCTTCCATGCTTCTGGCACCCTGTTTTCTAAAAGGGAGCTTGCCTGGCATGCTTCTCCCCCTTCCCCTTGCTCTCATCAGCATTCAACGTATTCCACTCGCATTATTATCATCCATATTTCATGGGCACAAAGCAGGGGAAAGGCGCCGGCATCCCAGCTGGCACTCCATACTGTGGGTTCCGGCTCAGCTCCCCGAAGGAAAGGCTTCGTCGTACGCCCACCGAACCGGGAACGCGGAGCAATCCGGTTTGTAATTCAGCCGAGGGACTGAAGAATATGTGGATGGGTAGACCTGGCTTGTCTTCATTTTCATATATATTAGTTCTCTCCATCTGTCTATGTACTGTTTGCGACCTCATATTGGAGAAAGTGTACATAAAGGGCAGGAAAGGGTATGATCGGGCAGGGCAGTAGGCCTCTTTGATCACTGGGAGAGACCTCTTTAGCCTAAAAAGTGAGACGTTGAAATTACCTCTCCCACCACCCCTCCCTGAGTGGACAGAGAGGGGACAGGAAGAAGCTTTTCTCCCTCTCTCATAATACTAGAATGTGGGGTCATCTGCCAAAGCTGGAGGGTGAGAGATTCCAAACAGATGAAAGAAAGTATTTCTGCTCACAAGGCATAGTTAAATTGTGGAACTCCCTGCCCCAGGATGTGGTGATGGCTGCCAACCTGGAAGGCTTGAAGAGGGGAGCGGACATGTCCATGGAGGAGAGGGCTATCCATGGCTACTAGTCATGATGCATACCTATTCTCTCCAGGATCAGAGGAGCATGCCTATTATATCAGGTGCTGAGTAACACAGGCAGGACAATGCTGCTGCAGTCGTCTTGTTTGGGGGCTTCCTAGAGGCACCTGGTTGGCCACCGCGTGAACAGACTGCTGGACTTGATGGGCCTTGGTCTGATCAGGCATGGCTTTTCTTATGTTCTTATGTTCTTATGACCCCAGCAAGGAGGTTTCAAGGCAAGTGGAACTCCCTGCCCCAGGATGTGGTAATGGCTGCCAATCTGGAAGGCTTGAAGAGGGGAGGGGAGATGTTCATGGAGGAGAGGGCTATCCATGGATACTAGTCAAAATGGATACTAGTCCTGATGCATACCTATTCCCTCCAGTCTCAGAGGAGCATGCCTGTTCTATAAGGTGCTGTGGAACACAGGCAGGGTGGTGCTGCTGCAGTCGTCTTGTTTGTGGGCTTCCTAGAGGCACCTGGTTGGCCACTGTGTGAACAGACTGCTGGACTTGATGGATCTCAGTCTGATCCAGTACCTCACCTCTTATGCTCTTCCTGGGAGGTAAGGACTGAAGGATCTCCGTTCCTACTTGTATCTGACGAAGGGAGCTTTGAATCTCGAAAGCTCATACCCCCGAAAATCTTGTTGGTTTCTAAGGTCCTTCCCCTCCTCAAATCCTGTCCTCCTCAGATTCCAACCCCCAAATCTCCAGGGATTTCCCAACCTGGAGTTGGAAACCTCAGGTTCCGAGCTTCAGAATCCATTTCAATTTATTCTGGGAAGCTAAGGCGCCCTTTTTGTCAAAAGTGTGGTTTTGGTTGGTTAAATCTGATGGCCAAGCGGTCTTTTCTGAACTCAGACAAGACTAGAAAACCACTGGGCGAGACTAAACGCGATCCTGGTAATTGTGGGGCTGCCTTGCCAGAATGACCAAAAATTTTGGTTGACTGTGGCTGGAAATCTAGTTTTTATAGGTTGCAGCCCTAAGGACCCTTTCCTGGGAGTAAATCCTATAGAGAATAAAATGGGACTTACTTCCAAGTAGACACGCAGGTCTATTCAGAAGTAACTTGTTATAGTCTGTGGGCCTTACTCCCAGAAAAGGGTTCTTAGGATTGCAGCCGCAACCTCCTTTCTTGTTAATTCTTAATGGGATGTTTCCACAGGAATGCTTTAACCTCAGAATTATTTAAACCAATTGATTTGAACCAATTCATTAATCACCTTAGGTACTAAGTTTTATATTTCTTTCCCCCCTTATTTAATTGAAGCCCTTAATGAACAGAAATTGACTTTCTCGGCCATCGTTCTTAGAAATTGAAGTTCATTTTGTAAGACATTGTTTTATACCTTCTATTTTCCTTGTAATTGGGAAGCTTTTGAAATCGGTAATGCTTCAGGCCCTTCTGAATGATTTGATTTATGATCAGAAGGATTTGGTGGAGAACCGACATGTAGTGGTGTGGGTACATGGTTGTCAATATCACACTATTCAGTGCCGTGTGTGCTTGTGAGTAAACCCCCTTCCTAATATACCTTTTGGAGACGGCCGAGCTTGCCTCCAGAGACCATCTGTGCGAGCGGGGATTCGAACCTGGGTCTCCCTGATCCTAGTCCCACATTGTAAACACTATGCCACCCAACCTGTACAGTACAAATCAGTGGTGAAAGTAAGCAGGCTTCTGACATAATGATTGGGATGGGTAGCATAGTAGAATCATGCAGTTGGAAGGGACCTCCAGGGTTATCTATTCCATCCACCCCCCGCACAATGCAGGAAATTCACAACTACCTCCCCCCCACACCCCAGTGTCCCTGCTCCAAGAAGCACTAGAAGCTCAAAAGTTTCAGGAACTAGGTTGTCCTAATGTGAGGTCGTTTCTAAAATGAGAAGTATTGGGGTTTGGGCTATCATGAGAGCCCTGCTGGTTGCCCTGGAAAGATGTCCTGCTTTGTAATGCTAAATGCACAGGGGCAGGCCGCAGTAGCTCTGTGGAGAGGAAAATAATTCAATGCAGACCATAGACACATATGATCTTTCTGATTACATTAAATATGCAGGTGTTTCTCCCACTACACATTACCACCATTTCTGTATCAGTCAACTTTCCTAAAAGAGAGCCAGCATGGCGTAGTGGTTAAGAGCAGTGGTTTGGAGCAGTGGAGTCTCATCTGGAGAACCGGGTTTGATTCCCCACTCCTCCACATGAGTGGTGGACGTTAATCCGATGGACTGGATTTGTTTCCCCACTCCTACACACGAAGCCAGCTGGGTGACCTTGGGCAAGTTGCAGCTCTCTCAGCCCCACCTACCTCACAGGGTGTCTGTTGTGGGGAGGGGAATGGAAGGTGATTGTAAGCCAGTTTGATTCTTCCTTAAGTGGTAGAGAAAGTCGGCATATAAAAACCAACTCTTCTTCTTCCTCCTCTTCCTCTTCCTCTTCTTCTTCTTCTTCTTCTTCTTCTTCTTCTTCTTCTTCTTCTTCTTCTTCTAAAAAACCCATCATGATCAGCAACCCACATACATGAAGGATCGTTTCTCCCTATAAGAACCCATATCTTCTTGATGTTCCCTCATGCACTAGGATTCAGTGGCTCAGTGGCAGAGCATCTGCTTGGCATGCAGAAGATCCCAGGTTCAATCCCTGGCATCTCCAGGTGAAAGGGTCAGGTAGGAGGTGATGTGGAAGACCTCTGCCTGAGACCCTGGAGAGCCGTTGCCAGCCAGTGGAGACACCACTGACCTTGATGGACCAAGGGCCTGGCTTCATATGCCCATGTGGGGTGGACTGCTGTGACCCATCCCCAGTAAGGATTTCAGCCTCGAGGTGGGAGCTGGGGATCCCCTGGAATTACAGCTCGTCTCCAGACTACGGAGGTCAGTTCTCCTGGAAAGAATGGATGCTATGGAAAGTGGACTTCATGGCATTGTGCCCCACAGAGGTCCCTGCTGTCCCCAAGATCCCCCCCCCCAAATCTCCCAACCTGGTTCTTGGAACCTACCCCCCGCCATCTTCCACCAGGGGCTGGGGAAACCTGTCAGCCCTAATCCCTAGGTTTATCTGGTTACAGCCGCACTTTATGGAAGGAGAAGAAGAGTTGATTTTTAATATGCTGACTTTCTCTGCCACTTAAAAAAGAATCAAACCAGCTTGCAATCCCCTTCCCTCCCCCTCCCCACAATAGACACCCTGTGAGGTAGGTGGGGTTGAGAGAGTGGGACTTGCCCAAGGTCCCCCAGCTGGCTTCATGTGGAGGAGTGGGGAAACCAACCCAGTTCCCCAGATTGGCGTCTGCTGCTCAAGTGGAGGAGTGGGGATTCAAACCCGGTTCTCCAGATCAGAGTCCACCGCTCCAAATCTTGTTCTTAACCTCTGCACTATGCTGGCTTTATGGAACAGCCTTTATGGTGGTGTCTGAAAGCCCTCTTCACTGATGGACTCCAGAAGAGACTGTGAGACAAGAACATTTCAATGTGGCTTTTCGGGAGTTGTAAAGGGGCTTCAACCCTGACCTGGATGGCCCAGGCTAGCCTGATCTCGTCAGATCTCAGAAGCTAAGCAGGGTCTGCCCTGGTTAGTATTTGGATGGGAGACCACCAAGGAAGACCAGGGTTGCTGTGCAGAGGAAGGCACTGGCAAACCACCTCTGTTAGTCTCTTGCCATGAAAGCCCCAAAAGGGGTCACCATAAGTCGGCTGCGACTTGACAGCACTTTACACACACAAAGGGGCTTCAGGGAGGGAAGGTGGTGCATTACAGCCCGGTCTCATCGGATATCGGAAGTTCAGCAGTGTCAGTACTTGAGAGGAAAACCACCTAGGAAGGCAATGGCAAACCACCTCTGCTTCTCACTTGCCTTGAAATCCCCTTGCTGGAGTTGTCATAATTTGGCTGTGACTTAATGGCACTTTACACTCACACAAAGGAACGCAACTGCAGTATTTTATTGGCACACTTTTATTCTGTTGCTGGCTGTGTTGCATGTTTTAATTGTGTTCCATTATTTCTAAATTAGATGTTGTTTTCCATCTGGGGGCCCTGATCTCTAGAAGAAAAGCGGGCCTTTAAATATTTGATATGAATAAATTTCAATTTTACATCCATAAACGACGTACAACAAACCTTCTCAACAGCTTACAAAAAAAAAATCAATAGAGTTTTTTTTTAAACTCCTTATTTCCAATTTCCACCCACAAAAAAAGAGCTTCCCGCATTCCGGTTATCAACACACCAGCCTTACTGGGCTATTGTAAGGTTATTGCTGTTGTAAGGTTCCTGCAGTCATGAGTGTGAAATGGTTGGGACGTTGTAAAGCTGTGCATAAATGCTAAAGAGGAAGAGGAAGACTGAGGCAGACAAGTGGGCATTAGCGCGTGGGTATTTTGTCTTGTGATTCAGAGTATTGTGTTCAGTTTGGGGCACCACAATTTAAGAAAGATGTAGACAAGCTGGAACATGTCCAGAGGAGGGCAACAAAGATGGCGAGGGGTCTGGAGACCAAGTCCTGTGAAGAAAAGTTGAAGGATCTGGGTATGTTTAGCCTTAAAAGGAGAAGACTGAGAGGGGATATGATAACCATCTTCAAGTACTTGAAGGGCTGTCACATAGAGGAAAGTTGTTTTCTGTTACCCCAGAAGGTCGGACCAGAACCAATGGGTTAAAATTAAATCAGAAGAATTTCCATCTAGACATTAGGAAGAATTTTCTAACAGTTAGAGCAGTTCCTCAGTGGAACAGGCTTCCTCGGGAGGTGGTGAGCTCTCCTTCCCTTGAGGTTTTTAAGCAGAGGCTAGATGGCCATCTGTCAGCAATGCTGATTCTATGAACTTGAGCAGATGATGAATGGGGGTGGTATCTTGGCCATCTTTTGGGCACTGGGTGTGTGTGGGGGAGGTAGTTGTGAGTTTCCTGCATTGTGCAGGGGGTTGGACTAGATGACCCTGGTGGTCCCTTCCAACTCTATGATTCTATGATTCTTCCTGGAATGTAGCCAATGTCCCTTGGCCAAATGCATGGACTGCAGCGGGACCAACCCACTTCCTAGTGATACTTTACCTGTTTTACCAATCCCTTGTTTTCCAAATTTAAAGTCAAGTATTGCTGCAACATTGAGGGCTTCCTGGTGCATGTGCATGCATGGGTCGACTCTACTTTCTTCCCTTAAGAGTCTCCCCGCCCCCTTGGCTGTCTCTCTCCTCGCCTCAACCATCGCCTCCGGGACTCTTCCAAGCCGGAGGCCTGCAGGGCAGAGGAGCTCAGAGCCAACGGAGAGGCGGCTCCTTTAGGCTCCTCTTCTGTGCCCCCTTGGCAGGCTTCCCTCCAGCTGGCGGCGGCTCCTACCACCATGCCTTCTTCCTTGTCCCATGCAGTCAATTTTTTGAACGTGCAATTGAAAATCGTGAGACACAACAGGGAGAACAGTAACAATATATGTTGGTGTATATAGCAGAATAAATGATTCTTGGGAGGAATAGTTAAAGGAGAGGGAAATTGTGTTGTCAATACAAATATAGCAGAAATCTCAGATAGATATTATAACTTTAAAAATCTAACTAAGAAATATTATATAATATCATAGTGCAAATAGAATAGAGGAACTGTATAACTACTAAGAGGACGATGCTTTGGGACTACAAGAATTGTTAAGCAATAACCCTGGAAGAAGCCCAGCCTGTGGGTGAATGGAATGTATGTTTGTGTTATATTATTTTATGTTAAAAATGAATAATATATATATTTAAAAAACAAACACAGGGAGAACCAAATTGAAAACCTTGCAATGCGTTAATGGCCAAGTACTTTGCTTTAGAAGCGCCCCGTGGCGCAGAGTGGTAAGCTTCAGTGCTGCAGTCTAAGCTCTGCTCGCAACCTGAGTTCGATCCCAACGGAAGTCAGTTTCAGTAGCTGGCTCGAGGTTGACTCAGCCTTCCATCCTTCCGAGGTCGGTCAAATGAGGACCCATCTTGCTGGGGGTAAAGGGAAGACGACTGGGGAAGGCACTGGCAAGCCACCCCTTAAACAAAGTCTGCCTAGTAAACGTCGAGATGCGATGTCACCCCATGGGTCAGGAATGACCCGGTGCTTGCACAGGGGACCTTTACCTTTTTACTTTGCTTTAGAGCAGGGGTGGGGAACATCAGGCCCAGGGGCTGTATAAGGTCCGCGAAGTCATTTGGTCTGGCCCTTCATGGGTCTTGGCAGATCTCTAGCTCAGAAGGATTTAAGACTGGCGATCCGCCCCCTCCCGCGGACAGGAATAGCCTCTATTCAAGGCAGATGTGAGTTTGTTTTGCCAAGAAAAGGAACCCCCCTTGTAGAAGAGTTGTTAGCTATGGAGCTGCTAGGACCGCCCAAGAAACTGTGTTAACCCTTTCCCACCCGGGACATGGAGAAACGTACTCCCGCTGTACTACAAGAGGGCTGGGAGCGGAAGTAGGGAATGGCCTGCGAATAATGTTACAAATATCCAAATGGCCCTTGGTGGAAAAAAGGTTCCCCACCCCTGCTTTAGAGCTGTCCATGGTACCGTTTCAGAGTGGCCTAGCTCCTGTTGTTCGTGTTGGCTTGGAGAAGCCGGCAGATGCCCATAGTCCTTTCCTTTGCAACATGTTGGTAAAGGCAGAATAGTCTGCTGTTCAGAAGGGCATTCTATCTGTGAAGACTGAACTAACTCCAGTCTACTCCCAGAAATACCCACATTGTTGGCTTTTTTTAGGTATCCTAGAGCAGGGCTTCTTAAAACTTTTCTGCTCGCGAACCCTTTTCACCGGATAAATTTTTACGCGACCCCGGGAATATAGGTATATAAAATAGGTATACAACTCAAACATTTACTGATAATAAATCATAAAGAAATTTATTTTAAAACAATTCTTTGGTATACATATAATTTCACCATTTATTTTAAAATTTTGTGACCGCCACATTCAGTTACACAACCCCATATGGGGTTGTGGCCCACAGTTTAAGAAGCTTTGGACTAGAGGAAATGGGGGGGAGAAGAAGAAGAAGAAGAAAAAGAAGAAGAAGAAGAGTTGGTTTTTAATATGCTGACTTTCTCTACCACTTAAGGAAGAATCAAACCGGCTTACAATCACCTTCCCTTCCCCTCCGCACAACAGACACCCTGTGAGGTAGGTGGAGCTGAGAGAGTGTGACTAGCCCAATGGTGGTACTGGCTCTTCCAAATGTCATCTAACATCAATCAACCTCTACCAGAGTAGGAATACATCCATCAGTAGTTTGGCAGAGAACTGCCACTGGTCGATACATCTCAGGTCTATCTGTGTCTCTCCTGAGGAGCAGCCTCAGGATCTTGTGGCATCTTGAGAAGTCACCCATTGATGGTATCTTGTGGCATCTTGAAAAGTCACCCATTGATGGCAGCCACAGCTTTCAGGGGATGATACCCTGTTTCGTCAGATACATGAAGTGGTCCACTGTTGTAAGAAAACATGCGGGGACCCATGTGGGAAATGAATGACCATTCCGGGGTCATAGGGTTCTACTGCTTTAATTTCCCCCCCTCTATACTTATGTGTGTGTTTGTATGCACCGACTGAGGATAATATCATGCATCTGACAAAACAGACCCTTAACTCATAGCAGTTGGTACTCTACTGGCCAGCCCTAAGCACCGTTATACCCTTCTAACCCCAGTGACTTAAACAAAACAAGGCCAGCGTGGTGTAGTGGTTAAGAGCGGTGGTTTAGAACGGTGGACTCTGATCTGGAGAACCGGATTTGATTCCCCCACTCCTCCACACGAGTGGTGGAGGCTAATCTGGTGAACGGGATTTGTTTCCCTACTCCTCCACATGAAGCCAGCTGGGTGACCTTGGGCTAGTCACACTCTCTCAGCCTCACCTACCTCACAGGGTGTCTGTTGTGGGGAGGGGAAGGGAAGGTGATTGTAAGCCGGTTTGAGTCTCCCTTAAGTAATAAACCTGTTGTTACATTGTTATTTTGTTTCAAATTGTAACGGCCTATGGCCTTAATAAACATGACTTGACTTGACTGTAATTAATGTCTTGGGTCACAGATGTAGAAAATAAATGCATGGAAACACCTTTAATCTTATTGATTATGGTGGGGATCCTTATTGCCCCCCATTGGACTCTGTGGCCTAGTGTTCTATTAACGGCAGCAATTAGTATAATTACGTTTTAATGGTTCGTTGTTTATAACTGTTAATAACTTTTTATTGATTTTAGCATATTGTCCTGCTGAATTTTATGTACTGGATTATTTATTGTTAGCCTCTCGGAGGCCGGCCTTGGCCGGGAAATAGAGCGGGGTACAAATGGAATAAAATAAATAAATACATAAATAAATTAGTAATCAGGGTGTAGTCTTCAGGAGGGAGGGGCTGTGGCTCAGTAGTAGAGCATCCTTCTTGGCATGCAGAAGGTCCCAGGTTCAATCCCCGCTATCTCCAGTTAAAGGATCGGGCAGTAGGCGATGTGAAAGATGTCTGCCTGAGACCCTGGAGAGCTGTGGCCAGTCTGAGTAGACCATGCCGCCCTTGATGGACCAAGGAGCTGGCTCAGGCAAGTTTGTGTGTGAACACATGAAGCTCCCTTATACTGAATCAGACCCTTGGTCCATCAGAGTCAGTATTGTCTACTCAGACCAGCGGCGGCTCTCCAGGGTCTCAAGGAGAGGTCTTTCACACCACCTATCTGCCTAGTCCCTTTAACTGGAGATGCCGGGGATTGAACCTGGGATCTTCTGCATGCCAAGCAGATGTTCTACCACTGAGCCACGACCCCTCATGTGTATCTATTTATCTAAAGTAACCTTTCTCATTTCCCAGACTGTCACGTACATCCTCAGTATCCTTTGGGCGGTGTGTCTAATGTTCATGATCTTTTTCCATCGAGCAGGTGCAAAACATCTCTCAGTCCATGGTGGAGCTGGACCTGCGGACCTACCGGGACTTGCAGTATGTCCGTAACACCGAGTCGCTGATGAAGGGGCTGGACTCCAAGCTGAAAGTGGCCACCGAGAGTCAGAAGAACCTGAATGCCAAAAGTTTCCAGGTAATGCTGCCTTTGCCCCCGTCTCTTTCTGCAGGATCACTATCTCAGGGCTGCTGTTTTTGGGGGGGCTAGATCCATGGCTGCTAGTTTCCTGGAGCCAGCATGGTGTAGTGGTTCTCCAGATTACATTCCACCGCTCCAAACCACTGCTCTTAACCACTACACCATGCTGGCTCTATCCATCCCTATCCTTCCCTTCCCCTCTTTCCCCTCTTTCCCTTCCTTCTTTTCCTGTTCTCTCCCTGTTTCCCTTAAGTCCCTTTTACCCTGTCAGTCCTCGATAAGTCTAGCTGGGGTCCATTTCTCCCTCTGTGATTTGATGTTGTATTACCATCGTAAGAACATCCCTCCTTGTTGGGGTGTTTATTTCGGCGCCATAGATTAGACTAGTTGGTTTAAACACTCAGCGTTACTGTGATTTTATGTATTATATTTTAGGTAACGGATTTATGTATTCTATCATGTGTTGTATTTTGACTGTGTTGTTAGCCGTGGGATATAAATACACATGTATTATTGTTGTTGTTCTCAGTTGTAATAAAAAAAGATTGATTTTAGGGTGGTAAACCTGGCACCGCAATACTGTTGGTGGAGGGGGCATTCCTGGCCTGAAAGGGGTCAGGAAGCTGCCTACTGGCAGCTCTGCCCCCCGGAAGGCCCCCCCCCTGGATGACGGTAGTTAGGAGTGGTGGACTCTAATCTGGAGGACCGGGTTTGATTCCCCGCTCCTCCCCATGAAGCCAGCTGGGTGATGTTGGGCTAGTCACAGTTCTCTTAGAGCTCTCTCAGCCCCACCTCCCTCGCAGGGTGTTTGTTGTGGGAGGGGAAGGGAAGGTGATTGTAAGCCGGTTTGATTCTTTCGCCGGCAGCACACTGGTGGGAGGCTGAGCTGGCGTCCCAGGGCCACACTTCTGCGCCAGCACAGGAAGGCCTGAGTGAGCGCCCCAACGCCGGCGTCCGTGCCTCTCTGGGCGGCACAAGTGGCCCGGGAACAGGCATGGCCCTTTGCGCGCCTCCTGAGCTCTTTTGGCCCCAGAGCTCAGGAATGGGCTCCCCGAGTGGCAGACTCTAATCTGGAGAACCAGGTCCAATTCCCCCCTCCTCCACATGAAGCCTGCTGGGTGACCTTGGGCTAGTCACCCTTTTCTTGGAACTCTCTCAGCCCCACCTACCCCTCAAGGTGTCTGTTGTGGGAAGGGGAAGGGAAGTTGATTGTAAGCCGCTTTGAGACTCCTCAAAGCTAGAGAAAAGCAGGGTATAAAAACTGACTCTTCTTTTTAGTTGCCCAGGTTTTTTTCATTGACTTATCCAACCAATCCACCTACCTCACAGGATGTCTGTTGTGGGGAGGGGGAAAGAAGGTGATTGTAGGCTGGTTTGAGTTTCCCTTAAGTGGTAGAGAAAGTCAGCATATAAAAACCATCTTCTTCTTCTCTAAGCTGTCCCAGTCCATGCTTGAGAAAATCTCAGGTTATTCTGAAAAACTTCAGGTTAGGAAGCTCCTCTCAGATGAAATTCCCTTACAAATTAGAGAGGTCGCCAGATTCTGCACAGCAATCTACAAACTTCATCCAAGTTTGGTAAAACAAAAGTCAAAAAAATAACAAAGTTAAAGATCTTCTTTTGAATTTGTGTCAAAATGTTTATTTCTTATCCAAATCGTGAAACATTTTAATTTATATATTTTTTAAATTAACATGACACAACCTTTAAACAATATCAATGTATCCGCTGTAATGTTGCTGTTATGTTCTTAATTTTTATTGGCGCAATGCCGCAATAAATGTTTCTGATTTCTGAGTTTCCCTTAAGTGGTAGAGAAAGCCGGCGTATAAAAAACAACTCTTCTCCTATAGTCAGCAGCAAAATATCCCACCGTTCTCGTCAACAAAGCCGTTTTTAGGTCATCCACCAGGAACAACATTCACTCACTCCAAGAGCTCTTCAGCGATGGGATGCTCCGATCATTATAATGAAGGAGGTCTGTTTTGCGCTGGTACTCATTTGGCTGGAAATTCAGTCAACGGTAAACCAGAGGGTTTTTTCCCCTCTCCGTTGTGACTACTGATTGATTTGAAGATGAGAGGGTGGGTTCCCCCCCCACCCCGCCCCCCAGTAATGTATTGACAGCGTCTGAGCGTCGCGTGTAATTTCTCGCTGACATGTTTTTGCACTTAATATAACCATGATTTGTGGAGGGGACGGTATGCAAAATCAATTTCAGAAAGGGGGACGTTTCCTAGAAGGGCTGCGGAGTCCCACAGGGGTGCGCGATGGCCCCTTCTGTTTCATTCTGCACAACGCCCTCCCCTGACAATTCTGATAAGTGGGTCAAATTGACCCTATCTTTATTTTATTTTATTCATTTTTTTATTTATTCAAAACATTTATTAGCCCCCCTCTCTTCCTTACGGAGCTCAAGGCAGCGTACGCCATAGGAAAAATATATATATATAAAACACAATACATGAATAAAAACCGGGAATTAAAATCACAACTTAGATCTGCTACTAAACTTAACCAAATGTGTTCCTAAATAAAACCGTCCTCAGCTGCCTCCTAAAGATTAAGAGTGAGGGAGCCTGGTGCACCTCTCTGGGGAAACTGTTCCATAATCATGGGGCTGCCACCGAAAAGGCCCCTTCTCATGTACCCTCCAAATGAGGAACAGTTGGGAGGGCCTCTCCCTGTGATCTTGAGTTCCGGGCAGGAACATATGGGAGAAGACAGCCCTTCAGACACCCTGATCCCAAGCCATGTAGGGCTTCAAAGGTCAAAACCAACCCCTTGAATTGGACTTAGATAGGGTTGCCAACCTCCAGGTACTGGAGAGAAAGATTGCGCTACCGCTGGAGAGAAAGATTGCGCACACACTCACTCCCTTTTTTCTGGGGGAGTTTCAAGACGCAATTGGCCATAAAGCAATTACCAGCAGCATTTAACGCAGTTCGCCCTTGAATGCTTGAAGAAAAAAAATTCAAAGGAGCTGATGAAGCTTTTGTGAAACGCAGTACGACTGGTCTTGCGTCCTCTTTGTTTATTCCTTTCACCTTGAATTCTCCAAGGCCTTCCTTGCACCCTACGGATATGCCTCTGCGGACCACGAAAGGTCCCTGTTTGGATGCTTTCACAACTTACTTTGAGGCTTTGTGCCTATGAACAATTGTGCTGTTAATGAATTGCAATTCTACATTCTGTAATTTTGTTGTTATATTGTATGCATGTGTTTTTCTGGACTTTGCATTTGGTTTCTTTCTAGGCATGAAGTTCATGCCCAGTAAATATTGATTGTTTTCTTAACACACGGCATAGGTCTGTTTCTGTACCGTGATTTATATTGAGCCTTCGTGCTGTCTGTTTTCTAAGGTATCCTATTACGGCACTGGTTGCTTGTTTTATTAACCTCCAGGTACTAGCTGGAGATCTCCTGCCGATAGAAATCAGTTCACCTGGAGAAAATGGCCACTTTGGCAATTGGACTCTATGGCATTGAAGTCCCTACCCTCTGCAAACCCCACCCTCCTCAGGCTCCGCCCCAAAAACCTCCTGCCATAGCGAAGAGGGACCTGGCAACCCTTGACTTTGAAGTGGATTGGTAGGCAATGTAATTACTGTAATATTGGGGTCACATACATCCAATAGCTGGCCCCAACCAGCCGTCTAGTGGCAGCATTCTTCCTAGCTGCAGCCTCTGAACACTGTTCAAATATACATTTTCTAAAGAAATAAATAGATGGAGTGTCTTTCTCCTTTAGAAGTAGGGGGGGCATGGTATTTGGGGAATTTCGGAATTATCCCATGGAGAACATGCTTGCTGTCATCTCGGGGTCTGGCTCTCTCTCCTGGCCCTGGACTCGGGCCAGAGGAGATGTAGGCGTCAGCGGCGCGGCCTCGAATCTGACAGCTGCGGCAGGCAGGCCATTGATTAAGTGCTGGAGCCGCTGCAAACAGCTTGGCTGGTTTTAATCACAAGTTGCAGGTGGGCGATCCCAGGGGGACTTCTGGGCAGCACCGTCAGCAAAGGAGGCGCCAAGGACCCTGACTGGGAAATCAGGGGGTCAATGAGAAGAGATGGGAGGCAAAAGAGAAGAAGGATGAGTTGGACGCCATTCCTGCTAAGGAGGTGTTCAGGGGTGGGCGGGAACGGTATGCGGGGGCTGCACCGGTCACGAATTAAATCCTTTTTTAGGGAAAACGCGGAGGGAAACGAGAACAGCGATTCAGCCCCAACTGCCCCTTTCCCTGGGAAGAAGGAACCTGCTTTCCATGTTTATACAGAGGTCATTTAAGGACTGGTGGAGTCTTGTGCGTTTGCCAATCTCCAGGGAGTGGCGGGAGGTCTCCCGCTGTTACAACTGAGTTTAGGGTTGCCAGCTCCAGGTTGAGAAATACCTGGAGAATCTGGGGTGGAGCCTGAGGAGGGCGGGGTTTGGGGAGGGATCTTCAATGGGGTATGATTCAATAGAGTCCAAATTCCAAAGTGGCCATTTTCTCCAGGTGGGGGGGCTGATCTCTGTTGCCTGGAGATCAATTGTAATGGCAGGAGATCTCCAGCCAGCACCTGGAGGTTGGCAACCCTAACTGAGCTCTAGGTGACAGATCAGTCCACCTGGAGAAAATGGCCCCTTTGGAAGGTGGGCTCTATGGCATGAAATCCCTCCTTAGGCTCCACCCCCAAAATCTCAAGGTATTTCCCAACCCAGAGCTGGGAACCCTATTTAAAATTTTTCCCCTGGTCAGATCCAGGTACTCTGTCATGTCTAGGGTTGCCAGCTCCGGGTTGGGAAATACCTGGAAATTTTTGGGGGGTGGAGCCTGAGGAGGGCGGGGTTTGGAGAGGGGAGGAACTTCAATGCCATAGACTCCAATTGCGAGAGCCCCCGTTATCTCCAAGTGAACTGGTCTCTATCAACTGGAGATAGTAATAGCTGGAGATCTCCAGCCACCACCTGAAGGTTGGCAACCCTAGTCATGTCTGGTTTGGCCTTTACAGTGCCTTCCTAATCAGAGGTACGGCCTTCTAAACCTGTTGACTTCAGCGGGTTTAGTAGGGCGAAATTCTGCTTAGGGCCGCACTATAGGAGGCAGTTTTTAAAATGTTGGGTTTAAAATGCATGAAGATTGCCAGCCTCTGGACGTTTCTGGCAGTTAAATTCCAAAACAAGCGGAGGGACGTTGTTGCTTTTTTATGATTTTATGGTGTTGTTTTTCTTGGCCTTTGTGGGCTGCTTCGCGGGAGTCTCCAGGAGAGGCAGGTTTTGCACGCGCCCAATAAATTTTGTTTCGCTGTTCCCACATTCAGTAGCAGAGCTGTGCCTCTTTCTCTCAGGAAGACGGTTCCAGGGCGCAGAGCGGTTACACTGCAGCAGGGAATTGCTCTGCTTTATAATTCCGACACGTAGATTACCTTACAAAATGGTCTTGGCTGAACTGCCGCACAATGCAAGTAACAAATGTGAGCCAGAAAAGAAGAAGAAGAAACCTCATAATGACTACAGACAATTCTGTTTCCTGACCGTTCGTCTAGTAGTAATTTTTATCCTGCCCTTCTCCTGTAGAGCTCAGCACATTATACTGTGTTTTTTTTTTGCTTTCTTTCCCCGTTTTATCTTCACAACAGCATTGTGAGCGAGGTTAAGCTGAGAGAACATGACCGGCCCAAGGTGACCTGGAGAACTTCGCATCGCAGTCGGGATCTCCCTGATCCTCTTTCAGTGCTCTAACCACACTGAATCTCACACATTGGAGAGTTTCATTTTGCTGGGCTCTTTATGGTTGAGGTCTATACAATTATGCATGGTATGGAGAGAGTGGGCAGGGAGAAGCTCTTCTCCCTCTCTCATAATACCAGAACGCGGGGTCATCTGCTGAAGCTGGAGGGTGAGAGATTCAAAACAGAGAAAAGGAAGTATTTCTTGATCACAACTCATACTTAAATTGCGGGACTCCCTGCCCCAGGATGTGGTGATGGCTGCCCACTTGGAAGGCTTGAAGAGGGGAGTGGACATGTTCATGGAGGAGAGGGCTATCCATGGCTACTAGGCAAAATGGATACTAGTCATGATGCATCCCTGTTCTCTCCAGGATCAGAGGAGCAACCCCTATTATATTAGGCGCCGTGGAACACTGCTGGGCTTGATGGGCCTTGGTCTGATCCAGCATGGCCTTTCTTATGGTCTTATGGTTGGGCAGAGAATGGATCTTGCAGAAGTGCAACAGCGCATTCCTGAGCGGAATGCCTGCACTGGGCTTAGGAGGCAACCCAGCGGCGTTGCCTCCTAGGGAGGTTTCAGCACCGCAGAAACCTCTACCCGGCGCAAAAAAAACATGCAACCCTGTGGAGATACGCCAGCAAAAAGCTGGCATATCTTGACAAAATAAAAAGGGGGCTTTGCTGAGCCGAAATGGCTCAGGAGGCCGACTAACGTTGGCCCCACTCCCCAGCTGGCGCCGGAACACCTTGAGAATGCCTCCCGGGGTGCCGGAACGCCTCCCGGCTCGCCGCTGTGGCCTGTGCCGGCGTCTGGAGGCTGGCGGAAGGCCACGGCGGTGTCCAGGCCCAGTGCTGCCGTGGCAGCCAGGGACCAGCGTCCAGGCCTGCACGCGGGCGCTGGGGCCACTCACTCCAGCGTACGCCGTCCTGGCGCCAGCGGTGTGGGCTCCTGTGCCGGCAGAGGCCTTTGTCAGCCTCCTAAGGCCTTTTGCCGCAACCGCTGGCGCTGCTGTGGAATGGGCTGTAAGAAAGAGAGTTCTTAATTTCCATTGATTCCTATGGTTCAGGTAGAGAAGTTGATCTTGTGCCTATTATGTGGATTCTTTTTGTTATGTCTATCTTGTCGTGATAGTGAATAAATATAAAAACAAACAAAAGAAAAGTTCCTTTATTTTTTTATTTCTGTTCCATACGCTTGCGGACCAACAGGTCACGGGCCGAACAAATCAATACATTTAGTAATACAGAAGTAACCAAATGTACAGAAATACATAAACACAAAATCGAAGGTATACGGCTGGTTAAAGGTATCATTAAAAGCCATAGATAAAAATTTTGCCACGGCGAAGGTTACATTTGGATGGGTATCAGCCAATAGCTTTGCAACTATCGCTTGTTTTAGGGCCAGCCCCCTCATCTAGATGTATGCTGTGGTCCATTTATCTCTGATGAGATTCCTACTTTTTACAGTCAGTTAAAAAATGCCAAACAATGTCCGAGTTCCCTGATTTGCAGTCACAAAATCGTTCAGACAAAGGGACCCCTGAAAACCTGCCTGCTAACTCCCCCAATGGTCGTGCATTTAATGTGGTCTTAAAGAAAAGTTTAACTTTTCTCAGGTTACCTCAGTATATTCCAGGGGTACTCATGTCACGGTTCATAGAGAGACACATTCACAGTTGAGTGATGGAAAGGGCCATTAAGGTGCAGCTGACTTTTGATGACCCCATAGGGTTTTTTTCCAAGGCAAGAGATGCTCAGAGGTGGTTTGCCATTGCCTGCCTCTGCAGAGCAACTGTGGAGTTCCTTAGTGGTCTCTCATCCAAGTACCGACCAGGGCTGACCCTTCTTAGCTTGCGAGACCCGATGTGACTGATCTAGCTTTGGCCATCCCAGTCCCAGCACATGCGCAGTTGCCATAAACCAAAAGAACTACATTTACGTATATCCCTGGGAAATGGCCTATCCATCTGGAAAACTCAAGATTTATCCATTCCTCTGGCAGCTGTTTTAAGGTGGGAACAATCTGCCAACCACAAGCCCCAATGAACAAGGGTAGGGTTGCCAACCTCCAGGAAGTAGCTGGAGATCTCTCGCTATTACAACTGATCTCCAGCTGACAGAGATCAGTTCCCCTGGAGAAAACGGCGGCTTTGGCATGGCATTGAAGTCCCCCCCTTCCCCAAACCCCGCACTCCTCAGGCTCCGCCCCAAAAATCTCCAGGAATTTCCCAACCCGGAGCTGGCTACCCTAAACAAGGGCCTTGCTTGCTTTCCTGAAACATGGGGCAGGTGCCACACTGGGGAATGGTACTCAGAAAGCCACAGGGGTCAGGTACCAAACAGGATTTTATTTTAAAAACGCTTTCTTTAACATTTGCACTTTCTGATAATGAGGACAGATGCTGTTCCATTCTTCAAGGGCAATTCTACCTGAGCATCTGTGCTTCAAGAAGCGATCGTCTCAGACTCTATGGGGCTCCAGCCTGTGGGTCAGGCATCGATTCTCAGCAACATGAAAGTCTCTGGCTGGTAGGGTTGCCAACCTCCAGATGGTGGCTGGCAATCTCCCACTATTACAACTGATCTCCAGGCAACAGAGATCATTTCACCTGGAGAAAGCAGCCGCTTTGAAAGGTGGACTCTATGACATTATACCCTGTTGAAGTCCCTCCACTTCCCAAACCCTACCCTCCTCAGGCTCCACCCCCAAAATCTCCAGGAATTTCCCAGTTCGGAGCTGGCAACCCTACTGGCTGGAGAGCGAATCTGCAAGTAGTTTCCATTCATATTTCAGTCCAAAGGCTTTGCTGGGCCTAAAAATCAGGTGATCTCTGCTAACCAATCCCATACCATTGCCAGGTAGGTAACTCCCATCCTAAGAACATAAGAAGAGCCCTGCTGGATCTGACCAGCGGCCCATCTGGTCCAGCATCCTGTCTCACACAGGGGCTAACTAGTTCCTCTGGAGGGCCAACAACAGGGCATAGAGGATGAGGCCTTCCCTTAATGTTGCCTCCTGGCACTGGTATTCAGAGGTTTACTGCTTTTACATATGGAGTTTCCCTTTAGTCAGCCTGGCTAGTAGCTGCTGATAGACCCATCCTCCGTGAAGCTATCTGATCCCCTTTTAAAGCCATCTATGCCTGTGGCCATCAGAAGAACATCATAAGAGCCCTACTGAATCGGGCCGAGTTCAGAGACGTTGGGAACTGTAACTGTGAAGGACGTTCACACTTGCTACAATCAAACCGTTCATTTGCATGTGAGTCAAGCCCTTCATCGCATTGTCTGAAGTTCACATCAAACGCCATGTTAATGCTCAGTATCCACTCTGGCTTCCCAGCATGAGATCCTTCATATACTACATGATCATGAAAGCACAAAGGCAGCCTATCAGAGCAAACTGTCCCCCATGGCACAGAATGAGAGTCGCACAGTTGTCTATACCAGGGCTTCTTAAACCTTTTCCACTCACGACCCCTTTTCGCCTGAGAAATTTTTACGCCGCCTCGGGCATATAGATATATAAAATAGGTGTACAAATCAAACATTTACTGATGATAAATCATAAAAGAAATTTATTTTTAAAACAGTTCTTTGGAATACCTATCATTTTACCATTTACTGTTGCCTAATTTTTCGCAGAAGCTAAAATGACTGAACTGAGGCTGTCGTACTTTGGACATACTATGAGAAGACAAGAGTCACTGGAAAAGACAATCGGGCTGGGAAAAGTTGAAGACAGCAGGAAAAGAGGAAGACCCAACAAGAGATGGATTGACTCTATAAAGAAAGCCACAGCCCTCAATTTGCAAGATCTGAGCAAGGCTGTCAAAGAGGACATTTTGGAGGACATTGATTCATAGGGTCGCCATGAGTCAGAAATGACTTGACGGCACTTAACACACACACACCATTTTTCGCCACCCCAACATTCAGTTACGTCGGGGTGAACCGGGTTGGTTTCCCCATTCCTCCACATGAAGCCAGCTGGGTGACCTTGGGCTAGTCACAGCTCTCTTAGAGCCCTCTCAGCCCCACCTTCTTCACAGGGTGTCTGTTGTGGAGAGGGGAAGGGAAGGTGATTGTAAGCCGGTTTGATTCTTCCTTAAGTGGTAGAGAAAGTCAGCATATAAAAATCTACTCTTCTTCTTCTTCTTCTTTATCTTTTTTATTGTGTTTTATTTTTTTTAAAAAAATACAAAAATCTTTCAAAAAAATAAATATGAAGACACATGTTGTATTCAGCCTGCTGTGATAATGTAAAATAAATGTTGCCTTGGCGTTATTGCCAAGATCTCAAAGAAGACACGGAAGAGCTGAGAAATTAATATGTTTCGATGCAGGCGTCTGGAATTTATGACACCTCTTGTTTTCGGCCTGAAGCGAAATGGCACCTCCAACTGCCCCTGCAAAACGCAAATGCCAAGCTGGTAGTTTTGAACATCTTGCTTGAGATGAATGGACATTGGTACCCAAGGGAGGCTAGGAAGAGACTGGGTGAAAAGAGTTACAAAGCAGCTAGTTTGGCCATCAGAAGACCATGTTTTGGGGAAGGCAGCCAAGACATTTGGGGCGGGGGTATGGACGAAGCTTGTGGAGTTACCAAAATTCTCCTTCTTGGGAAGGAAGATACACGTTAACCTTCTACCCGTGGTGTAGTGGTTAAGAGCAGTGGTTTTGAACAGTGGACTTTGATCTCGAGAACCCGGTTTGATTCCCCACTCCTCCACATGAGCGGCGGAGGCGAATCTGGTGAACTAGATTTGTTTCCCCACTCCTCCACATGAAGCCAGCTGGGTGACCTTAGGCTAGTCACAGCTCTCTCAGCCCCACTTACCTCACAGGGTGTCTGTTGTGGGGAGGGGAAGGGAAGGTGATTGTAAGCTGGTTTGATTCTTCCTTAAGTGGTAGAGAAAGTCGGCATATAAAAACCAACTCTTCTTCTTCTTCTTTCAAGACTTAGAATGGTTACAGTTTATTAAACTATGTCCTCACAACTCCTCCAGGCTAGCACGATCTTGTCAGGGTTGGCCTTGATTAGTGCTTAGATTAAGTAGGGTTGGCCTTGATTAATGCTTAGACGGGAGACCACCAAGGAAGTCCAGGGTTACTACTTGGGGTGCGCACCAATTTTTTTCAGTATTTTTCGAGTTCGGGTTTAATAGACCTGGAAATGCTAAGAAAGATCCAAAAAAGCTGAATACTTAATTCGGCTTTTCCTGGATAATCTAAAATTTTGGGTTAATAAACTTGAACCTGAAAAATATGGTGTAGGGCTGGAGGCGGGGCTCAGAGCAAGCCCAGCATTCAGTTCTGCATCCCCTATTGATCTTTATTGGCTGGAGATCAATTGTAATAGTGGGAGATCGCCAGCTAATACCTGGAGGTTGGCAACCATAATGTGTTTGCTTTTGGTGAATAACAGCACATTCCTGACCTTCAAAGGCGAAAGACCTTAGGAGGACAGGAAGTGGCCACACTGGCATTAGCCCCCCCCCATGCCAGCATCCGGGCTACTTACTACAGCGTTAGTGGCCCCAACGCCAGCAGGGAGGCCCAGACGCCGGTCTTTGGGCACTGCGACAGCTCCGCCTCGGGATGCCAGCATGGCCTTCCACTGGCGTCCCACCGGCATAAACGCCCATGCCGGCGTTGCGGGGGGCATTCCGGCTTCCCGGGAGGCGTTCCCAGGTTGGGCTGGGGGAGGAGCTGCTGTTAGGCAGTCTTTTGTTCCCTTTCACTGCTGGTACACCGGCGGCAAGAAGAGCGAGGCTGCGCCTGCTTTTTAGCAGATGCAGCCTCGCTTTTCTCAATGGGGTGAAAGGCCCATTTTAAGAGAAAAAAGCCTTTCAAAGGCTTTTTTTGAGCTGCTGGTAGATGTAGAATGGCTTAGGAGGCGCCGCAGCGGCACCTCCTCCCTGACATCCCTGGCCGCCAGCAGGTCAGGAATGCGTTGTGAGGGGTCTGAAGTTTCCCTAAACAGCAACGGAAGGAGCTACTGTCCGTTTGCGGACGTTTGGAGCAGGCGCTTGCCCGGTGCCAGCAATTTCCTCCTGGCCTCTCCCCAGAGTGAGGGCATATGCTGTGGAAGGTGAGCCAGGGAGCTGATTGCTTTGCCTTGGAGCGGGCTGCTCTGGGTAGCCTCCGTCTGCAGCCGCGACTCACAAATCAGCCAGAGGAGGATCATATTTGCAATTAAGAACCGAGCAAATCAACAACCCCCCCCCATTTCCCCTCCGGGCTCCCGGGAGGAGGAATCGGCGCTGCTGATGAATGAGGGCAGGCCATCCACATTCTGGGCCCTTTGCCATTCAATTACCTTTCCCGGTAATTTTTCAACCCGGCCCGTGGTGATTAGAGACATTTGCCGAGAATAATGGGTCCCCTGGTTTTGTGTATGGATGAGAGGCAAGGGGCATGGCAGACGGCCTCCTGGAGACAGCTGGGCTGGGGGGTGGCCCCCCGGAAGTTCTCTTGCTTGAACAGCTGGGCAGCCAATGTCTGTAATTCCCTTGGGGTGTCGTGTACCACCAGGATGGGATTGCTTGGGATGTGTGATGAATGCTTCTGAGTCCCTCCGCAGCCTTGTTACAATTAACTTGGAGGGGGCAGGTCAGTTCTTAAAGGGGCTGCGTGTGCTTTTGCTGGGTATTCCTCCCCACCATTTCTTCAACAGCTCCCTGCCGGGAGCTGCCTTGCAATCTTTGCAGCCTTCTTCAGTGTCTTCCTGCACATTTCATGAAGGTTTAACTCCCTCTTTTGTGCTTTGCTTTGAGGGAAGGGGTTGGATGGGAGGGACAGAATGTGGGAGGGAGAAGCCAAAATGGGTGTGGGGCGAGAAACCAGAAGTTAAGACCTATGCGTGGAAAGAGGGGGAGTTTGCATCACTCTTGCCTCGAAGCAGTATTTAAATTTGCCCTGAAACAGGATCCTAGAACTGCGGGGGAAGAACGAGGTCAGAGCAAAGTCACCTCTGAAGGTCGGTAAAATCATGAATAATGCAAAGGAAGCCTCGAAGCAGTCCAGCAGGGACTGCGAAGTAAATACCCCTGCATAAGTGGCCTGATGGTAATGTAGGGTTGCCAGGTCCCTCTTCGCCATCAGCGGGAGGCTTTTTTGGATGGAGCCTGAGGGGGTTTGGGGAGGGGAGAGACTTCAATGCCATAGAATCCAATTGCCATAGCAGCCATTTTCTCTAGGGGGAGCTGATCTCTATCGGCTGGAGATCTATTGTAATGGTCACTGTTTTGGGGGAGAAAAATAGTAAAATAATGGATTGTGTCCATCAGTGGCTATTAGCTGTAATATTTAAGTGGAACTTCCAACTTTGAAGTTGCTGAGAGGCTGGGTTCAAGCAGCATTGCAGGGCTGATGTTTTTTGTCCCATGTTCTGAGCCTCCCCAAGGCTAACCACTGTTGGTTACAGAAGGCTGGTCTTGATAGATCTTTAGGTCTGCTCCAGGGGACTGTTCTTATTATTTCCATGCACTCTCATTGTCTTTACCCCCTTCTTTCTCTCACAAACCAAGAGCCTGGGCAAAGAGGTCACTGAGCATGCCTATTATATTAGGTGCTTCGGAACACAGGCAGGATGCTGCTGCAATCGTCTTGTTTGTGGGCTTCTCAGAGGCACCTAGTTGGCCACTGTGTGAACAGATTGCTGGATTTAGAAGGCTTGAAGAGAGAGTGGACATGTTCATGGAGGAGAGGGCTATCCATGGCTACTAGTCAATACTCATGATGCATAGTATCAGAGGAGCATGCCCATTATATTAGGTGCTGTGGAACCCAGGCAGGATGCTGCTGCAATCGTCTTGTTTGGGGACTTCCTAGAGGCACCCAGTTGGCCACTGCTGGACTTGATGGACCTTGGTTTGATCCAGCATGGCTTTTCTTATGTTCAGACATGCATAATTAAATTGTGGAACTCCCTGCCCCAAGATGTGGTGATGGCTGCCAACTTGGAAGGCTTTTAAGAGAGAAGGGGACATGTTCATTGAGGAGAGGGCTATCCATGGCTACCAGTCAAAAGGGATACTAGTCATGATGCATACCTATTCTCTCCAGGATCAGATGAGCATGTCTATTATATTAGGTGCTGTGGAACCCAGGAAGGATGCTGCTGCAATCGTTTAGTTTGGGGGCTTCCTAGAGACACCTGGTTGGCCACTGTGTGAACAGACTGCTGGATTTAGAAGGCTTGAAGGGGATTTCACATATCCTGTATAATGCACTTTCAATCCACTTTCAATGCACTTTGCATCTGGATTTTACTGTGTGAAACAGCAAAATCCATTTGCAAATTAGCGTTAAAGTGCATTGAAAGTGGATTAAAAGTGCATTATTCAGGATATGCGAAAGCGCCCTTGGAGAGGGGAGTGGACGTGTTCATGGAGGAGAGGGCTATCCATGAATACTAGTCATGATGCATACCTATTCTCTCCAGGATCAGAGGAGCATGCCTATTATATGAGGTGCTGTGGAACACAGGCAGGACAATTCTGCTGCAGTCATCTTGTTTATGGGCTTCCTGGAGGCACCTGGTTGGCCACTGTGTGAACAGACTGCTGGACTTGATGGGGCTTGGTCTGATCCAGCTCATCCTCTCTTATGTTCTTATGAACAGGTCGGCCATGGGCAGAATCTCTTTATTTTTTAGGGGAAAGGATTGGGCTCTATTTTCCCCCTTTCCATGGCAAACAAAACATTGAAAAAGGCTGCATGACCTTTCTCAAGGTCACTTCTCATCCCCTGCCTGGGGCATCGCTAACAGTTCAGTCCCGCGAGCACATTCAGCCTGCGTTTGGGCATGATGTGCATTCCCCATGCATGCACACACATGCCTCGTTCTCTGAGCTGTTTTGCACGATAACAGTTTGGCAATGTTCCCCACAAGACTGATTCCATTTTACCCTGTTGTGGGGACTGCCTGTCTCTGTTTTATGCTAGAGAAGGCCTGGGGGATTCTCATTCATTTACCAGTAATTGCTACTAGCCACTGCTGTAGAATCAGCTTGGAGAAAAAAATAATATCCATGCAGTCCTAAGAAGGGTTATACTGTTCTAAGCCTATTGACATCAGTGAACACATAGAATCATAGAGTTGGAAGGGACCGCCATGGTCATCTAGTGCAACCCCCTGCACAATGCAGGAAATTCACAACTACCTCCCCCACACACCCTCAGTGCCCTGAAGATGGCCAAGATGCCCTCCCTCTCATGAACTGCCTAAGTTCATAGAATCAGCATTGCTGACAGATGGCCATCTAGCCTCTGCTTAAAAACCTCCAGGGAAGGAGAGCTCACCACCTCCCGAGGAAGCCTGTTCCACTGAGGAACTGCTCTGTTAGAAAATTCACGATGGGTAGACTGTCCGTAGCAGTAGAAAAGTGCAAGAGTCCAGTAGCATCTTAAAGACTAACAAAATTTCTAAGAGGTTATGAGCTTTCATGAGCCACAGCTCACTTCTTCAGAAAGCTCATACCTTGGTGCCTTGACTCCCCATGCAACTCCAGGCTAGCACCCCTTCCTGCGTTATAGAATCATAGAATAATCGAGTTGGAAGGGAAGTCCAACCCCCTGCAAGTTATGCCTAGAGCATCCCTGACAAGTGTTTGTCTCTGCTTAAAGACTGGCAGTGACAGGGAGCTCACCACCTCCCAAGGTAGCTGATTCCACTGTGGAACAACTCATACTGTAAAAAAGGTTTTCCTAATATCCAGCCGGTACCTTTCCGCTCGCAATTTAAACCCATCATTGTGAGTCCTATCCTCTGCTGCCAACAGGAACAGTTCCCTGCCCTCCTCTAAGTGACAGCCCTTCAAATACTTCAAGAGAGCAATCATGTCCCCCCTCAACCTCCTCTTCTCTGGACTGAACATTCCCAGCTCCCTCAGCCTTTACTTGTAGGGCTTTGTCTCCAGGCCCCTGATCATCCTCGTCGCTCTCCTCTGCACCCACATTACCAGGCATTTTGCGACAGTGCCGACGCTCTTTGATGGAGGATCCGACATACCAGCCGCCCAGGCCCTCATCTGCCTGTGTGACGATTCCGGCCACCTCTTGCCGAGCTAATTAGAATGGATGGGGCCTTTCCCGGCTGAAGGCGTGCGGGGTCACTCCTGCAATCTGCCGCTGGGATCGCCGTATGACCCGTGGCCCAGACTGACAGTTAGCGGTACCCGCGCTGGCGGGTGGCGCTTGGACGGCCGTCACTGGACAGATGTTGCTCAGCGCCGTGCTATCAGGATCCTAATTAGCTCGCGTGTAAAGACATTTACCAGGACATGAGATGGGAAGGGGAGAAGAGGCCAGCCCCCGACATTCAAATCGCAGTCTGTTACGCCAAGCACAGGGGCCTCCTTTTATTGGGGGAAATTAGCTGGAGACTGATAGAGCATTGCAAGAGGCCGGCGTGGGGATCTTTGAACCAATTCATGCCAGATGAGCACACCAGCAGAAAGGTCCCCAATAACGAGGCTTTTAATGAATTTTAAGGATTGTATTAAAAGTATTTTATTAAAAGTAATTAAATTGAAGCTGATAGGGAGAAAGTAGAGGCTAGGTGGATAGGAAGAAGGTAGGAGAGATAGGATAAGAAGAAAGTAGATGTTTAGCCTGAAGAGGAGAAGACTGAGAGGTGATATGATAACCATCTTCAAGTACTTGGAGGGCTGTCATATTTAGGATAGTGCCAAGTTGTTTTCTGTTGCTCCAGAAGGTCGGACCAGAACCAACAGGTTGAAATTAAATCAAAAGAGTTTCTGTCTAGACATTACGAAGAATGTGCTAACAGTCAGAGTGGTTCCTCAGTGGAACAGGCTTCCTCGGGAGGTGGTAAGCTTTCCTTCCCTGGAGGTTTCTAAGCAGACGCTAGATGGCCATCTGTCAGCAATGCTGATTCTATGAAATTAAGCAGATGATGAGAGGGAGGGCATCTTGGCCATCTTCTGGGCATGGAGTAGGGGTCACTGGGGGTGTGTGGGGAAGGTAGTTGTGAATTTCCTGCTTTGTGCAGGGGGTTGGACTAGATGACTCTGGTAGTCCCTTCCAACTCTATGATTCTATGATTCCTTTGAAATGTGGTGTTGGATGAGTGTGTTACAGATACCCTGGAGCTAGAAAAAGATCCTTAAGTGTAAGGATGTGTCACTGGCAACCGAGATCAATTAATTCATGCCAACATATTCCCTATTACTATGTATGGGTGTGAAAGCTGGACAATGAAGAAAGCTGATAGGAAGAAAGTAGATTCCTTTGAAACGTAGTGTTAGAAGAGGGTGTTATGGATACCGTGGACTGCCAAAAAGACAAATCAGTGGGTTCTAGATCAAGTCTGAACTGACCCTAGAAGCTAAAATGACTAAACTAAGGCTGTTGTACTTTGGTCACATAATGAGAAGACAAAAGTCACTGGAAAAGATAATCATGCTAGGAAAAGTGGAACGCAGCAGGAAAAGAGGAAGTCCCAACAAGAGATGGATTGACTCTATAAAGAAAGCCACAGCCTTCAGTTTGCAAGATATGAGCAAGGCTGTTAGGACATTTTGGAGGACATTGATTCATAGGGTTTGCCATGAGTCGGAAGCGACTTGATGGCACTTAACACACACATAATCAAATTATTTGCATACACACAAAAAATTCCCAATACATACAGAATTCAGAAAGTAAAGGTTTGAGGGGGTGGACACAAGGACATGAGGTTCCCAGGGGGGTTATAGTTACTTTCTGAAGAGTGAGGTCCCAGTTAGAGGCAGCTGCATGAAAAGCAAGTAACGACCAGCACTACTGGCAAGGAAAATGATACACGCAAGTATTGTGACTCACACTTTGGATCTGGGAAAAGTAGTAGCAATTTGCTATGGCAAATGGGGATATATTTATACTCCTGGCAGGAGTTCAAGGTAGGGTTTCGCTATAGTTGGCAATGCCAGGGAATGGCTAGTCATTGCCAGTGACAAAGGCTTGATTGCTCTAGATTGGATTAGGAGGAGACAGGAGGATAGAGCCAGGATATAGGGCCATCAGAAATGATGTCTAGATACTTGAGATTTAAGTACCTAAGCATTGCGTTATAGAATTGGAAATTGAGGTTGGGCCTGGAAAGGTGAGTCAGAGTCACTTGGCCGGCTACGGGATGAGATCAGGAGTCCGTCTGAATGGAGCTGATGTGATCTTGCAGGGTGAGCGGGGTCTACTGCAGGAGAGCTATAGAAATGCTAAATGTTTGTCCGTTGTCTCTTTGTTTGCACCGCACTTCCGGTGACTTCTTGGGGAAAGCATGGTAAAACGAGTCTGGACTTGGCCCAGACAGCTTTCTGCAGCACTGGCGCAAACAAGATTGATGCCTTGAGATCCCTTTTGTCTCTGGCTACCCAGCAATGTTCAATCCCTTTCACATTAGCTCCAGTCCTGAACACTTTCTTAAGGCGTCCCAGGGCAGCCCTAGGGCCTTTTAGCATACCATTACAAGTCAGGATGGTGACACCTCTGTTTGAGGAGGTTTTAGCAGTTTGCTGTGCTGTCTCAGACTGGAAAACCTTGTCACAGAATAGCAACCTTTCCCACTCACTGTTCAAAGCAAATCCATTGTACATGAGAGTCAGGGAGGTGAGGTAGTTAGGGTGTCAGATCTGGGAGATCCTGGTTTGAATCTCTGCTGTGCCATGGAAGCTGGGTTGGGTGATGTTGGACCCGTCAAACATTGGAGAGCCAGCGTGGCATAGTGGTTAAGAGTGGTGGTTTGGAGCAGAGGACTGTGATCCGGAGAACCGGGTTCGATTCCCCACTCCTCCACATGACCGGTGGAGGCTAATCTGGTGAACTGGGTTGGTTTCCCCACTCCTCCACATGAAGCCAGCTGGGTGAGTTTGGGCTAGTCACAGCTCTCTCAGAGCTCTCTCAGCCCCACCTACCTCACAGGGTGTCTGTTGTGGGGAGGGGAAGGTGATTGTAAGCCGGTTTGATTCTTCCTTAAGAGGTAGAGAAAGTCGGCATATAAAAACCAACTCTTCTTTCTTCTTAATTTAACCTACCTCATAGGGTGATTGTTGAGAGGGTAATTAGCGGGGAGAGGAGGACAACTTGTAAGCCGCTTTTGGTCCCCATTTTGGGTTGCTGACTCTGAGTTGGGAAATTCCTGGAGGTTTCAGGGTGGAGCCTGGGGTGGGCAGAGTTTGGAGAGGGGAGGGACCTCAGCAGGGTATAATGCCATAGAGTCCACCCTCCAAAGGAGCTGCTGTTTGCTGGAGATTTTTCCGGGGGGGGGGGCGTTTCTGTAGTCTGGAGATCAGTTGTAATTCCAGATCTCCAGGCCACACCTGGAGGTTGGCAGCCCTAGTCCCCATTAGGGAGGAAAGCAGGGTATAAATATAAACTAAACAAATACATGAAGCGGAAGTGGATTCTGTTCAAAAGCATGGTGGCTAATATGTCACTGAACATATTTATGCCACAAACATATATCTTCATAATCTAAATGATGATGTAGGAGAGGGGGCGTAGCTCAGTGGCAGAGCTTGTGCTTGGCATGCAGAAGGTCTCAGGTTCAATCCCCGGCATCTCCAGTTAAAGAAAAAAACCAGGTGGGGAGTGATGCGGAAGACTGAGACCCTGGAGAGCTGCTGCCAGTCTGAGTAGACAATACTGACCTTAAACTAGGGTTACCAGCTCTTGGTTGGGAAATACCTGGAGATTTTTGGGGTGGAGCCTAAGTAGGGTGGGGTTTGGAGAGGGGAGGGACTTCAATACCATGGTGGCCATTTTCTCCAGGGGAACTGATCTCTGTCATCTGGAGATCAGTTGTAATAGCTGGGAGATCTCCAGCCACCACCTGGAGGTTGGCAACCCTACCTTAAACGAATGGTCTGATTCAATAGAAGGCAGCTTCATGTGTGTTCAAAAACTAATATGAAACCTATTTTGGTTGTAAGCCACATTGGAGGCCTAGTTTAGGTAGAAAGGTGGAGTTTAAGTGCCTTAAGGTACACATTGGATTTATACCACTTTGGATATCATGAATCCTGGGAAGTATAGTTTAGTTTAATAAGAACATTCGGAATTCTCTGTGTTTATACAACTAAATTTGCTTTTTCCAGCAGGAAGTACTCAGGGTAAAATACAAATCTCGGGGAGGAGAAATCATATAAAAACATAAAGCAACAAAGGTACCTGATACACTCGGCAGAAACTCTGTTTTATCTTGCAGACAGCAGGTAAACAGAGAAGGATCTGTGATTCAGAGCAGAGCACATGCTCTGCATGCCGAAGATCCCAGCTTCAGTCCCCAGCATCTCCAGGTAAATGATCGCAAGGAAAGACTGTTCTTTTCCTGTGATCCTCAACAGCCTGCTGCCGGGCAGAATGAACAATACCGAACTCCTCCTCCTCCTCCTTCATAGAATCATAGAGTTCGAAGGGACCACCAGGGTCATGTAGTCCAGCCTCCTGCGCAATGCAGGAAATTCACAAGTACCTCCCCCCCCACACACACACCTCCAGTGACTCCTACTCCATGCCCAGAAGATGGCCAAGATGCCCTCCCTCTCATTGTCTGCTTAAGGTCATAGAATCAGCATTGCTGACAGATGGCCATCTAACCTTTTCTTAAAAACCTCCCGGGAAGGAGAGCCCACCCTTTCCCGAGGAAGCCTGTTCCACTGAAGAACCGCTCTCCTCCTCCTCTTCTTCCTCCTCCTCTTCCTCCTCCTCCCAGTTCCAGGGTTACTATGATTCTGGTAGGAATTTGTCCCCCCTACACTGTCTGAAAAGTCATGTGAGGCAGGCAGGGTTAATTAAGGTCGGAGGAAGCACTTTCCCTTTGAGCTTCATGAATGCTTCCCCCCTCGCCCACTCTCAGACTTCTTTTAGCTTTTAGCTGTGAAGTGCCGCAGCTCTTAAAAGCTTGCAGCGCTGTGGCCTGCTAGTGAGTAAGAGAGAGAGAGAGAGAAAGAGAGGGACCTCCTCTGGCCACACTTGCATGAACCAAGAAGGAACGGTTGTGGAGCAGTACTCTATAGACAGCGCTCTTGCAAAGAGCTATGGCCGGTTCACGCAGCCAGCGTAACACGCAAGCTGTGTTCCATTATGCCAGCGTGGCGTAGTGGTTAAGAGCAGTGGTTAGGAGCGGTGAACTCTAATCTGGAGAACCGGGTTAGATTCCCCACTCCTCCCCATGAGCAGCGGACGCTAATCCGGCGAACTGGGTTGGCTTCCCCACTCCTACACACGAAGCCAGCTGGGTGGCCTGTCCACTCTCTGCGTACTATGCAGAATTTTATAGACCTCTGTCATGTCTCCCTTTAACCACCTTCTTTCCAAGCTAAACAGCCCTCATCATTTTAACTGCTCCTCATAGGGGAGTTGCTCTAGTCCCCTGATCATTTGGCTTGCTCTTTTCTGCGCCTCCTGCCCTTGAGAATTTTCCAAATCAAACAGAAAACCAAGAGGCGTATGTTACACGACTATCTCTACCTGTACGTTGGTTCCCACACTCCACATCTAAATGCAGCATCAAACCTCAAAGCTGTCTCTGAATGGTGGAAGCCAAATTGGTTGGCGGGACTCTGTCACCTGTCACCTAAGGAACTATAGGGTTGTTTCCTCTGTGTGTGTGCATGGTGTTGTGGTTAAGAGCAGTGGTTTGGAGCAGTGGACTCTGATCTGGAGAACCGGGATTGATTCCCCACTCCTCCACATGAGTGGCAGATGCTAATCTTGATTTTGGGGGTGGAGCCGGAGGAAAGTGGGGATCGGAGAGGGGAGGGACTTCAGTTGGGGTATGGTGCCATGGAGTTCCCCTTCCAAAGTATTCCTGAGGTGCCTAACACAGGCAGAATGGACTGGACATCTTGAGACCAAATTGCGAGAATAGCTCTGGGTTGGGAAATACCTGGCTGTTGTTGGGGCAGAGCCTGAGGAGGGTGGGGTTTGGGGAGGGGAGGAACTTCAATGCCATAAAGTCCAATTGCCAAAGCGGCCATTTTCTCCAGGTGAACTGATCTCTGTTGCCGGGAGGTCAGTTATAATGGCAGATCTCCAGCTACTACCTGGAGGTTTCAAAAATTACCTCGTGCTGAATTAACGGAGTTAAACAAAAACCAAGCAAGCACTAATGGCTATAACGGAATTATATTATTACAATTATTTGCAGTTACAAGTCACTTGCAGACCAGTTAATATTCACTGGATCATTCAACATCATTCAACATAATAGTCATTAAAGTCCCGAAACATAAATTCAAGGAAAATTACAACCGGGAGAAAATTATGCCCCGATGTTATGCAGGCTGACTTGGAAAATAAAAAAAAATTAAGAAGGAAATGGCAGGCTCCACGTTTTTCTTTCCTCCCCTTCTCCATCACCTGTGTTTCCTTTTCCTTGGCTTGCCCTTCCCCGAGCCTGTTTGTGCACCCCCTACCTCCCCTTTTGCTCTCCGCCAAGGTCATAAAAAATGCAGCAGCAATTTCTCTGCCACCTTGAAGCATTCAGCTGCGGCGCAGCCGGCCCTCCCCAGCAAGGGAGTTCTAGCCTTTAAAGTTCAGAGGACCCAGAGGACGACGTGGGGATTGCCAAAGGGCAGGAGCAGCTGGCGCTTGCGTGGCGGCCCACCTTTGGGTGTCAGATTGTTTGGGCTATGGAGGCACGCTTTCTAGGTCAGTGTGCATCGAATCGGAATATCCCTCAGATTGAAATATCAGGGTGGGAGAGCAACCTGGCTCAAATCCCCCTGACCATTCCCTGGAGTTGACCCTCCGAGAGCCAGCGTGGTATAGTGGTTAGGAGTGGCGGACTCTGATCTGGAGAACCGGGTTGGATTCCCCACTCTTCCACGTGAGCGGCGGACTCTCATCTGGAGAACCGGGTTGGTTTCCCCACTGCTCCACGTGAGTGGCAGACTCTAATCTCTTCTCCTCTTCCTCCTCCTCCAGGATGTGGTGATGGCTGCCAACTTGGAAAGCTTTAAGAGGGGAGTGGACATGTTCATGGAGGAGAGGGCTATCCATGGCTACTAGTCAAAATGGCTACTAGTCATGAGGCATACCTATTCTCTCCAGGATCAAAGGAGTATGCCTATATTAGGTGCTGTGGAACGTAGGCAGGATGGTGCTTCTGCAGTTGTCTTGTTTGTGGGCTTCCTGGAGGCACTTGGTTGGCCACTGTGTGAACAGACTACTGGACTTGATGGTCTGATCCAGCATGACCTTTCTTATGTTCTTATGTTTTCCTCCTCCTCCTCCTCCTCTTTCTTCTTCTTCTTCTTCTTCTTCTTCTTCTTCTTCTTCTTCTTCTTCTTCTTTTCTAATGCCATGAGAAAGAGAGCGATTTCTATTCATCCTCCACCCCATTCACAGTGTCACCGACTTTCTCTTCTGTTTTTCTCAGCAGGACAGTCCCCTGTTCCCCTGGCCCTGCACCACTGCTGGGCAGAGGGAACTCCAGGCAGTTCCAGCCAGGGTGTGTGTGTGTGTGTTTGTAAAGTGCCATCAAGTAGTCGTCGCCGACTCATGGCACCCTCTTATGAGGTTTTCAAGGCAAGAGACTAACAGGGGCGGTTTCCTCTGCAGGGTGACCCTCGACGTCCTTGGGGGTCTCCCATCCAAATCCTAACCAGGTCTGACCACGCTTAGCTTCCAAGATCTGATGAGATTGGGCTAGGCTCGGCCATCCAGGTCAGGGCTCCAGCCAGGACACTTACATCAAAAATCAGGATCTTTCTGGCCTTGAGAATCTGATGTTCTCTGGAAGCCAATCCCATCTTTGTGCCTGCTTTAGTGTACTAAGACCCATGGCGCTCTCTCGGTCTGATTAATCCGTTGCAGAGAGAAACTGCCAGGCACTCTTTTGCCGCCTCCGAACGACTTGGTCTGCAGTGCCAGACGCTTGCCACCTCTCCATCTGGCGAACGGGCTGCCTTTGCCAGCATCGAGACTGGCTTGCCCAGTTATGCAGCTGTTGAAGGCATGGAAATCCTATCCGTTAAAACAATCTGCAGTAAGCCAGGCCAAGTGGATGGGGTGACTCTCTGTTCCTTGGCAGCACTCTAGAAAAACTGGTGCCAAACTTGTACGATGAGCTTGGCTGCAAGTCAGACTGGAGTAGTGGTTAGAGCAGGGGTGTCGAACTCAATTGTTCCAAGGGCCGGATATGACATAAATGTCACTCGGTCGGGCCGGGCCATGCCCACCAGCCCAGATCAGGATGGAGGAGGTAGCTATCTCACCTGGCTCGCGGGCCGGATAAGAGCTCACTATAGGCCGGATCCAGCCCATGCGCCTAATGTTTGACACCCCTGGGTTAGAGCGTCGGACTAGGATCTGGGAGACCCTGGTTTGAATCCGTGGAAGCTCACTGGGGGACCTTGGACACAATCTGAGCCTATCCTACTGGGGAGGATTATTGTGAGGGTACAATGGAGGAGAGGAGAATGGATTAAGCCACTTTGGATTCGCCTTGGAGAGAAAGGCAGGGTAGAAATGAAGTACATTGTGATTGAAAGTGCATGTTGGGAACTCCAGGTGGGTCATCCGACCCTAAAAAGCAAAAGGCAAGGGGTAGAGGAAATATGCATCAAGACTGCAAGTGCTGAGGAAGGAAGGAAGGAAGGAAGGAAGGAAGGAAGGAAGGAAGGAAGGAAGGAAGGAAGGAAGGAAGGAAGGAAGGAAGGAAGGAAGGAAGGAAGGAAGGAAGGAAGGAAGGAGGAGAAGAAGAAGAAGAAAAAGAAGAGTTGGTTTTTATATGCTGACTTTCTCTACAACTTAAGGAAGAATCAAACCGGCTTACAAACACCTTCCCTTCCTCTCCCCACAACAGACACCCTGTGAGGTAGGTGGGGCTGAGAGAGCTCTAAGAGAGCTGTGACTCGCCCAAGGTCACCCAGCTGGCTTCATGTGTAAGGGTGGGGAAACCAACCCGGTTCTCCAGATTAGAGTCCGCCTCTCATGTGGAGGAGTGGGGAAACCAACCCGGTTCTCCAGATTAGAGTCCGCCTCTCATATGGAAGAGTGGGGAAACCAACCCAGTTCACCAGATTAGAGTCCGCCGCTCATGTGGAGGAGTGGGGAAACCAACCCGGTTCTCCAGATTAGAGTCCACCACTCTTAACCACTGCTCTTCACCACTGCACCACGCTGGCTAACTCCATGTGCCGTTTCCCCAATCAAACCCCCCCCCTCCATACTTGAAGCCCCAGTAGGATAAAAGACCCATATAATCCCGTCTTTTTCCCTCCGCCGGAAAGTAAGACAGTTCTGGAAAGGGAGCCTTCCAATCCAGGAGAAAGTTGAGGGGGGGATTCAATTCCCCTCTTCCTTAGACCAAATGACAACCCAGAATTCCAGTCATGCAACATCGGTGTCCCGGTGTCCTTTGGCCCCTGACATCCCTCCCTCTTCCGTTGATCAGGCGGCTCTTACCTCCCCTCACTTGGCAAGGCGAACAAATGAGGAACGTTACTCATCGGCATAGCAAGCAATTAGACGATGCTCGGGAAGGGCTCGGAGGAAGCAGAGTTGCTAAGCATCATAATTATTATTAACTTGGGATCCGGGAGGCGACGTGTGGCTTTTTGCATGTTGATGAGTCCCTAACGACATTCCGGGAGCTCGGTCATCATTAACAGCCCGGGGTTAAAAGAAAAGGCACAAACCCCTTGATCTTCATTAGGGGGAGGTGAAAGAGGACGGGAGTTGCCCGTGTTGTGGGAAGCCAGCTGAAGCTAGGGCCGCGGTTCCTTTTGTAGCAGGCGTGGCACAGGGTTAGGGTTGCCAACCTCCAGGTGGTGGCTGGAGCGCTCCCGCTATTACAACTGGGTGACAGAGATCGGTTCCCCTGGAAAAAATGGCCGCTTTGGCAATTGGGCTCTACGGCGTTGAAGTCCCTCCTCTCTCTGAACCCCGCCCTCCTCATGAACACATGAAGCTGCCTTGATACTGAATCAGACCCTGGGTCCATCAAAGTCAGCATTGTCTCCTCAGACGAGCAGCGGCTCTCTGGGGTCTCAGGTAGAGGTCTTTCATATCACTTAAGGGGAGGGGCAGTGGCTCAGTGGTCGAGCATCTGCTTGGCATGCAGAAGGTCCCAGGTTCAATCCCCAGAGCATCTCCAGTTAAAGGAACCAGGCAAGTAGGTGATGTGAAAGACCTCTGCCTGAGACCCTGGAGAGCCACTGCCGGTCTGAGTAGACATTACCAACGTTGATAGACTAAGGGTCTGATTCAGTATAAGGCAGCTTCATGTGTTCATCACCTACTTGCTTAGTCGCTTTAATTGGAGATGCCAGGGATTGAACCTGGGACCTTCTGAATGCCAAGCAGATGCTCTACCACTGAGCCACAGCTCCTCCCCAGGCTCCACCCCCAGAATCTCCAGGTATTTCCTAACCCGGAGCTGGCGATCCTGCACAGGGCGCTTCTGTTTTGGGCAGGGACAACGCATGGGATGGTTTAGTGGAAGACTACTAGCCAACACCTCTTGAGGTCCGCTGAACGGAAAAGGGGGCCCTGCACCCTCCCTGGAGCAAATTGGGAGCTGGTAATGAAGGCAGAGCCCTGACCTGGATGGTCCAGGCTAGCCTGACCTCGTCAGATCTCAGAAGCTAAGCAGGGTCGGCCCTGGTTAGTATTTGGATAGGAGACCACCAAGGAAGTCCAGGGTTGCTGTGCCGAGGCAGGCACTGGCAAACCACCTCTGCTAGTCTCTTGCCATGAAAACCCCAAAAAGGGGTCCCCATAAGTCAGCCGCGACTTGACGGCACTTTACACACACACAATGAAGGCAGCAAGGCCTCTACCGAAGTACTGTGTGGTTGAGTGACTGTCAGCGCCCAGTGTGGACCTGTGATATCACTTAAGGCAGGGGTCCCCAAACTCTTCAGGCCTGTGGACGCCTTTGGAATTCTGTCACCCGGCGGTGGGCTAGGGTTGCCAGCTCTGGGTTGGGAAACACCTGGAGATTTTGGGGGTGGAGCCTGGGGAGGGCGGGGTTTGGGGAGGGGAGGGACCTCAGCCCCAAAAATCTTCTCGATCTCTTAAGGTGCTACTGGACTCGAATCTTAACTGTTCTTCCGCAGACCACCACAGCTACCCTCTGAAACCGTTTGATAAAAGATGGTTTTGTTCACTACTGCAGTTGGTTCAAGCAATCCTCAATTGTTATTTTTAAATGTTGGTTTTAGATGCCTTATGTAATCTGTCTTACTTATTTTATGGATATTGTAAGCCACCTGCAGCGCCGTAAGGAAGAGAATAAATACATAGAGATTTATCGTTACATTTAATAAAAGGTAAAGGTCCCCTGTCATTCCTGACCCATGGGGTGACGTCACATCCCAACGACGTTTACTAGGCAGACTTTGTTTTATGGGGTGGTTTGCCAGTGCCTTCCCCAGTCATCTTCCCTTTACCACCCAGCAAGCTGGGTGCTCATTTTATCAACCTCGGAAGGACGGAAGGCTGAGTCAACCTTGAGCTGGCTACCTGAAACCGACTTCCTTCTGGATCAAACTCAGGTCATGAGCAGAGCTTGGACTGCAGTACTGCAGCTTACCACTCTGCGCCACGAGGCTCCTCTGTCGTTATATTTACATATAGATATATTGTTATATTTTACCTTTTTAATCAATTTTAATCCCTTTGAATATTTGCTTTGCTGGTCAATGACCGTAATAAATTGAATGGAAAAAGATTTAAAATAAATAAGTAAAGTAAATGTTGGCTGTGGCACACTGAAGATTAAATTTGGAGGGGATTATAGTATTTGCTTCTGTGATGTTATTTTTTATGCTGGTCTTTGACCATAATAAAGTATAATAATAATTGGAGGGCATTATGGTTGCCAACCTCCAGGCAGTGGCTGGAGATCTCCTGCTATTACAGCTGACCTCCAGGCGACAGAGATCAGTTTACCTGGAGAAAATGGTCGCTTTGGAAGGTGGACATATAGCATTACACGCTATTGAAGTCCCTTCCCTCTCCAAGCCCTGCCCTCCTCAAGCTGCACCCCTAAAATCTCCAGGTATTTCCCAGCTCGGAACTGGCAACCCTATTTGGGAGGGATGAAAAGGGTTGCCAATCTCCAGGCAGTGGCTGGAGATCTCCTGCTATTACAGCTGACCTCCAGGCAACAGTTCCCCTGGAGAAAATGGCCACATTGAAAGGCGAACTCGATGGCATTATACACTATTGAAGCCCCTCCTCTCCTCAAACCCGCCCTCCTCAGGATCCACCCCTAAAATCTCCACTTATTTCCCATCCTGGAGCTGGCAACCCTATTAGACTGAGATAACTCTGCATACAATTGCATGATTAGGGTACAGTCCTAAGCAGAGATACACCCTTCTAAGCCCATCGACTTCAATGCACTTAGAAGGATATACATTTGCTTAGGACTGCAGGAGATCTCCAGCCACGTTAGGAGATCTCCAGCCCTGGAGAAAATGGCCACTTTGGCCATTGGACTCTATGGCATTGCAGTCCCTCCCCACCCCAAACCCCGCCCTCCGCAGGCTTCACCCCCAACAGCCTCCCGCCAGTGGCGAAGATGGACCTGGCAACCCTAAGATGGGGTGAGAGGGATTTTTTTTTTGCCCCTTTTCATTCGGTTTCTCGGCTTCCTTTCCGGCAGGAGCTCAAGGAGAAGATGACGGAGCTGATGCCCCTGATCCGTGTGCTGGACCAGTACAAGGCGGACACGCGCTCCATCGTGCAGCTGAAGGAAGAAGTGAGGAACCTCTCGGGGAGCCTGCTGCAGATCCAGGAAGAGATGGGGGCCTACGACTACGAGGAGCTCCAGCAGAGGGTGCTGGTCCTGGAGGCCCGCTTGCATGCTTGCATGCAGAAGCTAGGTAGGAAACGCCGAGAGGCAGCGTGGCATAGTGGTTAAGAGTGGTGGCTTGGAGCAGGGGACTCTGATCTGGAGGACCGGGTTCGATTCCCCGTCCCTCCACATGAGCAGCAGGGGGGGCGGCGAATCTGGTGCACTGGATTTGCTTCCTCACTCCTACACATGAAGCCAGCTGGATGACCCTGGGCTAGTTACAGCTCTCTCAGCCCCACCTACCTCACAGGGTGTCTGTTGTGGGGAGGGGAAGGGAAGGTGATTGTAAGCCGGTTTGATTCTGCCTAAAGCGGTAGAGGAAAAGTCAGCATATAAAAACCAACTCTTCTTCTTCCCTTATGCGGTAGAGAAAGTCAGCATATAAAAACCAACTCCTACTCTTCTTCTTCTTCTGTCATTTTTGACTGGCAGCGAGTTTTCACAGGGGGAGCATGAAAAAGATGCGAGTCTCCCCACTCCAGACTGAAGCGGCACAGGCCATTACGCCCCCCCCCCCCAGACTCTACCGTGTCTTTCTCCTGCCCATCTGGACCAGGCCCCATACTGGTCTGTTAACGCTCTGTATAGCAACCTCCAGTCAACCCTGAAGCATCTGCATTTCGAAATGTTAGACTGGCAAGGAGATGATCCCATGTGGCTGATCCTGTTACTCCCCCCCCCCCCCCCGCCGCTCCTGGCCGCCCCATCTCTTTACATTGGCTTTCGCATTGGGGAGAGGGTTCCTTCCTCTCTGTGGCCTCCTTTCCTTCTGCAGAGTGCTTCCAGCGCTCGTTTAACACCTTGCCATGCCCAGAGGATCGGCTATTTTCTCCCCTTAATGGAAGCTATGGGTGGGGGGCGAAGCAGCCAACAGCTATGAAAATTGCAAGGGGGAGGGAACAACTACAGTGGTTTTGAACACCAGCTGTTCTCCAGGGGGAGGATTGCTTTTCAGATGAGTGAACTGCTTGGAACAGTTTACCCACTCGATAAAATACAGTCTCCTGTTTTATGTATGTTATGTGTATTTCTCAAGCTTTGATCAAGTACTGACCAGCATTTTTTTTTAATTGAGAAAGACAGGGAATTAAAACACTTGGATAATTTGTTAGGGTTGCCAATTCCAGATTGGGAAATTCCTGGAGATTTTTTTTGTCCCCAATGTTTACTTCTCTGGGGTATACTGCTTCTGAATGTGGAGGTTCCATTTAGATACCTTGTATCCGTTGTTACCAGCATGGTGTAGTGATTAAGAGTGGTGGTTTGGAGCAGTGGAGTCTGATCTGATCTGGAGAACTGGGTTTGATTCCCCATTCTTCCACATGAGCGGCGGAGGCTAATCTGGTGAACTGGATTTGTTTCCCCACTCCTACCCATGAAGCCAGCTGGGTGACCTTGGGCTAGTCACAGTTTTCTCAGCCTCACCTCACAGGGTGTCTGTTGTGGGGAGGGGAAGAGAAGGTGATTGTAAGCCAGTTTGAGTCTTCCTTAAGTAGTAGAGAAAGTTGGCATATAAAAACCAACTCTTCTTCGTCATCATCTATCATGTGCTGCTTTGCTGACTGAAAGCAAAGCAGCACGTGTAACTGAAAGGCTGGGAAGGGAAAGCCATTCTCTTTGGTTGTAGGTATGCTACAATCCATTCCCAGGAGAACATAAATTCTCTCAAAACTGAGCAAGCTAGGTAGATGCCCTTAGCGATACTTCCCCCCACCTTGTTTTTGGAATAGCAGAATCCAAAATTGGAGCTCAGAATCCTAAATCAAAATTCTTGTGGTTATCGATCGGTTTTTTCAGGCGGTAGAAAACAGGTTGCCCACTAGACTTTGGCCATGAGATCTGGGAGGGGAGAATGAACTTTTTAACGGGCTAGCTAGAATCTGTCCTGTGTAGGCTGATGTTTTCGGCACTTGCTTACATAAGAACGTAAGGAAAGCCCTGCTGGATCAGACCAAGGCCTATCAAGTCCAGCAGTCTGTTCACACAGTGGCCAACCAGGTGCCTTTAGGAAGCCCACAAGCAAGACGACTGCAGCAGCATTATCCTGCCCGTGTTCCACAGCATCTGTTATTATAGGCATGCTCCCCTAAGACTGGAGAGAATAGGCATGCATCATGACTAGTATACATTTTGACTAGTAGCCATGGATAGCTCCATCCTCCATAAGAACGTAAGGAAAGCCCTGCTGGATCAGACCATCAAGTCTGTTCACACAGTGGCCAACCAGGTGCCTCTAGGAAGCCCACAAACAAGACGACCGCAGCAGCATTGTGTTGCCTGTGTTCCACAGTACCTAATATTATACGCTCCTCGAATACTGGAGAGAATAGGTACACATCATGGCTAGTATCCATTTTGATTAGTAGTCATGGATAGCCCTCTCCTCCATGACCCTGTCCACTCCCCTCTTGAAGCCTTCCAAGTCAGCAACCATCCCCACATCCTGGGGCAGGGAGTTCCACAGTTCAAAGAGCTTGCCAGATTTTTGCACTCTGGCGAATGTCTGTTCCCTCTGGCAGTAAGACACAGGTGAGGAAAAACAGGGCTTTGAACCAGGCGACGGGAACGCAAAGGAAGCGGCTGCTCCTTGCGACAGGTATTCATCGGCGCAGCCGAGCCGATATTGTTTCCCCTCTTTGTGAAGTGATGACCTGGCCTGCGGATTAACCACGCTGAGATCTCTCCAGCTCTGAGCTGCCGTGTGTGGTTGGCGGCCCCTCCTTCTGCTGGCAGTGGAGTTGAGGCTGCAAAACCCTCGAGGGGTGATTAGCGTCGGGGTTACATCTGTCAGCTTGCCCACCGCTTTACAAGATTAAGTCCAAACTGGCCCTGATGTAAGCTTAGAAGACTTTAGGCAAAGAAATAAAGAAACAAACCAGAAAGGAAGGGGGGGGAATCCTCTCGGCTGAAAATAGCACCGCGAGCTCGGGCAACAGCTCCCGAGCCTAAATACCATAGAATTTCAGCCAGCAATCAAGCCAAATTACAGTGCATGCCAGAAGCCAAGCAATAGAGCGTGCCCCAGCAATAGTGGAAATGCATTTAATAACGTTAAATTGAGGGATACGCAGCGTGGATCCCTCATCCTGCATCGCGAAAGAGGCTTCTGCCTCTTCCCTCTCCTCGTAGGGATCGTCAGCCCTGAGCCAAGCTTTTCGAAACATCTCTTTCGGCTTACAGTATGTTGGCTTCAGAGAGCCAGCGTGGCGTAGTGGTTAAGAGCGGCACACTTGGAATACTGTGTACAGTTCTGGTCCCCACATCCGAAAAAGGATATTGCAGAGCTTGAGAAGGTGCAGAAAAGAGCAGCAAAATGATCAGGGGGCTAGAGCAACTGCCCTGTGAGGAGCGGTTAAAACGCGTAGGGCTGTTTAGCCTGGAAAGAAGACAGTTAAGGGGAGACCTGATAGAGGTCTATAAAATTATGCATGGTATGGAGAGACTGGAGAGCTTTTCTCCCGCTCTCATAATACTAGAACATGGGGTCATCTGCTGAAGCTGGAGAGTGAGAGATTCAAAATGGACAAACGGAAGTTATTTCTTCACATGACGCATAGTTCAATTGTGGAACTCCCTGGCCCAGGATATGGTGATGGCTACTAACTTGGAAGTCTTGAAGGGGGAAGTGGACATGTTCATGGAGGAGAGGGGTATTCATGGCTACTAGTCAAAATAGATACTAGTCATGATGCATACCTATTTTCTCCAGGATCAGAGGAGCATGCCTATTATATGAGGTGCTTTGGAACACAGGCAAGACAATGCTGCAACAAATAGTCTTGTTTGTGGGCTTCCTAGAGGCACCTGGTTGGCCACTGTGTGAACAGACTGCTGGATTTGATGGACCTTGGTCTGATCCAGCAGGGCCTTTCTTATGTTCTTATGTTGAACTCTGATCTGGAGAACCGGGTTTGAGTCCCTGTTCCTCCGCATGAAGCCTGCTGGGTGACTTTGGGCCAGTCACAGATCTCTCTCAGCCCATGTGGAGCCAGGCGATGGCAAAGCCCCTCAGGATGTCTCTTGCCTTGCAAACCCTATGGGGTCGCCCGAAGTCAGCTGTGACTTGACTGCACATATACGCACACATATCAGCTTACTTACTTTGTCTTAGTTTGAGCTAAACATAGGAGGACACCTAGTCCTGCCCTCTTTTGGCCCATCATAACCTCTGGCCTGAAGGGAAGGAGAAGGGCCAGGATATTGTAGAGGTTAGAGTGTCCAAACTGGACCAAGGAGAAAAGGAACAACAAAATGTAGTCATTGCTGTCTGCTCTTTGCCCACCCTAGGTATGCACAGTGTAAGTGGAATGCACTGTGCCAGCATGGTGTAGTGGTTAAGAGTGCTGGTTTGGAGCGGTGGACTCTGATCTGGAGAACCAGGTTTGATTCCCCACTCCTTCACGTGAGCGGCAGATGCTAATCTGGAGAACCGGATTGGTTTCCCCTCTCCTACACATGAAGTCCCCTTGTAAGCCGGTTTGATTCTTCCTTAAGTGGTAGAGAAAGTTGGTGTATAAAAACCAACTCTTCTACTACTACTTGCCGGGCCCCATGCAGCCACTCGGTTGTTAGAGGCAGGTCCCAATTTCTAGACACGTCAAAGAACTTGCTCCTAATCTACTTTGTCTTTTTGTACTTCAGGGTGCGGAAAGCTGACCGGGGTAAGCAACCCCATCACCATCCGGGCGTCGGGGTCCAGATTTGGCTCATGGATGACTGACACCGTGGCCCCAAGTTCTGACAGCCGGGTGAGTGCCTCAGAGAGTGTATCTTACAGTGCTCTCTTCACCTCAATAGATTCCAGTTGCATGACTCAGTGTGTTACATACGGCCCTTCTGAGAGGCTGGGGACCAGTAGAAATGTAAGACCCGCAAAGGAGTCCAGCTACCTCTGTCTTATCTAGCAAACCCAGCAGCTGGAAAGAGACCCATTCGGTTCCTTCTTCTGACATTAACAAAACATGAGAGCAAGGTAGGCATGTTTAGATTAGATTAGATTAGATTAGATTAGATTAGATTAGATTAGATTAGATTAGATTAGATTAGATTAGATTAGATTAGATTAGAGAGCCAGCGTGGTGTAGTGCTCAAGAGTGGCGGACTCTAATCCGGAGAAATTGGTTTGATTCCCCACTCCTCCACATGAGCGGCAGGCTCTAATCTGGAGAACTGGGTTGGTTTCCCCACACACACACACACATGAAGCCAGCTGGGTGACCTTGGGCCAGTCACGGTTCTCTCCAAACGCTCTCAGCCCCACCTACCTCACCGGGTGTCTGTTGTGGGGAGAAGAAGGGAAGGAGATTGTAAGACGGCTGGATTTTTCCTCAAGTGGTAGAGAAAGTTGGCATATAAAAACCAACTCTTCCTCTTCTTCAGTTTAAAATCCCTCTTCAGAGCCTGCCAAGAGCACATATCAGGAGCGGACTCTTCCTGGCATCCTCCTGATACATGTGGTTTTCATGTCGTGTAGTGTGCAACACAGAGATTTTTCAGGTACTAACAGCCTTTGGACACTCCGCACAAACCCCAGGTTTTTTTTTTAATTCACGGTCACTGGAGCCAAAAATCTGCATGTGGTCTCTTGTGTCAATCATGTGTATTGGCAGGATCTTGACATGGTTGCCAGCTTCCCAGTATGCATGGACTGTCATGTCTGGGAAAGGTCCAAAATGTGTTTTCGCACATACAATCCACTTTAGTGATTGTTTGCAAGTGGATTTTGCTGCTTCAGGCAGTAAATCCCATTGCAAAGTGGCGTGAAAGTGGACTGGAAACCCATTATTCAGCGGGCGTGAAAGCAAGAGGAAAAATGATTATGTTCAGCTTTTTAAAAAGCCAAAATCCCTGTGTCCCTGTCCATCACACCCATGCCTCTCCCCCTTTCCCTGACTGCTCAGCTCTCTCTCCCCGCTTACAGTTTTCACTCTGGTGTTCTTGTCTAGCATTCTTGACGTGCGTGACCATTGGGCAAGATGTGACAAGCAGACTTGAAAGATCCCTGTGTATTTATTCCCTGCATTTTGGAAGGAAAATAGCAACTAAGCAGGGCCATTCTTGGAATTGACTCTGTGTTGGGGGAGGAAGAAGAGGGGATTGAGGCCAGTTCCCTCTTTGCCAGGGTTGCCAGCTCTGGGTTGGGAAATACCTGGAGATTTGGGGGGCAGAGCCTGAGTTGGGCAGGGTTTGGAGAGGGGAGGGACTTTGGTACCATTGAGTCCAATGGCCAAAGCAGCCATTTCCACCAGGGGAACTGATTTCTATCACCTGGAGCTCAGTTGTAATAGCGGGAGATCTCCAGGGCCTCAGGCTGAGGTCTTTCACATCACTTACTTGCCTAGTCCCTTTAACTGGAGATGCTGGAGATTGAACCTGGGACCTTCTGCATGCCAAGCAAATGCTGTACCACTGAGCCACGCCCCCTCTTCTTTCTTTCTTTCTTTCTTTCTTTCTTTCTTTCTTTCTTTCTTCTTCTTCTTCTTCTTCTTCTTCTTCTTCTTCTTCTTCTTCTTCTTCTTCTTCTTCTCCTCTGAAAGTGAGGCTCAGGCCCAGCGAGACAAGAAGCCTGTAGCAGCTAAAGGTTTCAACAGCTGCTACTGCCACCTGCAAAAAGCTTCTTCTTTGCACTTGGGAGTAGCAAACAGGAATAAGGATGCTAAAGGGATCCAACATTCTTTCATTCCTCCCTGCTGTTCCATACCCAAAAAGAAGCCTAGGCAATTGCTCACAGGAGGGTAGACAGGGCATTGCTGAGTGTTGCTTGGAAGGGGACGCTCTGTTGGCCACTATAGTAGCAGTTGGAACCTCTAGCTGGAACAGTCACCTGGATGCTTCTCATCCCATGAAGTCTCAGATCTGGTTCATACCTGCACTCAAAATTGGGTAGTAATGAAATCGTAGAGCTTCCAGCTGCAGGTGAAGGGCCGAGAAGCAGCCCATTTTTCAGTGCTTCTTTGTGTTAAAAAAACAACAACCACTCCCTGCAAATGGAAAACATGCACACAAGCAAAGACGGGGATAGATCCTTTCTCCCCACTTTCGGTTTGCATGGAGTTTTCCTGCAAAGGAATGTTCAAAGATGGAATCCGCCACCTGTGGTCTGCATAGGGTTGCCAATTTCCAGGTGGTTATAACACAAAAAAAATCGTGCTGTAGGAAGCCTAGCAACAAAAGGAACTCAGCACGGTGGCCAATATTTGTATATCAGAATAACAATTGTAATAAATCTATAAAGTAGGACTAGGTACATGCAACATCTTATACATATTAAATCATCATACAAAAGTCAAAACCCAACAATAATACAATCATACATCCAATTGCAGTCCAAACAGCCAAAAATATTTTAAATGCAATGTGTGCCAAAAAAATTCAATGTGCCAAATGCAAGGCACAAGCAAATTATGCCAAAAAGGTCCAATGACCGAGTAGAGTGGCGGCTGGACGTCTCCCGCTGTTACAGCTGTTCTCCAGGCGGCAGATACCAGTTCACCTGGAGAAGATGGCCACTTGGTGGGGGGAGGGAAGAAGAACAAGGAGGAGGAGGAGGAGGAGGTGGTGGTGGTGGTGGTAGTGGTGGTTTTTATATGCCGACTTTCTCTACCACTAAAGCAGGTAGCCGGCTCAAGGTTGACTCAGCCTTCCATCCTTCCAAGGTCGGTCAAATGAGTACCCAACTTGCTGGGGGTAAAGGGAAGATGACTGGGGAAGGCACTGGCAAACCACCCCGTAAACAAAGTCTGCCTAGAAAATGTCGGGATGTGACATCACCCCATGGGTCAAGAATGACCTGGTGCTTGCACAGGGGACCTTTACCTTTACCTTAAAGGAAGAATCAAACTGGCTTACCATCACCTTCTCTTCCCCTCCCCACAACAGACACCCTGTGAGGTAAGTGGGGCTGAGAGAGAGTGACTAGCTCAAGGTCACCCAGCTGGCTTCATGTGTAGGAGCGGGGAAACAAATCCAGTTTGCCAGATTAGTGTCCGCCACTCATGTGGAGGAGTGGGGACTCAAACCCATATCTCTAGATCAGATATGCTCCAAACCAGCGCTCCAAACCAGCGCTCTTAACCACTACACCATGCTGTAAGGTGAACTCTATGGCATTATATCCCATTGAGGTCCCTCCCCAAACACTGATCTTCCCAGGCTCCACCCCCCTCCCAAATCTTCCGGTATTTCCCCACCTGGAGCTGGCAACTTTAGGTGTGCAGTCCATTTTACCACCTCAGGGCTCTGCTATCTCATTCCCCCCTCATTCTCTTGCATGTATGAACTCGGGCTTGAATCTGCGAGCATGAGCAGCAATGTCTGCAAGCTAGGGTTGCCAACCTCCAGGTGGTGGCTGGAGATCTCTCGCTATTACTACTGATCTCCAGCCGACAGAGATCAGTTCCCCTGGAGAAAATGGCCGCTTTGCCAATTGGACTCTATGGTGTTGAAGTCCCTCCCATCTCCAAACCCTGCCCTCCTCAGGCTCCGCCCCCAAATCTCCAGGTATTTCCCAACATGGAGCTGGCAACCCTACTGCAAGCCTTTCAGAACTTCCTCCAAATGTGTTCCTGCAGAAGTTCAGGTATGGTTCACTCCAACTGCTGTTCCTCCTCGCAGATTCCCCATTTTCAAGGGCTCAGACAAGTCTCTCGGTTCTACAATAACTGATTTACTGAGCAGAAAACAACTTAAGAAGCTCTTCCCCCCCGCCGCTTCCCCACCCCAGCTGTCCAAAACAGACCAAAGAAGGGAACTTTGTCTGATCCTCCTCCAAGTGCGAAATCAATCTTGCCCGCCTCTTGCTATCGCAGACACTTTTTCGGTTATTAAAAACTACTCGGGCGTTTGATCAGCAGAAAAAAAGAGGGAAAATGTCTTTTAAACTCAGTAAATTAAAGGAGAGAAAACATTTAATCAAACAAGCGTAAATCATCCGTAAAGGTTGGGGGATGTTTGCTCAGTCTCTGCCGTTTAGCTTCTCGGGAACAAGAAAGCCAATCAGGAAACCCGGGGAAAAGAAATTCATAGCGTTCCCCAACAGATAGCTGCCCTGCCTCTGCTTGGAGACCTCCAATGAGAGAGATAACCCCCCTCATATAATGGGTTCCATTGATGAACTGGTCTTACCTTTAGGTAAGGTCTTACCTTTCTCCTGATGTTCTACTACGATCTGCCGTTCTGTAACTGAAGCCCTTAGATCTAGTCTTGCCCGGCAGAGCAACAGAGATCAAGTGTTTGCCCTCTTCTATGTGAGAGTCCTTGGCCTAGTTGCAGGGCACAATCGGGTCTCCCCTCAGTCTTCCCTACCCTCCATTGGAAACAGCGGAGGTAGATCTGGCCTCTGGTCTACAGCCCTTTGGAAACAGTGGAGGTAGATCTGGCCTCTGGTCTACAGCCCTTTGGAAACTGTGGCGGTAGATCTGGCCTCTGGTCTACAGCCCTTTGGAAACCGTGGAGGTAGATCTGGCATCTGGTCTACCACCTTTTGGAAACAATGGCAGTAGACCTGGCCTCCAGACAACGGGGCTATGACCTATCACCAAAAGTGATGGTAGACCTGGCCTCTGGAGAAATGGTCTCCCCAGACCTTGTTTTACTGACCCCTAGCCTTCTGAGTTGCTCTCCTCAGAACCCCTTCAAATTTGACTACATCTTTCTCACAATGTGGTGGTCAGACTTGGACGCAGAACTTCAGATGAGACCTGATCAGTCCAGAATAGTGCAGTACTATGGACTTCCTGTAGAGTGTTTGGTCCGAGCGCCATTGTTTCCTGGGGGCTCCCAGGAGACACCAAGAGTCGTTTAGATTTGGAGTGCAAAAAGCACTCCAACTCGGTCCTAAATAGTGGATCGGGAAGCAGGAAATTTCCCTGCAGCCTTCAAGAGCGGTTTGGACTCCCATATTCTCTGAGAGAGCTTTCATTAAGCCTCTCGTAGATTTGGAAGTTGTCCCCGCCGGCACATAGGGGCTACCATTGCCACGGACGACTCTTTGGATTATAGGCTTTGACCTCCTCTATACATTAACATCAAATAATTATGAAAAGAACAAGAAGCCTCACCTTTGGAAGTCAGAGTGAGTAAAAAGACACTTTTTGCCTTTATCTTGATTGAGAAGACCTGAATGACGATAAAAACACCTACGAAAACCGGCAACTCCCTGCCCAGCGTAACAAGACTTTTAAAATAAACAAATGCCATTAAATGAACTGACTAAGACCTTATCAACTTGATCAGTGAGTAGACGCAATAAAAGGGACTTTTGAATGACTTTACAACTACCAATTAAATGCTTTGAGGGGAGGGAGGGAGACGAAAACCTTCCCCCCCCACTTCCGGCTCTCTTTGATTCAATGTCCAGCCACGTCGCCTCTTAAGACCGGAAGATAATAAGAAGGGCTTTGTTACCATCGAAAAGACAGGGCAGATTGGAAGACTTGAAGTGAATCTCTCCGGTGTAACCATCAAATCGTTCCTACCACTTAACCACCGAGAGGAGACGACGCAGGGTCTATGATACTGCAGTTTCCTGTCTACTTTCTTTTCTTTATCTGTGCTGCTTTGAAGCGTAATTGAGGATATCTTGAAAATTACAAAGCCTGCTTCTATATAAGAATACAAGCAGATATGTCAAACAAGAGGATGGAAGAGATGTTACTCAAACAAATGGACATGTTTGCAGTGCAACAAGATTTAGTCTTTGAAAAACAACAAGCGCTCTCACATCAAGTATTTCAACTAGCTGAGGTGATGAATATCCTATTTAAATCAATTAATGGAAAACTGGACACAATTATTGAGGAGATCCACGATATGAAGACCCAAGATATGACAACAATTATGTCAATGGAAAAAAAAGATTCTACTAAGGAGATGACGATTGAATGCTATGTGGAAATGGTGATAAAATCTGGAAAAAATGACAATGAATTAGAACAATTTATTTTTAAAGAGGTAGCTGCAAGTGACCAGCTGGCAATGAGAGAGAGCAACATGAGAGAACTCAATACCTCTACAATCTACTTGTCTGAGTTACTGCTGACAGGAGGAACATTATTATCCCAAGAAAACACTTCCTGGCAGCCAGCGATGGAAGGAGACATGACGAAGGATTTTACCAAGAAGCTGCTGGAAATTTTAACAAGAAGCCAATGGATACAATCACTGGGATCTTTTTTTACATTTTCAGAGGCCAGAATTGCAGCTACTATATTGAAAAACGGGGGGTGGGGATTGGGAAATAAAGGACTGGCAGATCCCCTCCTAAAACAAGATAATGGCTAAAATGATGCTTATTTTTGGGGTGTAAGGGAGCCACGGTGGATTTACTTTGATGAATTTTAATGGGAAAATTTGTTTATGTATTGATCTAATCCCTTTATTATAGAATAATAGAATGTTATATAGAGACAATGATGATAATATTATAACTAGGTAGGACTTGAAATTGCTTATAGAAGTAGTATAGATGGCTTAAAGCAAGTCTGTATGAGAGAAAATAAGGATTAGAAATTAATTTGAAATGCAAAAGTGTTAACCAGTAGAATTAGTGACTGAAGAAGATGCGGGGAAGTCACATATAGTAGATAGCATTGAATATTATAGATAACATATTCTCAGTAATAGCAATGAACTTTTTTTGTTACAAGCAGTTACAACTGAATATATTGTTGAGATATGTTTATTTTTGTTGAATTGTAGAAAATAATAAAAATAATTAAAAAAAAAGAATAGTGCAGTACTATTACTCTTCATGACTTAGATACTATTAACCAGTTTGCTGGTCAGTCTATCTATCTATCTATCTATCTATCTATCTATCTATCTATCTATCTATCTACCAACTAATTGGGGAGGGGCCATGGCTCAGTGGTAGAGCATCTGCTTAACATGCAGAAGGTCCCAGGTTCAATCCCCGGCATCTCCAGTTAAAGGGACTAGACAAGTAGGTGATGTTAAAGACCTCTGCCTGAGACCCTGGAGAGCCGCTGCCGGTCTGAGTAGACAATACTGACTTTGATGGACCAAGAGTCTGATTCAATATAAGGCAGCTTCATGTGTTCACGTGTACCTACCTACCTATCTACCTATCTACCTGTCTGTCTGTCTATCATCTATCATCTATCTAACTACCAAGCAGCATACATGGTACTCTCTTTCCTTCATTCGCCTTCAACGTCATCTCATTCAGCTGGGGGACATCTCGCAGTAATGCGGATTTTACAGTATCTTCATTACTGGGGTTGTTTGACGGGGGGAGGGGGGGCTCGGAACACGTACAGCCTTATTCCTCATGATATGTCGGCCTTTGTCTCCCCCACTTCCCCTCTCTTCCTTTTTTTCCGGAGTGAATTATATTTTTAGACTTCAAAAGGCAGCCTTGAGCTTTCCAGAGAGAGAGAGGCATCAGCCTCGGCACCAGACACGGCTCATCCAACGAAAGGAGGTGTCAGCCGCTCCATCAAAGGGGCTTAATTGTTTAAAGAAGAATAAAAGGGGAAGAGAATGCCGGAGACCCCCCTTGGGGGCTGCTCCGTGGAGCCCCGGTGTCAGGCAATGAGTGAAGGAGCCTGTGGCAAAATGTATACACCCAGGGCCTCCTATCTCCTTTGCAAACATTTGAGGCGAATGGTGGAGAGCGAGCCAGTGGATAAAGCATCTGGTCCAGGCTGGCGAGAAGAGCATGCTAATGGTGTGGCTCGGTTGCGCAAGGAATGGAGTGCGGAGCTGCACATTTCCCTGGCTGCAGGTTCCCACGCACGTGCTTGTCAAGTTATGCAGAAGTAGGGTTGCCAACCTCCAGGTGGTATTAATAGTATTATAATCATCATACTTGGGGGTATGATGATTATAATACCCATATAGTATAATAGTTATTGGAATCCTGACTTATTTTTTAGGTTGATTTATTTGCTTACACTTCAGTTGAACTTCTATATTAGTAGAGTCTTCGTGCTGTTTGTTCTTGTTAGTCTATACCAGTTCAGCATAGGTTTTCATTTATCTATAGTAGTAACCTCCAGGTGGTGGCTGGAGCTGTCCCGCTATAACAACTGATCTCCAGGTGACCGGAGATCAGTTCCCCTGGGGAACATGGCCACTTTGGCAATTGGACAGAAGAAGAAGAAGAAGGAGAAGGAGGAGTTGGTTTTTATATGCTGACTTTCTCTACCATTTAAGAAAGAATCAAACAGGCTTACAGTCACCTTCCCTTCCCCTCCCCGTAACAGACACCCTGTGAGGTAGGTGGGGCTGAGAGAGCTCTAAGAGAACTGTGACTAGGCCAAGGTCACCCAGCTAACTTCATGTGTAGGAGAGGGGAAATCAATCCAGTTCACCAAATTAGAGTCCGCCAATCATGTGGAGGAGTGGGGAATCAAACCTGGTTCTCCAGATCAGAGTCCACCACTCTTAACCACTACAATGGATTGAAATTAAATCAAAAGAGTTTCCGTCTAGACATTAGGAAGCATTTTCTAACTGTTAGAGCGGTTCCTCAGTGGAACAGTCTTCCTCGGGAGGTGGTAAGTGCTCCTTCCCTGGAGGTTTTTAAGCAGAGGCTAGATGGCCAACTGTCAGCAATGCTGATTCTTTGACCTTAGGCAGATCATGAGCGGGAGGGCATCTTGGCCATTTTCTGGGCATGGAGTAGAGGTCACTGGGGGTGTGTGGGGGGGAGGTAGTTGTGAATTTCCTGCATTAGTCAGGGGGTTGGACTTGATGACCCTGGTGGTCCCTTCCAACTCTCTGATTCTTTGATTCTATCTCCATCCAGTGAATGAACCCCCACCTGATGGAGTGAGGAGATAAGCACACCATAAGTACCGGTCCTGGACCACCCCTGCCCCGCCCAGTCATGTCTAGCTTTGCCATTTGTGATGCTGGGCAGCAGGCAGCCCACGTCCCTGCCAGTTTATGTTTTTATTGAGATATTTATACCACACTTTTCTCCCCCTTCTTCCGTGAGCCGGTCTCCAGCACCATCGCTCAGGAAAGCTCTGAAATGTATGGAGACCTTGTCCTTCATTCTTTCTCATTAGGGGCTCTGCCAGATGCTGCTGGATCTTTTTGCTGGCTGGACAGCGTGCAATTTTGCTTCGCTGCAGTCTGACCTGTGTTCCATTCCCTCTCTGCAGAAGGCGCTTGCGGGAAGAGCAAAGACCAATTTGTCTCCTTTTGTGCCTGGTTTTTGCTTCTCGGTTGAATAAAGCTCCCCGCTCCCCCACCCCCGCTTCCATTCCTGTTACTGTATACAAGGTAGCCACTTTAGCAGGGTACAGATTTTCTTTCTTTCTTTCTTTCTTTCTTTCTTTCTTTCTTTCTTTCTTTCTCTCTCTCTCTCTCTCTCTCTCTCTCTCTCTCTCTCTCTCTCTCTCTCTCTCTCTCTCTCTCTCTCTCTCTCTCTCTTCCTCTTCCTCTTTTTGCCGTCAAGTCACAGCTGACTCATGGTGACCCCACAGGGTTTTCAAGGCAAGAGGTGGTTCGCCCATGCCTGTCTCTGGGTAGCAACCCTTGGCTAGTCACAGTTCTCTTAGAGCTTTCTCAGCCCCACCTACCTCACAGAGTGTCTGTTGTGGGGAGGGGAAAGGAAGGTGATTGTAAGCCGCCTCGAAATTCCTTAAAGGTATAGGAAAATCGGGGTATGAAAACCAGCTCTTCTTCTTCAAGAGGGACAGTAAATGAGGGCAACAGAGTTCTACATCTGGGTAACAAAAATGAGGGACACACATACTGAATGGGGGTACACTTCTGGGTAGCAATGTGTGTGAACGAGATCTTGGGGTATGGGTGGACCATAAGTTAAACATGAGCAGCCAGCGTGGTGCAGCGACAAAAAAGGCTAATGAGATATTGGGGTGCATCAACAGAGGCATAACATCAAGATTGCAAGATGTCATAGTTCTGCCGTACACTGCATGGGTCAGGCCGCACCTGGAGTCTTGTGTGCAGTTCTGGAGGCCTCACATCAAAAAGGATGTGGACAGAATGGGAGCGGGTGCAGAGGAGAGTGACGAGGATGATCGGGGCCCGGAGACCAAGCCCTACAAGGAAAGGCTGAGGGAGTTGGGAATGTTTAGTCTGGAGAAGAGGAGGTTGAGGGGGGACATGATTGTTCTCTCGAAGTATTTGAAGGGCTGTCACTTAGAGGAGGACAGGGAGCTGTTCATGTTGGCAGCAGAGGAAAGGACTCGCAATAATGGGTTTAAATTGCGGGTGGAAAGGTATATTAAGAAAAAATCTTCTACAGTAAGAGTTGTTCAACAGTGGAATCAGCTACCTAGGGAGGTGGTGAGCTCCCCCTCACTGGCAGTCTTGAAGCAGAGGCTGGACAAACACTTGTTAGGGATGCTCTAGGCTGATCCTGCATTGAGCAGGGGGTTGGGCTGGATGGCCTGTCTGGCCCCTTCCAACTCGATGATTCTATGGTTCTGTGATCCTAATTGAGTAAGTAAATGTTTTAAAAAGCAGCACTAAAAAACCTCTGAGAAGAGAAAGGCGGTTTGGGGCACTGCTAAAATGGCTGTGAAAAACACCGAGTTGTTTGGGCCGAATCCTAGGATCTGCAGATCGTATTGCCCCATCGAATGATCACGGGTCTGGGTCTACGAGAGAAAGCTTTGGTGAGGGACAAGAACCTTCTTCTGATAAATCCCAGTGCCCGGAGTGGCATTGATCGGCTCTCGGGCTTCTGACACTCCTTTGCAACTTGAAAACACTTCTAGATAAAAGCCCCCCTTTGAAAATTGGCCACGTTTTTCTTCAGTAGGTAAGTCAGGCTTGTAAACAGCTGTTTGGCTGGAACCCCCCCAGGAGAGGTGTACTTCTTTGCAGAGTTCCAGGTAAAGAAGTACACCTCTGGAAAAGACCGGAACCACAAGATGCTGAATTAATATGAATTAATTTTATTCATGTTGTCATTGTACATACATTTCAGCAATTGTGTCCTAATTGGACTTGTATGCCTAAGTTGTGCATTGCCTTATACACTGTATATAATTTGTTGCATTCATTTATTTTGAGTGGTTAAGATATAAATACCACTGTTGTTATATGCACTATACTGCTGTCTTTTTTCACTAATTAACTTACAGCAGGCTAACCTTAGTTTGCCAAACCTCCAGGTGGCGGCTGGAGATCTCCTGCTGTTATAACTGATCTCCAGCCACTAGAGATCAGTTCACCTGAAAATGGCCACTTTGGCAATTGGACTCTATAGCATTGAAGTCCCTCCCCTACCTAAACCTCGCCCTCCTCAGGCTCCACCCCAAAAACCTCCCACTGGTGGCAGAGGGACCTGACAACCCTATCCCCATCACTTCCAGGTTTACCCAGAAGCGATACAGACACTATAGCACTCCCCCCTCCCAAAATGCTATGGAAACTGTAAAGTTTTCAGAGGAGATTGCTAGAGCATCCGCGTCTATTCTGAGTCGCATCACCCCAGCCACAGAAAGGTTCTGCCAGTTGCCAGGGGGGACCTGGCAACCCTAGTACTTCCCAATCATGCTGCAACCCCTACCCATTCTCCATAGCCAGCGTGGTGCAGTGGTTTGGAGCGGTGGACTCTGATCTGGAGAAATGGGTTTGATTCCGCTTTCCTCCGCATGAGCGGTGGACTGTAATCTGGAGAACTGGATTTGTTTCCCCACTCCTACACATAAAGCCAGCTGGATGACCTTGGGCTAGTCACACACTCTCAGCCCCACCTACCTCACAGGGTGCCTATTGTGGGGAGGGAAGGTGATTGTAAGCTGGTTTGATTTGCCCTTAAGTGGCAGAGAAAGTTGGCATATAAAACCAACTCTTCTTCTCCCCACACACTTTGCTCTTTCATTCTGAAAAGGTTTGGCCCCCTCCTCATTCACTATCATGCGCTGCCAGCCTAGAGCAAGTCCTTGCGACAGCCAGCCACGTTGATTGCAGTTCCAACTTAGCAAACGCTGTCCTATGCCGGGCGACGAGAATTTGGAGGCGCCCGGGAACACCGAGCACTGGCAGCAGTGCATAAAGCGTGTGAGGAATTAAAGAAGACACATGTTGTGGATGTTTTATTTATCCACCTTTATCACCTTCCCTAGTCTCAAAAGCTCAGAGCACATACATCTAAAACAGACCTTAGCAGATAAACAAGATAAATTCCACAGGGGGAGGGGAGGGGGGCAGAGCTCAGGGGTTCAGGCACATGCATTGCATACAGAAGGTCCAGATTCCATCGCCGGTAGCAAGGTTAATAAAGCTCTCTGCCGGATATTATAGAAATTTGCTACAGTTGCCAGGTCTGAGTTGGGAAATACCTGAAGATTTGGGGAATGGGGCCTGGGGAGGGCAAGGTTTGGGGAGGGGAGAGAGCTCATCCAGGTGAAATGCCATAGAGCTCACTCTCCAAAGCAGCCCTTTTCTCCAAGGAACTGGTCTTCCATGTCTGGAGATCCGTTGTAATTAGGGTTGCCAACCTCCAGGGTTTTCAAGGCAAGAGGCATTCAGAAGTGGTTTGCCCTTGCCTGTCTCTGTGTAGCAACCCTGGACTTCCTTGGCGGTCTCCCATCCAAATATGACCCAGAGGCCACCATGCTTAGTTTCCAAATCTGACAAGATCAGGGTAGCCTGAGCTACCAGTTCAGGGCCAGATAGGGTTGCCAATCTCCAGGTAGTAGTTGGAGATCTCCTTCTATTATAGCTGATCTCCAGCCGAGAGAGATTGGTTCACCTGGGGAAAATGGCTGCTTTGGCCATTGGACTCTATGGCATTGAAGCCCCTCCCCTCTCCAGGCCCCGCCTTCCCCCTGCTCTGCCCCAAAAACCTCCCGCCGGGGGCGAAGAGGGACTAGTTGTAAGACCAAGAGACACCCAGGTGCCACCTGGAGATTGGCAAGCCTATCTGCTGCCCATGTAAGTAGGCAAAACTAGGCAAGATGGACCTGAGGTCTGACTCAGTAGAAGGCAGTTTCCTGTGCTCAAGTGTAGGCCATTCCACCATGGACACAACCCCTGACCAGGTTTTAAATGAAATATTCCCGCAGTGCTTCCAAGATGGCCCTGTGCTCAGCCACAAGGTATCCTCAAGGCTACAAGGGAGGTCAACAGCACTAAGAATAGGGTTGCCAGGTCCCTCTTCATAACCGGTGGGAGGTTTGGGGGCGGAGCCCGAGGAGGGCAGGATTTGGGGAGGGACTTCAATGCCATAGAGCCCAATGGCCAAAGCTGCCGTCTTCTCCAGGGGAACTGATCTCTGTCTGCTGGAGATCAGTAGCAGGAGATCTCCAGCTAGTACCTGGTGGTTGGCAACCCTAGGTAAGAAATATACTCAGAAAAGAAAATAAGACTACCATGTAGAAAAAGGCCGGCCCGCCCCTAATCCAGCAGAGTGTAGTAGTTAAGAGGGCTAGACCCGGGATTCGAAAGTCCCAGGTTCAAATTCCCACTCTGACATGGCAGCTCGCAAGGTGACCTCAAGTTAGCCCTTCTTTCTCCGCCTAACTGACCTGATAGGGTGGTAGGTGTGCGGAAACAAAGTGAGAAGAGTATTTTTGTAAGCTGTTTTGGGGTCCCATGGGGAAGAAAAGCGGAGTATAAATACTGTATCTAAATCAATAAATCTAGCCACTGTCAACCAAGGCAATCTATCGAGTACCTTTTCTTCCACCCTCCTTCCTAGGAGCTCAGGATGGTGTATGTGGTTCCCAGCGCCCTACTTTATTCTCACATCAGCTAGGCTTGCCAATTGCCTGGTATCGATGGGCAAATGCCCGCCAATCAACCGGGCTGCCCGCTGACTCTTAGCTGGTCGGCGAGTGGAGGAAGGCCAGCTTAAGGGGGTGGAGTGATCGTCACTTCCGGGCAAACCTGGAAGTAACGCAGGCGCTCTAGCCCTTGCCCCCTAAAAAATCTATGGAAACCATAGCGTTTTCAGAGGCAATTGCTAGAGCATTCGCATCACTTCCAGGTCGCATTGCCCCAGACCTAGAAAGCAACGGGATGCGTCAGTCATGACTAACTCATTGCATTAACTTCAGTGGGTGTTATTAGTGATTCAGGTGGATCGGGGGCCACGGTATTCTTTACTCCCATCAAGTGTCAATATTTTCCCTTGTGAAAGGATGCTGAAATTAAAATCAGGGGGATCTGCTCACCCACTCAATAGGGATGACTATCATCTTGAAGTATTTGAGCAGATTTTACTGGCTCGGCTTCAGAGGCGTGCTTATATTAAGCTCTTCAGGGTGACGACGAGCTAAGCCACCTTTGAAAGGAAGCTTTCTGGCCATCATTACTGAGCGGGGGAGCTGATCCGACTGCCTGATTTTAATCGTAAAGTCTAGATAGCGAGGAAAATGAGTCAATCTGAAATGTCAGGACTCAGGAGTGGAGCCATATTTTGTATAAATGGGAGTTTCTGGTTGCTTCTGACTGATTCTCTCCTGTTCCTGAATGCCGAAACCAATGCTGGCCAGCTTTGAAATGTTTCCCATTATTTTCTGATGGGGCGTGGTTCGGGGGTTGGATCTTCATTAGTTAATTTCTGGCTGCAGACTACTTATTTATATATTTATGCTACTACCCCACCTTTGTGCCTCCAAAAGGGGTCCCAAGGCAGCTCCCCAAAATACCACAGGAAAAAAAAGATCACTAATAAATTAGTCTAGGGGTAAACAGTTCAAAGTTTGCTCATATGAGAATCATTGTTATGTGGCAGATCAATGATTTAAAAACTTACTACCATTATAGTTAACCAAAGGCCCTCTTCAACGAAACCACCTTACATACCTTCCTGAAAGCTGGCAAGGCAGATAGTGAACTGGACACTATACTTCTGTTGATGCAGCTCAAGATCGCATTTGCCTTTTTAGCTACCGCATCACACTGCTGACTCATGTTCAGTGTTTGATCTAAGACCCAATGTCAAAACCATTACTGGCATAAACAACATCCTCCAAGAACATAATTGTACAGTTTCACTCAAAAAAGTCCACCTCTTCCTGTTTACAATAACATTCACGAATCCTCATTGCTTGTTGCAAAAACTTGGCTACGTAGTCAATTGTGGCCACATCCTGGGGTAGACGTAAGAAAGGCTACCTTACGCTCATCTGGTTGCCACTACCTACTAGCGCAGGGGTCGGCAAACTCATTAGTCAAAAGAGCCAAATATCAACAGTAGAACGATTGAGATTTCTTTTGAGAGCCAAATTTCTTAAACTTAAACTATATAGGTAGGTATACTGTTTATTAACTTAATAAACTTTAATTAAAGTTTTAAGTTTTAATTAAACTATAGGTACACTGAATAAAACTTTATATCATACTTAATAGTGATCTTATTTATTGATAAAAATTAAATTGTAAGTCCCTGCCATTTCCCCCTCCCCGTCCAGAGTCCTCGTCTGGAGGCCTGGTCTACAGCCATAAAAGCCTATTGGTAGACCTGGACTCCAGCTGAGTCCCATTGGGAGGCCAGGTCTACCCATTGGCTTTCTTGGCAGTAGACCTGGCCTCCGGAGGCCCATAGAAGCCAATTGGTAGACCTGGCCTCTGAAGGGGGACTTTTCCCCCTCCTCGGAGTCCAGGTCTACCGCCAAGAAAGCCAGTGGGTAGACATGGCCTCTCAATGGGACTCAGCCGGAGGCCAGGTCTACCAAAGGAAGCCCGACCCGCCCAACAGCTGATAGGCGGGGGGGCAGGAACCGCTGAGCCACCCAGCAATCGCGCGGCTAGAGGGGACGGGAGGCTTTAGCCTCCCAACCATTGAGGGCAAGGGCAAGGGGGACCCGGCCATTCTCCACGGCGGGTGGGGGGGAGAGACAGCACGCCCACTCACCCACTCTCTCTCTCTCAGGCGCGCCGGCTCTGCAGCCTGGCTGCTGACGCAAGCGGGCGCAAGAGCAGGGGCTCTGAACCAAGTTCGGAGAGCCGCACTCAATGGGCCAAAGAGCCGCATGCGGCTCTGGAGCCGCAGTTTTGAGACCCCTGTACTAGCGAACGATGGATCGATAAACTTAAGGCGGATTATCTGATAAAGGGGACAGTGCGAAAGAATATGTGCAACCAATTCTATATAGTTCATTCCTCAAGGGCATAACCTTTCTGTGAGTGGTATTTTTTGAAAACTCCCCTGTAACATTGCTGATGGTAACTTGTTAAATCTTGCTAGCATGTACGCCCTTCCTTTGTTTTGGATCCTTCAGGAGGGAAAAAACTCAAACTCCCACAAGCCCTGAAGGGGCTGTCATAGAGAGGAGGGTGCCGAGTTGTTTTCTGTTGCCCCAGAAGGTCGGACCAGAACCAACGGGCTGAAATTAAATCAAAAGAGTTTCCATCTAGACATTAGGAAGAATTTTCTAACAGAGCAGTTCCTCAGTGGAACAGGCTTCCTCGGGAGGTGGTAAGCTCTCCTTCCCTGGAGGTTTTTAAGAAGAAGTTAGATGGCCATCCGTCAGCAATTCTGATTCTAGGATCTTAAGCAGATCATGAGAGAGTGAACTTGGCCATCTTCTGAGCATGGAGTGGGTCGCTGGGGGTGTGGGGAGAAGGTAGTTGTGAATTTCCTCCATTGTACAGGGGGTTGGACTGGATGATCCTGGTGGTCCCATCCAAAACGATGATTCTATTATTCTATTCTCGATAATCAGCTAACAGTGAGGCTCTGTCTTCTGCCAGTGTTTTAGATGGCCGATTAAAAATTTGCTTGAGGTTTTGTGACTTCCCGAAAGGGAAGGTGGAGTCAGTTCATGTGAGCTCATTGTCATTTCCCTCGTGTTCCCTCTCAGGTCTGGTACATGGATGGCTACTACAAGGGCCGCCGTGTCCTCGAATATCGTACCCTGAACGACTTCATCACGGGCCAGAACTTTGTCCAGCACCTCCTCCCTCACCCTTGGGCAGGCACCGGCCATGTTGTCTACAACGGCTCCCTCTACTACAACAAATACCAGAGCAACATTGTGGTGAAATACCACTTCCGCTCGCGCAGCGTCGTCGTGCAGCGCAGCCTCAACGCCGCCGGCTACAACAACACCTTCCCGTACTCCTGGGGCGGCTTCTCCGACATCGACTTCATGGTGGACGAGAACGGGCTGTGGGCCGTCTACACCACCAACCAGAACGCCGGCAACATTGTGGTCAGCAGGATGGACCCCGTCACGCTGGAGATCCTCCGCAGCTGGGACACCGGCTACCCCAAGCGGAGCGCCGGAGAATCCTTCATCATCTGCGGGACCCTCTACGTGACAAATTCGCATCTGGCGGGGGCTAAGATCTATTTTGCCTACTACACAAACACTTCTAGCTACGAGTACACGGATATTCCCTTCCACAATCAGTATTCCCACATATCGATGTTGGACTATAACCCCCGGGAGAGAGTCCTTTATACCTGGAACAATGGCCACCAGGTCATCTACAATGTGACTCTCTTCCACGTCATAAAGACATCGGGGGAGTTATAATCCTGTGCGCTAAGAGGCCTGAACTCTCTCCGTTGTCCTTTTGTTCATTTTCTCTCTTATCCTGCTGGGTGGGTTGGGGGGGCACTGTGGCCTGCAAACTCAGTGGCCTGGGAACAATTCCGTGATGCCGTTATTTCTACATAATAAAACAGAGAAAGAGAGAACCCCTCCGTCTCCTTCTCTTCTTCCTCTCTCTTTTTCTCTCTCTTCTGTGGTTGATGACGCATGGATCTGGTTTGGGGCTTCGTTGGGGGTGGGGCTATTTTTTATTTTTGTATTGATTTTATTTTGTTTAATTACTGGTGGCAAATAAAGTTGATCTTGTTGAGGTTGGACAACGTTTGGGCCTTTCTTGGTACAGGGAGTGGGGAGGGGCTGTGGCTCAGTGGTATAGCATCTGCTTAGCATGCAGAAGGTCCCTTGTTCAATCCCCAGGATCTCCAGCTGAAAGGATCAGGTAGTGGGTGGTGGGAAAGACCTCTGCCTGTCACCCTGGAGAGCCTCTACCATTCTGAGTAGACAATATTGACCTTGAGGAACCAATGGTCTGATTCACTATGGGTGTGTTAAGTGCCATCAAGTTGCTTCCAACTCATGGTGACCCTACGAATCAATGCCCTCCAAAATGTCCTATCCTTAACAGCCTTGCTCAGATCTTGCAAACTGAGGGTCATGCTTCTTTTATAGAGTCGATCCATCTCTTGTTGGGTTTTCCTCTTTTCCCGCTGTCTTCCACTTTTCCTAGCATGATTGTCTTTTCCAGTGACTCTTGTCTTCTCATAATGTGACCAAAGTACGACAGCCTCAGTTTAGTCATTTTAGCTTCTAGGGTCAGTTCAGGCTTTGATCTAGAACCCACTGATTTGTTTTTTTGGCAGTCCACGGTATCCGTAACGTTCTCCTCCAACACCACATTTCAAAGGAATCTACTTTCTTCCTATCAGCTTTCTTCATTGTCCGGCTTTCACACCCATACATAGTGATAGGGAATACCATGGCATGAATTAACTTGATCTTGGTTGCCAGTGACCCATCCTTACACTTAAGAATCTTTTTCTAACTCCTCTATGGCTGCCCTTCCCAATCTCAGCCACTTTGTGATTCACCATAAGGCAGCTTTATTGGCCCGGGGATGTACCATTGTATAGCCATAGAGGCACCGCTGGCATCTTGTCTGCCGAAAAATATCGCAGACTCTGTATGGACATCAGACGAAGGTCTTTCATGTGAGGCTGTGCATCCCCCTACTGCACATGTCACTATGTGAGTTGCTGCTCCTAAGGTTGTCACATTGCAACCTCAAGATTTGCTCTGTCCCCTGTTAAACTGAGAGATAACCAAGAGATGCTACAGGCTGACTTATGGTAGATTTGAAGCTCTGTTTTCTGTGGCCAGTGCAGAAGAAGACGAAGAGTTGGTTTTTATATGCCGACTTTCTCTACCACTTAAGGGAGACTCAAATCGGCTTACACTCACCTTTTCTTCCCCTCCCCACAACAGTGAGGCCTCCAGAACTGCACACAATACTCCAGGTGAGGCCTGACCAATGCAGTGTACAGCGGAACTATGACATCTTGCAATTTGGATGTTATCTCCAAGGCTGGAGTCTGAGGAGGGTGGGGTTGGGAGAGGGGAGAGACTTCAATGCCATCAAGTCCAATCGCCAAAGGAGCCAGGGGAACTGATCTCTCGTCGCCGGGAGATCAGTCGTAACGGCGGGAGATCTCCAGCCATCACCTGGAGGATGGCAACCCTAGGCCAGGCAGATGCCATCGGGGAGGCCACCGGCAAACAGGGTGGTGGAATAGAGGGACCCTTGGACTTATCCAGCATGGCTGCTCTTCAGTTCTTATGTTCCAAAACCCCTGTGTTTAAAACACTAATCAGACAACAGGAAAGTCCTTAACTGTGGTTTCTCCATCTGTTCCTTTTGTCCACATCCTTCCCCTGCTTACAGAAGCAAACAGGGCTCAGTTGTGCCACGTGGCTTGGGGAAGGAGGCACATGCCTAATGGGAGACCAGAGACAGGCAATGCCATTTTTACTATGGGCCCTGTTCATCTGCTAAGGATCACTCCCACCCCTTGGTGAAGTCTTTCCCCTGCGTTTCTGTGGGAGTCATTCTGAGCATGTCCCCCTGGTTCAAAAGAAGCAAGGTCAGAGTGGTAACATGCAGAGTTGCGACAAGAAGACGCCTCTGAGGACGATTCATTCTAGCCGGAGTTAGCAATGGGAGGAGCGATCGGATGATTGAAATGCGCGTGAGGTTCCCAGCCAGGTCTGCTAGGAAGGAGACAAAGCCAAGGCAGTGACTCATGCAGAGACGCAACGGGCAGTCTCCTGTGTGGATGGTGGATTGAACTCACAGGAGCCTTCCGTTTGCCGATGCAGTAATTCCTCTGGGCACTTCAGCAGATCCCTTGTTGCAAAACTAGCATGTGTTTGCATGCAGTTGGCACTTCGTTGTTGCAGCCCAGTGTACGTCAGCACATCACTGAGGGCCTCTCACAAAGACTAGCCTCGCTGAACCCTTAGCAATTGCTATTCAGACCGAGTGATGACTTATACCGTGAGCTCCTTTTAAAAATTGATCTGCAAGAACTGTCATATTTCGCCCTGGGCAAGACAGTTCTCCCCTCCCGGTGGAACTTTACACGTTGAAGCCATGTGGTTGGCGGAGGTGGTGTGAATGCCAGTTTCCTGGGGTTTTGGAGACTGCGGGAGGTCAGGCAAGAGGAAAGCAGGTCCTGGCCTCCCTCTGATCTGCAAATTGAAAAGACTCAACTGCCTTCCCTTCGGGGCTACTCTCAGGCCTCCCAGAAACCAATTACAACAGCATATTCAGGCTAGGGATACCTCAAGAACGGTTATATTCAAGTCCAGTATCACCTTAGAAACCAACAATATTTTTGGGGTATAAGCTCTCAATAGTCATAGCTCCCTTCATCAGATCTGATTAAGGGAGGTTTGACTCTCATAAGCTTATACCTCCCAGCTGGCTTCATGTGTAGTAGAGGAGAAATCAATCCGGTTCACCAGATTAGAGTCCGCCACTCATGTGGAGAAGCGGGGAATCAAACCCGGTTCTCCAGATCAGAGTCCACCACTCCAAACCACCGCTCTTAACCACTACACCACGCTGGCCATACAGACATACCTCGCTTTTATTGTGCTTAGCTTGATTGCACTTCACACTACCGCGTTTCCGAGCAAGTCTATCAGCGCCATTTTCCAAACAGCATGGGCTCACTTGGCGTCTCTGTGTCACATTTTGGTAATTCTCGCAATGTCTCAAACTTTTTCATTATTATTACGGTACATTATTTTTAGGACTTAATGCTATTGCACACTTAATAGACTACAGCATGGTGTAAACATAACTTTTATATGCACGGGGAAACTGAGAAATTAATGTGACTCGCTTTATTCCAATATTCGCTTTATTGCAGTGGTCTGGAACTGAGCTGGCAATATCTCCGAGGTATGCTTCTAATAGGATCCTATTTATGATACGCTGTAAAAAAGGTAAAGGTCCCCTGTGCAAGCACCGGGTCATTCCTGACCCATGGGGTGATGTCACACTCCGATGTTTACTAGGCAGACTTTGTTTACGGGGTGGTTTGCCAGTGCCTTCCCCAGTCATCTTCCCTTTACCCCCAGCAAGCTGGGTACTCATTCTACCGACCTCAGAAGGATTCAAGGCTGAGTCAATTATGAGCCAGCTACCTGAAACCAACTTCCGTTGGGATCGAACTCAGGTCATGAGCAGAGCTTGGACTGCAGTACTGCAGCTTACCACTCTGCACCACAGGGCTCCTATGATATGCTGTACACTGCAGTAAAGACCACAAGTCCCAATTATTTACCCAAGTAAGTTTATGAAACCAATTTCTACTGTGCAGCCTTAATAAAAAGTCCCCTGTGCAAGCAACAGGTAATTACTGACCCATGGGGTGATGTCACATCCCGACATTTACTAGGCAGACTTTGTTTACGGGGTGGTTTGCCAGTGCCTTCCCCAGTCATCTTCCCTTTACTCCCAGCAAGCTGGGTACTCATTTTAGTGACCTCAGAAGGATGGAAGGCTGAGTCAACCTTGAGGTGGCTACCTGAAACCAACTTCTGTCGGGAATGAACTCAGGTCATGAGCAGAGCTTTTGACTGCAGTACTGCAGCTTACCACTCTGCGCCACGGGGCTCTGCAGCCTTATTAAGGTAAAGGTAAAGGTCCCCTGTGCAAGCACCGGGTCATTCCTGACCCATGGGGTGACGTCACATCCCGACGTTTCCTAGGCAGACTTTGTTTACGGGGTGGTTTGCCAGTGCCTTCCCCAGTCATCTCCCCTTTACCCCCAGCAAGCTGGGTACTCATTTGACCGACCTCGGAAGGATGGAAGGCTGAGTCAACCTTGAGCCGGCTACCTGAAACCGACGTCCGTCGGGATCGAACTCAGGTCGTGAGCAGAGCTTTTGACTGCAGTACTGCAGCTTAACACTCTGCGCCACGGGGCTCCTGCAGCCTTATTACCTGCGCTGAAAAGCCCTCTTGAATAGTTCAGTTTTGCATTGTTTGCGGAAGGCCAGGAGAGCGGGAGCTTTCCTGACCACCTCAGACAAGCTGTGCCCCAGTGGTAGCGCATCTGCTTGGCATGCAGAAGGTCCCAGGTTCAATCCCCAGCATCTCCAGTTAAAGGGACTAGGCAGGTAGATGATGTGAAAGACCCCTGCCTGAGACCCTGGAGAGCCGCTGCTGGACTAAGTAGACAATACTATGATGGACCATACTGACTATGATGGACCATATACTGACTACGATTCAGAATAAGGCAGCTTCATGTGTTCATGTATTTGTATAATCCATTTCACAAGGTGGGAGCCACAATGGAGAAAGCATGTGTATGAGCAGTTGTTGCTTTTACTCCTTTGCAGGTTGGCACCTGCAGAAACCCCTGCTGAAATGAACAGAGTTAGATCACAATGGGTAGCCCTGTTTGTCTGTAGCAGTAGAACAGAGCAAGAGTCCAGTTGCACCTTAAAGACTAACAAAATTTTTATGACTTTCATGAGTCACAGATCACTTCTTCAGAGACAGCTAGAATGTGAGTCCATCTCTCCTCAAGTAGAGAAGAGTGAATTCAGACACCCAATGGAAATAGCATGTAAATGTCAATAGCAGGTAAATGACATTAGCAGGTGTGGTTGGATCAGGTGTAATATGCAGGGGGATAGTAAGCATGAAGAAATCAGCATTGGTAATGAATCTCAGCTCACTATCCTGTCCAGGAGAATGGTATTGTATTGTCTTGAGCTTCATTATTAGTTGTAGTGGTGAAGAAGAAGAACAGTTGGTTTTTATATGCCGACTTTCTCTACCACTTAAGGGAGACTCAAACCGGCTTACACTCACCTTCCCTTCCCCTCCCCACAACAGACACCCTGTGAGGTAGGTGGGGCTGAGAGTGTGTGACTAGCCCAAGGTCATCCAGCTGGCTTCATGTGTAGGAGTGGGGAAAACAAATCCAGTTCCCCAGATTAGCCTCCAACACTCATGTGGAGGAGTGGGGAATCAAACCCGGTTTTCCAGATCAGGCTCCACCACTCTTAACCACTACACCATGCTGGCTGTAGCATAGGTGGTCCCGTAAATAAGAGGGAGGGAAGTCAGCATAGCCCAGTCTTGTCAGATCTCAGAAGCTAAGCAGGGTTGGTACTTAGATGGAATACCACCAAGGAAGACTGCAGAGGAAGACAATGGCAAACCTCCTCTGCTTCTCCCTTGCCTTGAAAGCCCCTCTCTGAGGTCGCCATAAATCCATTGCGACTGTACAGCGTATAGGCATGTAGGTAAGCCTGCGTAAAAGGGACAGGGCATTTTCCCCCCTCCAGTTTGCAACCCTAATAAACAGGGAGACTAGAGCCATCAGAAAGACAAACTGCCTTTTATTCCCACATAAAATGGTGTTCCTCTTTAAAGGTGCCAATAAGCCTCCTGTCTATTTTTGGTGCTGCAGACTAACACAGCTACTCCCCTGGAATCATTACACTAGAGAAGGGAGGATGGAGCGTGACTCTTCCGTGCTTCTTTCAGCCCCCCTCTCTGTATACAAAAGGCTTGTGCTCCGTTCCCTCCAGGAACCTCTCCCAGAATGAACTGGGGATTAACACACAAACCCGCACATACACACACAGAAGCCACTGCAACATTGCAGAGGGGTGCCTGGGGTGATCTCCTAACCCTGGAAGGAGTGGATGGGTCAGACATCTCTAATCTGCAGCAGAAGCAGAAGAAGCAGAAGAAGAAAGGGTGGGGCTGTGGCTCAGTGGTAGAGCATCCACTTGGCATTCAGAAGGTCCCAGGCTCAATCCCCGGCATCTCCAGTTAAAGGGACCAGGCAAGTAAGTGATGTGAAGGACCTCTGCCTGAGACCCTGGAGAGCCGCTGCTGGTCTGAGTAAACAATACTGACTTTGATGGACCAAGGGCCTGATTCAGTATAAGGCAGCTTCATGTGTTCAAGAAGAAAAAGAAGAAGAAGAAGATGGTGATGATGATGATGATGATGAACACACATGAACACACATGAAGCTGCCTTATACCGAAGGACCCTTGGTCCATCAAAGTCAGTATGGTCTACTCAGACCGGCAGCGGCTCTCCAGGGTCTCAGGCAGAGGTCTTTCCCATCACCTGCTCGCCTATTCCCTTTAACTGGAGATGCCGGGGATTGAACCTGGGACCTTCTGCATGCCAAGCAGATGCTCTACCACTGAGCCACAGCTGGAGGGGGAAAAATGCCCTGTCCCTTTTACGCAGGCTTACCTACATGTTTATATGCTGTAAAGTCACAATGGATTTATGGCGACCTCAGAGAGGGGCTTTCAAGGCAAGGGAGAAGCAGAGGGGGTTTGCCATTGTCTTCCTCTGCAGCCTTCCTTGGTGGTATTCCATCTAAGTGATAGTGATGATGATGATGGTGGTGGTGGTGGAGGAGGAGGAGTTGGTTTTTATATGCCAACTTTCTCTACCACTTAAGGGAGAATCAAACCAGCTTACTATCACCTTCCCTTCCCCTCCCCACAACGGACACCCTGTGAGGTAGGTGAGGCTGAGAGAGTGTGACTAGTCCAAGCTCACCCAGCTGGCTTTGTGTGTAGGAGTGAGGAAACACATCCAGTTCACCCGATTAGCCTCCGCCACTCGTGTGGAGGAGCGAGGAATCAAACCCGGCTCTCTGGATCAGACTCCACTGCTCCAAACCACCGCTCTTAACCACTACAGCCACCGAACTATATAAAAGGTATACGAAAGCTAAGTGCAACAGATATCACCTTTTTATAATCAAACCAGAAAACCAAACCAGGAAGAGAGTCTTAAAGGAAACATAAAATTTAAGAGAGGGATAGCAAGCAACCACTCACAGCTCTGGATCAAACATCGAACACACTCACAGCAAGTCTGGGGAAACACATATGTTTTAGCTTAGCGTCCATAGCTTAAGAGGCTCAGTACCAGGCGAATGAATGTGGGGGAGGGTATTTTGCAACAGGGAGCCACAACCCAAGAGGCCCTGTCTCCCAGATAGGTTTTTTTCTCCCCTTCTCAGGGGGGTTGGGAAGGAAGGCAGCATGGTACAGCCCAATCTCATCAGATCTCAGAAGAAGAAGATGAAGAAGAGTTGGTTTTTATACGCCGCTTTTCTCTACCTTTAAGGAGTCTCAAAGAGACTTACAACCGCCTGCCCTTCCTCTCCTCACAACACACACCTTGGGAGATAGGTGGGGCTGAGAGAGTTTGGAGAGAACTGTGATTGGCCCAGGGTCACCCAGCAGGCTTCATGTGGAGGAGTGGGGGAATCAAACCCAGTTCTCCAGATCAGAGTCCACCGCTCATGTGTAGTAGTGGGGAATCAAACACTTCTCCAAAGTGTCTGCCGCTCTTAACTACTACACCACGTTAAGTGGGGTTGGTCCATGGGTGGGATACCGCCCAGGAAGACGCTGCAGAGGCAGGCAATGACAAGCCACCTCTGCTTCTCCCTTGCCTTGAAAGCCCCTTACTGGGGTCGCCATAAGTCTGTCGTCACTTGACAGCACTTCTGTACATCTTAGAGAGATCTCTGCAAAAAATGGCGAGCCAGCATGGTGTAGTGGTTAAGAGCGGTGGTTTGGAGCGGTGGACTCTGATCTGGTTGGTTTCCCCACTCCTACACATGAAGCCAGCTGGGTGACCTTGGGCGAGTCACAGCTCTCTTAGAGCTCTCTCAGCCCCACCTACCTCACAGGCTGTCTGTTGTGGGGAGGGGAAGGGAAGGTGATTGTAAGCGGGTTTGATGCTTCCTTAAGTGGTAGAGAAAGTCGGCATATAAAACCAATTATTTGTCTTCCTCTCTATCCACAAAGTAACATCATACCAAAACAAGTTGTTCTGTGCTGAAATGGAAAACGAATGGCGCTCTTCTGATCTGAAAATTGAAACTCGGAGCCCACCTATGCGCACTTCTTTCACACCTAAGATTTGGATTTTTCAAGCATACAGCCGAAAACTGCAAAGTGTGAACCCTGCACACCGGCGTCTCAAAACACATTTAGCATCCAGCTCTTCTCGTCTGTCTGTGACCATGGTTCCCCATGGGGGAGGGGGAAACCTTCCCTTGCAAAAAGTGGGTCGATTAAATGTCAGAGTTTAAAACATACCTCAAAGTGGGCATGTTTATGACACAGACACTCCCAAAACGTACTCTGTTCACAAAGGCCCTTTCTCTTTGAAGTCCGGGAAGGGCTTCCTGCCTAGCAGAAGACCCAGAGAAAGCACTTTGTGGAATGAATATCACACAGTTCATTGGCGGCTGCTAATTCTTTGAGACAAAAGTAAGACAAAAGTAATGACTCAGGAGAATCACAACTTTAAGGTTGACAATGAGGAAACTGAAATTGTTGAAGACGCTCTATTCCTTGGTTCCGTCATCAACCAAAAGGGAGACTGCAGCCAAGACATCAGAAGGAGACTGAGACTGGGAAGGGCAGCCAAGAAGGAGCTAGAAAAGATTCTGAAGTGTAAGGATGTGTCACTGGCCACCAAGATCAGGTTAATTCATGCCATCATATTCCCTATTACTATGTATGGGTGTGAGAGCTGGACAATGAAGAAAGCTGATAGGAAGAAAGTAGATTCCTTTGAAATGTGGTGTTGGAGGAGAGTGTGACGGATACTGTGGACCACCAAAAAAAACAAATCAGTGGGTTTTAGATCAAATCAAGCCTGAACTGACCCTGGAAGCTAAAATGACTAAACTGAGGCTGTCGTACTTTGGACATATTATGAGAAGACAAGAGTCACTGGAAAAGACAATCATGCTAGGAAAAGTTGAAGGCAGCAGGAAAAGAGGAAGACCCAACAAGAGATGGATCGACTCTGTAAAGGAAGCCACGACCCTCAGTTTGCAAGATCTGAGCAAGGCTGTTAAGGATAGGTCACTTTGGAGGACGCTGATTCAGATGATCGCCATGAGTCGGAAACGACTTGACGGCACTTAACACACACAATTCTTTGAGATACAGCCTCTGGCTCACCTAAACACTCGTATTTTCCTCCATCCAGCACAGAGAAAGCTCTTGGCATGGGCAGGTAGACATTTGTTTAGGCTGTGGAGATCCTTTTCATTCTTGGCAAAGGACACCCAGTTGACTTAGAGATAGGAAACACCTTCTATGGTGAGATGCAGCTCAGGCACATGTTTGCCTTCCTGGCAGGATATGAATGCAGGGGTTCTGTCACCAGGCAGGAGACACCATCTGGTGCTTCTGCATCATTCTCCTGTTCCTCTTGGTGTGCATGGAAAGATAGGCAGGAGGTGTGGGTGCCCTTTCCCTGTACGAATGCACCCTAGCAGCAAACAAAAGTTGTTCTGTAGGCACTCAGGGCCTAGAAGGCTGGGCTCTGTGGCCCACCGAAAGGTCCCAACCCATGCACTGAAGATCACTGTGTCAGACTATATTTAAGGTTGCCAATCTCCAGGTGGTGGCTGGAGATCTCCCACTATTACAACTGATTTCCAGGCAGCAGAGATCAGTTCCCCTAGAGAAAATGGCCGCTTTGGCCATTGAACTCTATGGCATTGAAGTTCCCCCCCCTCCCAAAACCACACCCTCCTCGGGCTCTGCCCCCAAAATCCCCAGCTATTTCCCAACCAGGAGCTGGCAACCCTAACAGTGAGTGTTTAAAACATTGTAGAGAAAACAAATGCTAGCATGACCCAAAGCTCCAAGAAAAAGCCTCTGGCAGAAAATACAATAATGCGCGGATATCAGCAGCATGTTTTAGAAGCAGAAGGTCCTCGAACATAAGAACCCTTTGAGGAACTGATCTGACGTCATCGTTCGGGAGACGGGCATTCAGAAAGCACCTGAGATGCCTCTTGTGGAAAAAGCGTCATTGCCGAACCTTCTTCAGCCACAGAGAGAGAAAAATGTTTCAAATGGTAAGTAAAATGGGGGTGGGGGGGGATTACTTTCGGGAATGATGATGCAGCTGGCTCTTGAGGAGACACAAATAGTTCAAGCAGGAAGGGAGCGAATAAGGCCCGAGAAATGCTTCCCAGCTCTCTGGAGGAGACATTCATCGAGAAGGAGAGAGCCTTTGAAAAGCAGCCCTCTCTCAAGCGCCTGACTTGACGTGGATGGTCCAGGCTAGCTCTCTCGTCAGATCTCGGAAGCTAAAAACCACCTTGTGTTGTCCCTTCCCTTGGAAAAAGGGTTGCCAGCTCTGGGTTGGGAAATACCTGGAGATTTTGGGGCGGGGCTGAGGAGGGCGTGGTTTGGGGAGAGGAGGGACTTCAATGTCATAGATTCCAATTGCCAACGCGGCCATTTTCTCCAGGGGGACTGATTTCTGGTCATCGTTACAACAGCCCTGCAAAGTAGATCTATATTATTATCCCCAGGATTTAAACAATCGGAGACTCAGAAGTTCTGGTTTGCCTAGCCTCAGCCTACCTGTGAGTCCAAAGCAGTGGTGATAGTAGGGTTGCCAACCTCCAGGTGGTGGCTGGAGATCTTCAGGCAACAGAGATCAGTTCACCTGGAGAAATTGGCCACTTTGGAAAGTGGACTCTATTATATACCAACGAGGTCCCTCCCCTTCCCAAACCCTGCCCTCCTCAGGCTCCACCCCCCAAATCTCCAGGTATTTCCCAACCCAGAGCTGGCATCCCAAGGTGAGAGTGGATCTGGTGGGGGCATTCTTATTCAATTTCAACTCACCTTTCCAGGTGAGTACTAAACTCTTCTGCTGTTGACTTGCTAGCAGAGTTGCCACCTGACGAGGAGAAACACCCCTGACCTAACAAGAGGCTGATTCGCAGCAAGCAGGCCAAGGCTTTTTAGAATGTGGAAATCATTATCAATGTCCACAGAACAAGTTGCTCTTAGAGACCAAGGAAGCAAGCCGCTGGATTTGCGAAAGGGGCCTTGAGAAGGAGCTCAGACGTTTAACTACGACATAAATCTTTTGTGTTAGGAGGAAGAAATCTCCCTTCTCCAACCCAGCAAAGGAGGGAGGGAAAGCAGGCAGCTAACCACCACTTCCTCCTTCTCCTCCACCTGGCTCTTCCTCACAGGGTTGCCAGGTCTCCCCCAGGTGGGGGGATGGGGGGGCGGTAGGGTTGCCAGATCCAGGTTGGGAAATTCCTGCAGATTTGGAGGTGGAGCCTGGGGAGGACAGGGAACTCAGTGGGGTACAATGGCATCGTGTCCACCCTCCAAAGCATCCATTTTCTCCAGCTGTCACCTGGAAATCAGTTCTAATTCCAGGAGATCTCCAGGCCCCACCTGGAGGCTGGAAACCCTAGAAAAACCAGGAAAGTGGACTATGTAGTCTGTGTTATCTGAAAATGAGCTGTAATTCTGGAGGATCTGGGTTTGCTTAACCTCCAGGTGGTGGCTGATGATCTCCCGCTATTACAACTGATCTCCAGGTGACAGAGATCAGTTCACCTAGAGAAAATGGCCCATTTGGAAGGTGGACTCTATGGTATTATACCCAACTGAAGTCCCTCCTCCCCAAACCAACTCTTGTTCTCCTTCTTGAGTGTGCAACCAAACTGCTGTGCAAAAGGATTTTAAATAAGTTCAGTACATGATCTCTGCAACAGCCTTGTAAGGCAGGCCAATGTTTTCTCCCTGTTGCAGATGGGGGCCTCAAGCATGTCTAATGATAGGCTATCAGGATCAGCTGGGATTGAGTCATGCTAAACCAACTTTACAAGGCAGGAAGTTGGACTGCCAGAGCTTTCTAGTAAAGGCAAGTTATCAGGAGCTATAGGTGATGTACCATTTATATAGTCCCAGCTCTGCCCTGATTGGCTCCCTCAATCACATGCTTCTCCTGGACTGGCTGAGGCTGCAGTTCCTTGACTGGCCTGTTACGAGATGGCGCTGTTGTTTATTTCAGGCCTCGGATAGTTGGCTTGCACGTCATTGTGGTGGTATAGGGTTGCCAGGTCCCTCTCCAACACCGGTGGGGGGATTTTGGGGAGGGGAGGGACTTCAATGCCATAGAGTCCAGTTGCCGAAGCAGCCATTTTCTCCAGGTGAAGTGATCTCTATCGGCTGGAGATCAGTTGTAATAGCAGGACAGCTTCAGCTGGTACCTGGAGGTTGGCAACCCTAAGGGAGCCAGGTGTCAGCTCCTGGCTCCCAGCATCTTGAATTTGTCTAAGGCTGCCTAGCAAGTCCATGTCAGAGATAAGATGAAATGGCAAATCCCATTTCATTTCCTCAGCCGCTGTGCTGCACAAGCTGTCTCTGAACACTAGACAGAGGCAAAGAAATGTCATTTGGAAAAGTATACCCACTTCAATGGGCATCCGACCAAATGAATGCACTTTTAATCCCCAAGCTGATATCAAATGGGATTGAAATCCTGGATCGAAAACCTTTGACGAGACTCTGCCCATTGAAATTAAATTACCCCCAATCTGCTTAATCCTGACCCAAACAAATAACCAGAGCATTCTTATGAACTGCGAGTAAGCTGGGTGGGGTTTGGAGAGGGGAGGGACTTCAATGCCGTAGAGCCTGATTGCCAAAGAAGCCATTTTCTCCAGGGGAAGTGATCTCAGTAGCCTGGAGATCTAACAGTGGAAGATCTCCAGCCACCCCCTGGAGGTTTACAACCCTAGCTTCCTGACTGGCTTAAAAGGAGACAGTTCTCTAGTTGAGAAATGGATCACTGTAAGGTGCCCTCGCTGCCTCGTGTTTAGAGAAGCCTGACCTGAGCCAGAAAGACCTCTGGGTCAGGGACTCCCCCCCACCCATAGGGTTGCCAGCTCCAGGTTGGGAAATGGCTGGAGATTTTTGGGGCGGAGTCTGAGGAGGGCAGGGTTTGGGGAAGGGAGGGACTTCAACGCCACAGAGTCCAATTGCTGAAGCAGCCGTTTTCTCCAGGGGAACTGATCTCTATCGGCTGGAGATCAGTTGTAATAGCAGGAGATCTCCAGATACTGCCTGGAGGCTGGCAACCCTATCCACCCAGCCCTGGGTCCCTGGCATCCCTATCAACTGTTCGTTGCCGCTTCATTCCTTGAACTTTTATTATCCCTTCTCAGTGATTATAGTCCTTGAGATAGCAATTTGCGCTCCACGGAGCACGGCCGACCATCCTCCCCAGCCTTGGCCAGACCTTGCCGCTGGAAGAATGATAGCCTGGGGATCTAGGATCAATCGGGACCGATTAAGCTGGCCAGCCCTGAGTTGCTCCCTCCTTTCTGGCCTGGACTTTTTCAGCTCAGCTTCCTCGGAATGACAGCCCCCTTCTTTAGGGTTGCCAACCTCCAGGGACTAGCTGGAGATCTCCTGCTATTGCATCTGATCTCCAGGCAATAGAGATTTCTCCCCTGGAGAAAACGGCTGCTTTGAGAGATGGACTCTATGGCATTGAAGTCCCGCCCCTCCCCAAACCCCGCCTTCTTCAGGCTTAACCCCCCCCACACACACACACACATCTCCAGGTATTTTCCAAATCGGAGCTGGGAACCCTACTCCAGGCTCCACCTGGAAGTTGGCATGCCTATATGTGTAACTCTTGTCATCCCAGGAGAGCCTCATTTGACTGTTTCATAGAGGAAGTGAGACTGGATTTAGCTCCCACCTGCCCATCCCATCTTAGAAACCTGGCCTGTATGTTTAGACGTATCCTGAGGTCTGCTCTGCATATATTCTATGGACAGTGGTGCAAAGTGCCAAACCAGGTCACAGCTGACCTACGGCAACCCCTGGTGGGGTTTTCCAGGCAAGAGACAGTTGGAAGTAGTTTGTCATTGCCTGCCTCTGCATAGGCTGAGAGAGTTCTGAGAGAACTGTGAGTACCCCAAGGTCACCCAGCTGGCTTCATGTGGAGGAGTGGGGAATCAAACCCGGTTCTACAGATTAGAGACCAGCACTCTTAACCACTTCACCATGTTGGCCCTAGGGATACACATTCGTTTTAAATCAAATGGGAGGGGGAATGAAAAAATTAAGCCCCAGAAGTTCTCATGTATTTAAAAACAAAAAAATGAAAGGCAATCAAATTTTGATTTGTTTCAATTAGATGTGTTTCTGATGTCACTCGGTGAGATTAGGCTGAGGCCACAAAAGGGTCTGTGTGAGAGACAATGGGCGAAAACGCATGGTCGCTTCAGCCTCCTTTATTCCCTGTTTCAGCCAGGATTGAATGCACGTTCGGCGAAAACGCATGCATTCGATCCTGGCTGAATCCTGGCTGAAACGGGGAATAAAGGAGGCTAAAGCGACAGTGCGCTTTCGCCCAAAGAGAGTCAGGAGAATTGAAAGTGACAAGAACCCTTTCCAATCAAGAAGAAGAAGAAGAAGAAGAAGAAGAAGAAGAAGAAGAGTTGGTTTTTATATGCTGACTTTCTCTACCACTTAAGGAAGAATCAAACCAGCTTACAATCGCCTTCCCTTCCCCTCCCCACAACAGACACCCTGTGAGGTGGGTGAGGCTGAGAGAATGTGACTTGCCCAAGGTCACCCAGCTGGCTTCATGTGTAGGAGTGGGGAAACAGATCCAGTTCACCAGATTAGCCTCTGCCGCTCATGTGGAGCAGTGGGGAGTCAAACCCGGTTGTCCAGATCAGACTCCACCTCTCCAAACCACCGCTCTTAACCTCTACACCACGCTGGCTCTCTCAATGTCAAACAGGCCTTCTATTTCTGGTGTCCGTAATCTGAGGTTGTGATCAGATAAAGGCCTATTATGCATGGGTACTTGGACTCACATTCACCCCCTGTCTGACTCGGATATTCCTTGGAATTATGCACGTGTTTTCCTTCCATGAGACATGAGCTCGCTGCCAGCCCTAGCAATGTCCGTCTCTTCCCATTCCTCTGCTAATCCGACTTTTCCCTCTAACCTGAGCTCAGCCCGGCTCAAATCTCCATGAAGATGGGAAATCAGGGGAAACAGCCGATCATGAAGCAGCATGTAAAGAGGCAGGGATTCAAGGGTTTCCTGCTTCCTGCTACCTTGGAGCTCTTTCTGAGCAAAAAAAAAAAAGCCTTTTTAAAAATGAGGCTTGGATTTCTCTCCCCACCCCCACCTTTCAGATTGCTCCATTTTTTGTTTTTCGTTCTTAAAATGCTTTTTTATGCAGCAGTTGGGGTTTTTGGGGGGGTGATTATCTTTCACAGCGAGCCCTGCGAAGTGAGCCAATTACAGAGCGGCATTTAAAGGGACGGGACTTCATTTGAGCCTGGGAGGCTGCCAGTGCAGAAATTCCCAATAGGAAAATGTGAGTCCAGCCAGCAACGAACCTCAGGTAAAACGCCCATGCATAAATGACCAAAGAGAGAATCAGGAAAGACTGGGATATTGTGAAACTGACAGGAAATGATACATTCGGTTGTTACAACAGGTCTTTTATTTCTGCTATGTGTTTTATGCTCTTAATTGCCTGTAAAATGGCATCGCCTCACTAAAGAAAGCCGTGGCCTTCAGCCGGGCAAGACCTGAGCAAGGCTGCTAATGATGGAATGTTTTTGGAGGTAATTAATTCATAGGGTCGCCATAAGTCGGAAGCAGCTTGCTGGCTCAAAGCACTCATGCAAAACTGGAAATCTTTCTTCTCTCTGTCTGAAAGTTGGAATAAAGGACCCCATGGTAAAGGGCTCATTTCTTATAAACATCACTCACAGTTAATGTGAAACAAAGAAGGTACAGGCTAAATTAATTTCCGCTCCAAATCACGAAATGCCGCAATGAATGTAAAATGAAAACAAACGGATGCACCAACAATGAAAAGAAAACAAATGGCCCATCTGCAAAATGCAAAACGTTCATTGGCTACCTGGTGCCATGATGGAAGAAGAAGAAGAAGAAGAAGAAGAAGAAGAAGAAGAAGAAGAAGAAGAAGAAGAAGAAGAAGAAGAAGAAGCAGCAGCAGCAGCCAACTTTCTCTACCACTTAAGGAAGACTCAAACCGGCTTACAATCCCCTTCTCCTCACCACAACAGACACCCTGTGAGGTAGGTGGGGCTGAGAGGGTTTGGAGAGAAATGTGACTAGCCCAAAGTCACCCAAAAGACTTCATGTGTAGGAGTGGGGAAACCAACCAAGTTCTCCAGATTAGCCTCCACTGCTCATGCGGAGGAGTGGGGAATCAAACCCGGTTCTCCAGATTAGAGTCCACCTCTACAAAGCACTGCTCTTAACCACTACACCACACTGGCTCCCCGTCCCTTAATAGGTGGATTTTGTAACTAGCAAGAAGAATCTTGCTTTAAAAAAATGGCTGTCCAAACTACTGCTAAAAGGGACAGTGAACAGGAGAAAAACAGCTCGGAGGAGTCAAGGTGTCGCAGAAGATTTCCACCTGTCCCCAATCCCTTTTCCACACCAGCGAATGTTTGCCCACCCCGTTTGGTTACAGTTCTTTCCAAATGATTGAGCAGATGGGAAACGGCTGCGGGAGCCACGTGAAAAGCTGGTTAATAACCTCGATGATGTTATTGTGATACCTGCTCGCCGTTCTTTCTTCCCCACAATCATTTTTCACAGCCTGAGAGGAGCGAGGCTGTCGCTTGGTACGTAAAAAGGATCTGCTTTGCATGCAAAAGAAACCCCTGGAATTGCCAGATAAAGTACCTCACAGAGCACGGATGCTGCTTGCCAGAATAGACCGTCCAATCAGAGAGAGAGAGAGAGAGAGAGAGAGAGAGAGAGAGAGAGAGAGAGAGAGAGAGAATCTTCCAAGGCCCCCCAGTATGTTTTGTGGTAGAACGAGGATTTGAACCCAGATCTCTCTAGTCTCACCCTCTAACCTCATAGAATCATAGAGTTGGAAGGGACCACCAGGGTCATCTAGTCCAACCCCCTGCACAATGCAGGAAATTCCCAACTACTTCCCCCCCACACCCCCAGTGACCTCTACTCCATGCCCAGAAGATGGCCAAGGTGCCCTCCCTCTCATGATCTGCCCAAGGTCACAGAATCAGCATTGCTGACAGATGGCCATCTAGCCTCTTAAAAACCTTCATGGAAGGAGAGCTTACCACCTCCCTAGGAAGCCTGTTCCACTGAGGAACCGCTCTAACTGTTAGAAAATCCTTCCTAATGTCTAGACGGAAACTCTTTTGATTTAATTTCAACCCGTTGGTTCGGGTCCGACCTACTGAGGCACCATCCTCTATATCACAGCCCATCAAGTACTTGAAGATGGTTATCATATCCCCTCTCAGTCTTCTCCTCTTCAGGCTAAACATACCCAGCACCTTCAACCTTTCCTCATAGGATTTGGTCTCCAGATACCTTACCATCTTTGTTGCCCTCCTCTGGACACGCTCCAGCTTGTCTACATCCTTCTTAAATTGTGGTGCCCAAAACTGAACACATACCGGGTTCTCAACTAGTAGCTCTCCCCATATCTTAGATCAGGATAACAAACTAACACATCCCCTTGATCAGTGTTCTCTGTGCTCAAAGAGAAAGGTCGTTGATGCATGGGAGTTTGACCTGAGGTTCGTTGCTCGCTGGACCCACACTTTCCTGTTGGGAGTCTATGCCCCCGCAGTCTCCAAGTTCAAATCATTTGAATCTCCGCCCTTTGAAATGCTGCTTTGTAATTGGCTGTAGTGAGAGAAAAGTCCTCCCCCCCTGAAACCCAATTGCCACATAGAAAAGCATTTTAAGAGCAAAAACACAAAACAGAGCTATTTGAAAGGAACAAGGAAAAGGGGGAGAAACCCAAGTCTCGTTTTTAAAAGCCTTCTGCTCAGAAAGAACTCACAGGAAGCAGGAAGCATTTGAATCCCCGCCCCTTGATGTGCTGCTTTGCAATTGCCTGTCTGCTTGCTGTGAGAGAAACAAAGCTTCCGTGTCCCACGCTTTGCCTTATGCATGGGGATTTCACTCGGGCTGAGCTTGGGAGAGGGAAGAATCAGGTTAACAGAGGAACAGGAAGTCCTGGGATTTGTGAGGGCTGGCAGCGAGGTCATCTCTAATGGTGGGAAAACTCCAAAGAACTCCAAAATAACTCCAAAGAACAATGGGAGAGACAGAGAGAGAGACAGAGAGAGAGAGAGACAGAGAGAGAGAGAGACAGAGAGACGAGTAGCCTGAATCTATCTCCCTAAAGTGCTAGCATCCTAAACAAAGATTTTCTCCATCTCCTGGCAAGAATTCAGAATTGCAATTGCCTACCTAGAGCGTGAAGAACCGGAATCCAGGGGGGGGGGGGGCTACCGCTGGATTCCATTGAAAGCACAAGTTGGCCCTAGAATGCATGGAACTTCTGAGTAGATGTATTTGGGAAAATGTATTTGGAAACTATGTACAAGGGTACCCCAAACTATGGACTATGAGATGCTGAATTCCGTGACCTGCATACATGTACACAAATATATACAGGCTATATACAGGCCATATTAATTTGTTGTGCTCTGAGACATGGGGCTCTAACAAAAGCAGTCAAAAGATATAAAATTGAAGAAAGCTCAGAGCTGTGCATCTGAGCAAAGGCGAATAGCTGAACCTGAAAACGCCGAATAATTATACCTGAACCAAAAATAAACCCGAAATTAGCCCTTTCAGCAAAATTCAGCTTTTTCAGGAATCGCCTGTTCAGCTTCGGCCAGATTCCCAGGTTTTGATATTCAGCCTACCCAAAACCTAAAAATTGCCCAAAAGGCTAATTTCGGGTTTATTTTCGGTTCAGGTATATCAATATGCACAACCCTACTAAGGACTAGACAAGCCACTGAAACTTTCCCCTCCTCCAAGTACTGGCAAAGGAACCCCATTTAGCATGTCTCAGGTTTCACCTGAGGACCTCCCCCATATGCTTTCACAGTCATGAGGACTAGCAGCTTGCCTTTTATTTCCTAGAAAGCAGGAACACTTAACACTACCGAATGCCATCACCAGTGCCTGTGTTTGCACAATGACATGAAACACAAGTCACCCTGGAGATGCTTCTTTCCAGCTCTGGATTTCTAAACATGTATCATTTCTGTCACCTGCCTCTGATTCTCACCTGTTCCGCCACATCTTCTCTTCCCCAGCTAGAGGTTTGACAGGTGTCAAATAAAATGAAATGTTTATTGCCCCTTGTGGAACGCATGATACTTCTTTTACATCTCAGAATACCATTTCCTCTCTCCCCCCTTATCCTTTTTTTATTCTTGCTACCCTATTATTGGCTCACGTTTCCCTCCAGACTTCTCCAAGTTTCCCCACTCTTTCGCTAGCAGGAACAAGGCCTGTAAACATGCTGGCAACAGAGGTAATTGCATTCCCTTCTGCCTGCCTGCAAGTCCAATTACCCCTCTGTTCACAAAACGTCAGATCCATTCATATGCACAGGCAGCCACAGGACAGTGGCTTCTCGCTTCTTTAATAATTCCTTTTAGGATCCATTCAGGGAGGAATGCTTTCGCCAGCCGATGCCCTGACAGGTAGGGTTGCCAACCACCAGGTACTAGCTGGAGATCTCCTGCTATTACAACTGATCTCCGGCCAGTGTGGTGTAGTGGTTAAGAGCGGTGGTTTGGAGCGGTGGAGTCTGATCTGGAGAGCCGGGTTTGATTCCCCACTTTCCACATGAGCGGCGGAGGCTAATCTGGCCTCTCTAGGCAATTGGACTCTATGGCATCAAAGTCCATCCCCTCCCCAAACAACACCCTTCTCAGGATCCGCCCCAAAAACCTCCCACTGGTGGTAAAGAGGGAACAACAAACCTACTGACAAGTCTGTTGTGGGGGGATACATTGTTTTGTTAGTACTTTTGTTGATGGGTGTGTATAATGCATGGGGATCTTTAGCTGGGGAGGTATTGGGTTTTTTTTAAGATGCCAGATAGTTTTTTAAAAATGAGAAACTGGCGAAGGGAAGGCATTTGCAACACATATTAATGACAAATGTCAGAGCTCTGGGACTTCAATCAGTCACAAATCATGCAACGGTTAAAATAGACCCTCTTTCCCTCTTGCTCCCCCTTTCCTCTATAATGAAGCAGAAGAAATAAAGCAAGCAAATTGATGTCCTTGTTCAGAAGTGAAACCAGCAAGGCGTAACTGATGAGGCGACAGCAATTTGGGGACTCAGCTGGACAACGTCGCAGGCATGTTGTTGTCCTCTGACAGTAGCAGGTCTGAAACATACGTGCATGGTTGTATACATGTGCATGGTCAGACTAGATGTCCTCAGTGGGGGTTTTTGTGGTTAAAGGTAAAGGTAGTCCCTTGTGCATGCACTGGGTCATTCCTGACCCACGGGGTGACATCACATCCAGACATTTACTCGGTAGACTATGCTTACAGGGTGGTTTGCCATTGCCTTCCCCAGTCATCTACACTTTACCCCCAGCAAGCCTGGTAGTCATTTTACCGACCTCAGAAGGATGGAAGGCTGACTCAACCTTGAGCCGGCTACCTGAAACTGACTTCCGTCCGGATTGAACTCAGGTTGTGAGCAGAGTTTTGACTGCAGTACTGCAGCTCACCACTCTGTGCCACGGGGCTCTCTTTTTTGTGCTTACTTTATGGTAACACCTATGCCCATTTCAGTCACTATGTTTGACTGCTTGTGAGCTGCACACTATCCTCCCAATACACAAGATTGTCCCCTTGCCTGAAAAGGACAACATACACATTTATGTGCAAACCAGGACCTTGGGATCCTGGATTGCATGTTCCAAGGCAAGGGTGGCCAACTCCAGATAGGAAAATTCCTGGGGATGTGGGGGCGGAGCCTGGAGAGGGCGAAGTTTTGGGAGGGACCTTAGAGGGGTACAATGCCATAGAGCCCACCCTCTAAAGCATCCGTTTTGTCCAGGCGTACTGATCTCTGTTGCCTGGAAATGAGAAGTAATTCCTGGAGATCTCCAGGTAGGGTTGCCAGGTCCCTCTTTGCCACTGGCGGGAGGTTTTTGGGGCGGAGCCTGAGGAGGGTGGGTTTTGGGGAGGGACTTCAATTGCCATCGAGTCCAATTGCCAAAGCGGCCCTTTTCTCCAGGGGAACTGATCTCTGTCGTCTGAAGATCAGTTGTAATGGCAGGAGATTGGCAGCTAGTACCTGGAGGTTGGCAACCCTAAAGGCAGGGGGCAGCTGACCTCAGAGGGTTGTCAACCTCCAGGTGGTGGCTGGAGACCTCCCGCTATTACAATTGATCTCCAGGTGATAGAAATCAGTTCCCCTGGAGAAAATGGCCACTTTGGCAGTGGTATATGGCATTGAAGTCCCTCCTCTCTTCAAACCCCACCCTCCTCAGATGCTGACCCCACAATCTCCAGGCATTTCCCAACCTGGAGCTGGCATCCCTAAATGACCCCCTAGGAGCAAAGGGAAACGCTCTGACTTAAAGGGGAAATGGTGCATTAGCTGAGGGTGTGGAAGCTCCCCCCACAGCCAATCCAGAGAGGGGGCAGCTCCCTCTTCGAAATCTTGGCTCTGTGCTTCCCTTTTCTCCCTCCCCTCCCCCCCAGTCCTTTCAGAGGCTTATTTTTAGTTCACAGCTGAGCTCAGCTGTGAAGGGTAGGGGGAGGAGGAGCTTTGCCAGGCCACAGGGGTATGTGTCTGTATGGCAAGATTCTCACTATGTGAGCAATGTTGCACCAAGCCAACAGAGGGGCAAGGACACCTAACCCACCTCACAAGGTTGTCGTAAGGATCAATGGGAAAGGGAAAACATTTTATGCTGCTTTAAGCTCTTTGGAGGAATGGTTTTTTGTTTTTTAAAGGAGTACTAGACCGATGCTTTGGTGCACTAATGTGAGTGCCCACAGTAATATAGTAATTTTTAACAACCACAATGAGTAGGGTTGCCAACCTCCAGAGATCAGTTCACCTGAAGAAGATAGCCGCTAAGAAGCAGAAGCAGAAGAAGCCTCCCCACAACAGACACCCTGTGAGGTAGGTGGGGCTGAGAGAGCTCGAAGAGAGTTGTGACTACTCCAAGGTCACCCAGCTAGCTTCAGGTGGAGGAGTGGGGAAACCAACCCAGTTCACCAGATTAGTGTCCGCCACTCATGTGGAAGAGCAGGGAATCGAACCCAGTTCTCCAGATCAGAGTCCACCACTCCAAACCACCGCTCTTAACCACTACACCATGCTGGCTCTCTTTGGAAGGTGGACTTTATGTCAGTCTCAGGCGTCTGCCTCTAGCATCCAGACAGGTAGATCTGAAGCAGTAAAACTTTATTAGGAACTAAAAAGCAAATTAAAAGAACTAACTGCACCCAGGCAGGCAAGGTTAGCAATGGAGACCCAGTACAGGCTACCTGCTTAAAAACATTAGGACAAGAGAATAAGATAAACATTGCTAGGCAAAAGTGAGATAAGCATTTCCCATGAATGAAGACACAACACTCCACAGCTGTGATAGCCGGCACTAACAAAGTATACACAAGAGCTTCCAAACCCTGGGAACCAAGGACTTGACTTGTGGCCAGAACTCGGCCTGAACTTATGTCAAGAGCCCGTCAGGATCTTGCGTTCAGTGAAGAACCTGACACTTTATGGCAGTATAACCCACTGAAGTCCCTCACCTGCCCAAACCCTGCCCTCCTCAGGCTCCACCCCCCCCAAAAAAATATCCAGGTATTTCCCAACCCAGAGCTGGCAACTCTAATAATGAGGTATGGTGAAATGCGGAACAGTGAAGAAAACTAGGGGTGCTGTAGATATAGTCATGGGAAATGAAGAGGAAGCCATGTTCATTTGCCTGCCAATAGTCAATTGGAAGGGCGGTGGCTAGGGTTGCCAGGTCCCTCTTCGTCACAGGTGGGAGGTTTCAGGGGTGGAGGCTGAGGAGGGCATGGCTTGGGGAGGGGAGGGACTTCAATGCCATAGAGCCCAATGGCCAAAGGGGCCATTTTCTCCAGGTGAACTGATCTCTGTCGGCTGGAGATCAGTTGTGATAGCAGGAGATCTCCAGCCGGTAGCTGGAGGTTGGTAATCAAACAAGGGCTGTAAGTGCTAAACAGGAGTTTTTAATTCAAAGGAAAAGCACAGAAAAGCACAAGCCCAAAATAGGGCAATAAATATAAACACTCAGGTTATGCTCTTTAGGAAAATATATTGGGAGAAAAAATTCTCACCAGGACAATCGCAGTTGAAAAGAATTGTAGACCACAGGTCTAATACAACAAAGTGTAAAGTGCATAAACATACGAACAAGGTTGTTATACAAATGTGAAATCTGGCATAAAGCGCTCAGAATCATAAAAGTCCATACATAGAAATTAATTCAATAAAGCAACGGAGAAAGGCACTACGTGCAATGGGCTTCCGGTAAAAATCCCATTTCATGAAGTATTTTTTCAAGCTTCTAGTCCTTCCGTATGCCAAAAGGTTCATTCATGGAGTCAAGGAGGATACCTTAATATTATGTATGGACCGGAAGCCCATTGCTATGGGAGAATATTTGAAAGAATGAATGTACAAGAGGACATTGAAGGACTGATGAAGATTTGTTCATTGTGAACTCGAAACGATCGTCTCCTAATTGGGAACCTAATTGAAAATCCTTTGGATACCACTTCTCCTACAATTGAGAGATACTCTATGAACACTTTTTTCCACCTTGTACAGTCACGTTGTTTGTCTTAGCTTGAGTGTTTCAGCTTAGTAGTGTATATAGTGTGTATAGCTGTATTGTTATGTCATTTTGGTAGCTTATAAAGTTTTTTGCACTTTGTATACACTTCGCTCCTGTACTGAGTTCCTCATCCTCCCGATATTAGTACAGTGGTGTCTATTTCTCCCCCAGTACCTGGAGGTTGGCAACCCTAGTGATGCAGTGGTTAGGAGTGGCAGACCCTAATCTGGGGAAGTGGGTTTGATTCCCCGCTCTTCCACATGAAGCCTGCTGGGTGACCTTGGGCTGGTCACATTTCCCTCCGAACTCTCTCAGCCCCACCACCTTACAAAGTGCCTGTTGTGGGGAAGGGAATAAGATTGTCGGGTCCCTCTTTGCCACCAGCAGGAGGTTTTGGTGGCAGAGCCTGAGTAAGGTGGGGTTTGGGGAGGGGAGGGACTTCCATGCAATAGAGTTCAATTGCCAAAGCGGCCATTTTCTCCAGGTGAACCGATCTCTATTGGCTGGAGATCAGTTGTAATAGTAGGAGATCTCCAGTTAGTACCTGGAGGTTGTCAAATATAAGAAAAACAGCACTAAGGCTCAAAGGTATGCAATCTCTTAATTCATTATTCAATACAATACAAATACACAATGTAAATAACACTAAAAGTGTAGTGTATCACACTGACAAACCAATAAAGGTCTCAAACCAGCAGCCAAAAGTCCATCAAAATTCCATCTGTGCAGATAAGCTAATACTTAATGCATGTCCAGAGATGTCTGCTTACAGTCCAAGTCGATCCTCTTCAGAATGTATACCTCTGAGCCTTCGAGGTGTTTTTCTTGTATTTGACAGCGCCCTTTACAGCATAGGTTTGTGTTCGATGAGGTTTTTCTCCCAGTGCCTGGAGGATGGCAACCCTAAAGGGGAAGGGAAGGCAATTGCAAGCCACTTTGAGACTCCTCAAAGGTGGAGAGAAGTGGGGTATAAAAACCAACTCTTCTTCTTTGGAAGAGCCAAGGTTTAGCTGAAACAGCCATGGGGAAGTCAACCATGGGAGGGTCACCTCCGGCTGGACTCCGCGCTCACGTGGCAGGTGCCAAGACGAGGAGACACTCCTGATAGTTGGCCTTTTTTTGCCCTAAGAAAATGCCTTCATTTTTTCCCCTCTTGTGGCAGCCCTGCTTTAATTTCCTCTCTCTGCCCTCTGCCCTTGGCTCGTGGGTCTATATCCCTCTCCAGTGCATCTCTATCATTCCATCGCTTCCCCCCGGCCAGGCCTCAGTTCAACGACTTGATTGTTCTCCATTAGGGAGCAGTTGGTGCTGTATTGATTTTTTATGGCTGCTTTCGGAGCTAAGAATAGAACCCTCCCTGCCCTGGGATTCGCAGTGTCAGGCTCGATTTGGAGGGAGCGATTTGGACGCTGAAGAGGAAAATGGTTGCCGAGTCTTGACAGTCGCGCACTCTCTTTCATGCTTCCTAAACTCTGCTAGGAGCCCTGGAATGGTCTGGGGGAAAAATGTGAGGAGGAGACCTTGAAGGAGGGAAAGGCCATTTATGCTTGGTAAATAGCAGCGCATATTTTTTGGGAGTTTTGCACGCTGAACCGTCATTCAGGGAGGGACTGCAATGAAATGGAAAGACAGGGAGATACCTGACTTGAGGATGTGGATTATAAAAATGTATGAATATGCATCGATGTCAAGAAGACTTGTGGCCGTGCTTCAATACGAGATGATTGAAGATCACAAACAAACATGGCAACCATTTGATGACAAATATTGATGTTTTCTGGCATGCATTTCTGTTAGAGATATTAGGATTAGTCTTATTTGGTAGACAATGAAAGAGAGATGATTAATACCAAATTATAAGATAAGTAACAGGTATAATAAATGCAACAGTGAAAAGAATGGATTAAAGCAGTAGAAATTAGAATTTTAATTATGTTGATGATGAAGATTGCCTGTGAGCTCGTGAAAGGCCATGAATTAAGCTTTTTGTTCCCCCGGCCCCTTTCCCCCTATTTTTTCTCTCTTCTGTAACCTGAAAAATAAATAATAATAATTAAAAAAAAGAAGTAGTTGCAGGTCAACCATGCATAGAAAAAAAAAGTAACTGCAAAGCCGGCGCATACCTACGTCGCATTTCTTAAGAGCCCCTTTAACACGACCTTTTGTGTTTGTTCCGCCCCCGCACTGAAGAACCCCTGAAGGAACCATGCAAAATGATAGCTGCGCGTTAGCTATGCAAACGGTGGTTGGCTAATGGAAGGAACAAAGGAGCAGGCGAGTGGGGGGTGGAATGTCTCCTTTTGCTTCGGGACCATGAATAAGCATTTTAAAGGTCTCTTTTTAAAAGAGAGCTTTGAGCGAGCATCAAAACTGACCCTGCATAAATGGCCACAGAAAAGGAAGTGGAGAGCAATTTGCTTCTTGATATTTTTGTGTGTGGGGGTGGGGACGGGGGCATACTAACTTTCCCCAAGGACTAGAGGTAGGGAGGAACAAGACCATCAGACTCTAGTCTTTTAGGCACGGCTGTTTCCTTCGCCGTCACCCCTCCGACGACTTTGCTTTTTATATGCTTTTATATTCTCTACCACTTAAGGAAGAATCAAACCGGCTTACAATCACCTTCCCTTCCCCTCCCCACAACAGGCACCCAGTGAGGTAGGTGGGACTAAGAAAGTTCAGAGAGAACTGTGACTAGCCCAAGGTCACCCAGGTGGCTTCATGTGTAGGAGTCGGAAAACAAACCCAGTTCACCAGATTAGAGTCCACCACTCATGTGGAGGAGTGGGGAATCAAACCCACTCCTCCATATTAGAGTCCACCACTCTTAACCACTACACCACGCTGGAAGAAGAAGAAGAGTTGGTTTTTATACCCCCACTTTTCTCTACCTTTAAGAAATCTCAGAGCTGCTTACAGTCACCTTCTTTTCCCCTTGTGAGGTAAGTGGGGCTGAGAGAGTTCAGAGAGAACTGTGACTAGCCCGAGGTGGTCACCCAGCAGGTTTTATGAGTAGAAGTGGGGAAATGAACCCAGCTCTCCAGATTAGAGTGTGCCCCTCGTGTGGAGGATTGGGGTTCTCCAGATCAGAGTCTGCCGCTCTTAACCACTACACCATGCTGGAAATCGAGACACATTTCTGGAAATGACGTCTTCCCCAGACTAAAGCTGAAGTAAGCATTTAAATGCTGTCAGGGCAAATCGGATGAGATGGAGCTCCCTGTGTTTTGTTTCTTTGAAATACCTGACACTTGAGACTTTGATTCTTTCCTTCTAAAAATGCCCATTATTGAGTTGTTATGAAACATTCAATGTTCTCCTTTGTAAAGGGTGCTGTGCCCTGACCGGATGGCCTAGGCTTGCCCAATCTTGTCAGATCTCAGAAGCTAAGCAGGGTCGGCCCTGGTTAGTACTTGGATGGGAGACCACCAAGGAGTCTAGAGCTGCTATGCAGAGGCAGTCAATGACAAACAACCTGTTGGTCTCTTGCATTGCGAACCTTATGGAGATGCCATAAGCCTCCTGCAACAATGGCATTTTCCACTACCAAGGGATGCTCTTCAATAGGAGGGGCCGTGGCTCAGTGGTAGAGCCTCTGCTTGGCATGCAGAAGGTCCTAGGTTCAATCCCCGGCATCTCCAGTTAAAGGAACTAGGCGAGTAGGTGATGTGAAAGAGCTCTGCCTGATACCCTGAAGAGCTGCCGCCGGTCTGAGTAGACAATACTGACTTTGATGGCCCCAGGGTCCAATTCAGTAGAAGGCAGCTTCATGTGTTCAATGCTAAGATGGGAACTGAGACTGGCATCCAAAGAAGCAAATTGAATTCATCCAGGAAAATCAGAGGAGGGGAGGATGAACTTTTTAACAGGCTGGCTAGAATTTGTCTTGGGGAGGCCGGTGTTTTTGGAACTTGCTTCTTCCTCGGTGATTGATTGCTTCCCATCTGCTCAACCTGTACATTTGTAAATCAACCATTTACTGTGAAAGGCACCATCAATCTCCAGTTCCGCCTCGGCTCAAGGACTGACCCTGGAAAAGGAACTGCCTGCCACTTAGGGAAAGGGAGACGGTGCCAAGCTAGCTGCTGGGTATGAAGCGTTGTCTTTCATTCTGGCAACAGGGCTCTTCCTTCTCTGAATCCCTCCTTCTGTGCATGCGTTCTCCCCATATCAAAGAGTTTGATTGGTTTGCAGAGTTTCAGTCTCCCCCCTCTCCCACTGTACTTCTTTTTTAATTTGAGGGTCTCGTTAAAACGAGTTTAGGGTCAGATCAGCACACCCACCCTTGAAGAAGTTAAATCTGGTCATTTAGGCATGGGAGTTTTACCTGAGGTTTGTTGCTGGCTGGACCCACAATTTCCTGTTGGGAATCTATGCACCAGCAGCCTCCAAACTCAAATGAAGTCCCCGCCTCTTGAAATGCTGCTTTGTAATTGACTTACTTTGGAGAGCTTACCATGAGAGACAATTCCCTCCCCCCAAAAAACCCAATTGCTGCATAAAAATACATTTTAAGAACAAAAAACAGAGCAATCTGAAAGGTGGAGGGAGAAATCCAAGCCTCAGTTTTTAAAAGCCTTTCTTTTGCTCAGAAAGAGTTCCGAGGAAGCAGGAAACATTTGAATCCTCGCCTCTTTACATGCTGCTTTGTAATTGGCAGTGAAAGAAACCAAGCTTGCGTGTCCCACGCTTTGCCTTATGCACGGGGGTTTCACCCAGGCTGAGGTCAGGGGAGAGGGAAGAATCAAATTAACGAGGAATGGGAAGTGTTGGGATTTGCGAGGGCTGGCAGTGAGGTCATCTCTAATGGACAGAAAACTCAAGCATAACTCCGAGGAACAACCAAGGCAGACCAGGGGCAAATGTGAGTGAAAGTACCATGCATAAACAACCTCTATGAACCTTACCAGTTAATGTGGGCAGGCTATGAAGCTGTTACGCATAAATCATCTGGCCAGACCAGACTTGTTTCAGGCCCCTTCCTAGGAGGGAGGGAGGGAGGGAGGGAGGGATGACTGCAGGTGTCTTCCAGATGCTGGAAACAAAAGGTTTCCTGCTGTGGCCAATTGCCCATTAGTGCCCATTGTTTCTCATCAACAGTCAGAAAGCTAAAAACAGAGTCACGGAATGTGCCTATTTTTTATAATGAGACAGCAGAGATCTGGACAATAGACAAACATTGTGTTCTTTAGTTCTTGTAGGTTATCCGGGCTGTGTAACCGTGGTCTTGGAATTTTCTTTCCTGACGTTTCGCCAGCAACTGTGGCAGGCATCTTCAGAGGAGTAACACTGAAGGACAGTGTCTCTCAGTGTCAAGGGTGTAGGAAGAGTAATATATAGTCAGAAAGGGGTTGGGTTTGAGCTGAGTATTGTCCTGCAAAAGTAATGTGCTAATCATTGTCCTGTAAGTATCAAGATAATGTGCTAATGAGGGTATGGTATGTTAATATGGAACCATTGTATCCTGAAGTGATCTGTTAATGTGTGTAATCCAAAGCTAATCTGCATGGCTATTGTTGAATGTTGTCTTTGTTAGTCTGGAGGTTTTCCAAAACAGGAAGCCAAGCCTTATTCATTCTTAAACTCTCCTCTTTCCTGTTAAAGTTGTGCTGATGTTTATGAATTTCAATGGCTTCTCTGTGCTATCTGACAAAATAGTTGGTAGAATTGTCCAGTCTTTCAGTGTCTTGGAATAAGACCCTGTGCCCTGTTTGTGTCAGTCCATGTTCAGCCACTGCTGATTTCTCAGGTTGGCCAAGTCTGCAGTATCTTTCATGTTCTTTTATCCTTGTTTGTATGCTGCGTTTTGTGGTCCCGATGTAAACTTCTCCACAGCTGCAAGGTATACGATATACTCCTGCAGAGGTGAGGGGGTCTCTTTTGTCTTTTGCTGATCGTAGCATTTGTTGTATTTTCTTGGTGGGTTTAAACACTGTTTGTAGGTTATGTTTTTTCAAAAGTTTCTCCATCCTATCAGTGACTCCTTTAATAAATGGCAAGAATACCTTTCCTATGGGAGACTGTTTTTCCTGAGTTTTCTGATTTTTGTTTGGTTTAATGGCCCTTCTGATTTCATTCTTGGAGTAGCCGTTTGCTAGCAGTGCGTGATTTAGATGATTAGTTTCTTCCTTGAGAAACTGTGGTTCACAGATCCGTCTTGCACGGTCCATTAATGTTTTGATTATTCCTCTTTTCTGTTGGGGGTGGTGGTTGGAGTTTTTGTGTAGGTAGCGATCTGTGTGAGTTGGTTTCCGGTAGACCTTGTGACCTAACTGAAAGTTTGTTTTACGTATGACAAGGGTATCAAGAAATGGGAGTTTACCCTCAATTTCCTTTTCCATGGTACTTCAGGATACAATGGTTCCATATTAACATACCATACCCTCATTAGCACATTATCTTGATACTTACAGGACAATGATTAGCACATTACTTTTGCAGGACAATACTCAGCTCAAACCCAACCCCCTTCTGACTATATATTACTCTTCCTACACCCTTGACACTGAGAGACACTGTCCTTCAGTGTTACTACTCTGAAGATGCCTGCCACAGTTGCTGGCGAAACGTCAGGAAAGAAAATTCCAAGACCACGGTTACACAGCCCGGATAACCTACAAGAACCAATGAATTCTGACCGTGAAAGCCTTCGACAATATATTGTGTTCTTTGTATGGCTCACTGCACCCTTTCCTAGGAAGAAAGGAGGGTGGGGTTTGAGGAGGGGAGGGGCTCCAGTACCGTAGAGTCCAATTGCCAAAGCGCCCATTTTCTCCAGGGGAAGACAATGGAGATGGAATAGCGGGAGATCTCCAGCCACCACCTGGAGGTTGGCAACCCAAGCTCTTACCTAGATCAAGAGTTGGCATATAGAAGTACCAGGTGGCTGTGCTGGAATCGAAAGGGAAGAGGCTTCATGGCCCATCGAGCACAACCTATTTGGATAATAACTGTGCTGTGTTTTGTAGGGTTGGGGTTTTTTTATTGTTGTTTTTTTGGAACTCTTTAGAATTGCTGCTCTGACGGCAGATGCTTTTGAAATCCCCCTTCTGTTCCCCAGAGCCAACTCTCTGGCGGATTGAAGAACAAAGCCGCTCCGAGAAGGGTTATTCCGATCTGAAAGAAACTTTATTGCCCTGTAATTAGTCCCCATAGCCAGGTCCCAAGTTCCTGGCTTTTATTATAATGGATGTGTCTGATCCACAGCGGCACAGAAGAAGCGGGTAGCCAGGACTCCCCCCCCCCCGGTTTTGTTTTATATCTGCCAAAAGATTCTTCCACCTCCAACTCCCTTGAGATTTTAAAGCTCTTCCATGCAGATTCAAACTTAATCAAGAAAAAGACGGATATCATTCACCTGTCATGGTTGGGGAGCTCTTGGTTTTGCTAAGTAAACTCCTTTGATGAGTAGGGTTGCCAACCTCCAGGTGGTGGGAGGAGATCTATTCTCCTGGGATTAATGTCCTATCATTAGCAGCCTTGCACAGGTCTTGCAAACTGAGGGCTGTGGCTTCCTTGGTTGAGTCCATCCATCTCATGTTGAGGCTTCCTCTTTTCCAGCTGTCTTCCACTTTTCCCTCACATCATTGTCTTTGCCAACCTCCAGGTGGTTGTTCCAAATCTAACACAGATCAACCACACAAAGTATAGCTAAACAACAGACTGTATTGTACAATAACATTGACAAGCACATACAAAAAGTCCTATTTCTTAAGCATAAAGGCACAAAGTCACAATATTCCGAGGTTTCCAAAACTCACTATCCTAAAGACAGACAAAAAGTCCAACAGATACCAATTCTAGTTTTTTTTTCTTCTTTCAGGTGTGGATTCCAGGTAAGTATTACTCAGTCCCAAAGCAGGGGATCAAAAGTGAAGAGGAAGACGGCCGTTTCAGTTCTTCATCAGTTCCACCAACCTTATATATCCCGTCTCTGATTTCATATTAAAGAATTCATATGCAAGAATCCTTCATTAGGTTCCTTCCCAGGATACCAACAATTTTTTTTTTTATATAATTTTTATTTATATAATTGAAGGGGTACAGGAAAAAAAAGGGAAGGGATACGCGTTGTAAATATAAAAACAGTAAATATAGATATTATATAAAAAGTAAGCTCAGTAATATATTGTAAATTGTATAGTATAAAACATTTTCTATGCCAATAATAGTAATAATGATAAAGAGAAGAAATGTAATACTGTGTGTCATTAGATTACTCTATATATAATACTATTCTATAGTGTCAGAGTTTATTAGCGTAACAACTATTTGAAACAGAGTTCTATAATACAGTGCCAGCATATTACAATTAATTAGTTGCAAGTCATATAAGTATAAAATAGCGCCCACTTATCGTCAAATTACTCTGTAGATTCGCTGGATTTTGAATTTATCTCGTGAGTCATCTTAGCCATGCTGGCATATTCCAACAATTTTTCTTTCCAAGTTTCTATTTCGGGAATGTGATTTTGTTTCCAAGTTCTTGCCAAAACCGTTCTAGCTGCGGTTGTTGCATACTTAAAAACATCATGATATTTTAAAGGCAAGTTCTGTGGCGTTATGCTGAGTAAATAGAATTTTGGGTCAAATGTAAGCTTGATATTTAACATCAACTGCAATTCTTGATGAATTCTTTTCCAATATGTTTTCTTAACAGTCTTCCAACAGGTTCCTTCTCAGGATGCCATGGTTGATCTGTGGTAGATTTGGAGTAACTACATTTATACACAGAGGTGTCTATTTTGGCTTACCAACCTCCAGGTGGTGGCTGGAGATCTCCCGCTATTACAACTGATCTGTAGGCGATGGCAATCAGTTCCCCTGGAGAAAATGGCTACTTCGACAATTGGACTCTATGGCATTAAAGTCCCTTTCCTCCCCAAACCCTGCCCTCCTCAGGATCGCACACACACAAACACACGCACACACATTCCTGAAAATGCCCATTCTTGAAAATGCGGCATGCAGAGTCGGCAGGGAAGAGGTGCAGTGGCGTCTCTTCCTAAGCTTAATCGCTCACGCTGCAAAAAAAAAAAAAAGCCATTTCACGGCTTTTTTGTTTTTTAACCGGGGCCTTTCGCCCCATAGGGAACAGTGAGGCTGCGTCTGCTAAGAAGCAGGTGCAGCACCGCCGTTCTTGGTGCTGGTGGCAAGGGCCAAAACGGGATAGGAAACCACCTACCTGGCGGCTCCTCCCTCCAGAATGCTTCCTGCGCCAATGCGGCCTCTCTACGCCATGGCCTGTGCCACGGAGAGGCCGCGCCGGCAGAGGGGGGAGGCACGATCCCACGGTGCTCTGCCGCCGGCGGGACTGGCCTTACCGCCAGCATAAGTGCATTTAAACACGCGATTACATGCACTTACACTGGCGGCAAGGTCATGCCGCCTCCTAAGAAGTTTCGGCCCAATTTTCAGGAATGGGCTGTTAGTCAACAAAGCTTTTTTTAAAAAAAAAACTGAACTCAGGCTTTGGGAATAGACCTCTTGAAAAATACTTCCTTGATCACCACCGATGCCAGGGTGCTGAGGACCCAATGACTTCATTGGCTGACATCATTCTCCTCTCCTCCATTTTGTCTTCACAATCACCCTGTAAGGTAGGTTAGGCTGCGAAGTGTGTGACTAGCCCACAGTCACCCAGCAAGGTTCTATGGCAGAGTAGGGATTTGAACCTGCGTCTCCTAGATCCTAGTCCAACACTCTAACCAGTGAGCCACACTGGCCATCAATGCAGTCCCACCGGTGTCTTTCTGTTCTTTCCTAACCACCACCTCCTACTCTGCTCTCAGGTGAAACTGGCCGGGTCCAGGAAAAGCATTGTCAGTTTCTCAAGAGGTCATTGAAGGGTGGGGGGGGGGACAGGGAAGGAAAACTGCACCGGTGAAACTGACTTTTCCCCACAAGAATGAGAGGTTAGTTATGTCAACAGGAATATGGTTCTTTGTGGGAAACGATGGATGGGACACACAAAAGGTGATTCAGACAGAATGCACTGGATCACAGGTTGTGCAGGCTCTCGCACACATGCACACACACACACAATTTGCAGGGAAGTTGATCCACGATTGTAAATCCCTCTTTCTGCGTGGCTGTCAAACAACTTTTAAAAAAGACACCAGCTACAAATGCATTTAAAATGTTGTTTCTCTCTTTTATATGTGCACATCAATAACAGGAGAAAGTCTGGTTAAGCATTGGCTTCATGGGGGGGAAAATGAAACTGATGATGGATTTGAAGGAAGAGAGAGAATGGGACACCAAGCAGGAATTATGGGTGGGAGTTCCTAGCACAGAATACAAAACGCGAAGTCTTGAATTTGAGATTGAGAATCTGTGCGCCTTTATTATGTTCGAAGGTAAGGATAATTATACGTTACATGCAAAATGTGTATAAATAAGCCTGTGTGCGATCTTAAAAAAACAACAACAAAAAACAGCTTCAAGAGAGGGACACTGAGAAAGGGAAAGGCAGGGATGCTTAATTCCTTCCCTGCCTTCCATTTCTCTGCTCCATATTTATTTCTGCATTGATTTTGGAACATTATATCTTGCAAGTCTTCATTCCAAAACAAAAGCAACATAATACAGGTTAAGTCATGTAATGTTAGGGCCAACTAGAAAAACACAACACTGTGTGGGAGGGGCTCAGTGGTAGAGCATCTGCTCGGCATGCAGAAGGTCCCAGGTTCAATCCCCAGCATCTCCAGTTAAAGGGAATAGGCAGGTAGGTGATGTGAAAGACCTCTGCCTGAAACCCTGGAGAGCCGCTGCTGGTCTGAGTAGACAGTACTGACTTTGATGGACCAAGGGTCTGATTCAGTATAAGGCAGCTTCATGTGGATTTTTGGGAGGGGCAGTGGATCAGGCAGATGCTCTACCACTGAGCCATGGCCCCTCCACCCCTTTGGCCTGTCTCCTTTCCTCCAGCCCTCGGGGACAATGGATAAATTTGCCACGTTCCGATTATGAAGTATTAAGCGGCAGCGAGTTGGATGCTTCATGTCACATTTCTATTCCCTCCTCTTGAGAAGCCAGCGAGGGCACAAGGGGGATAATCCCCGTTAATCCCATTATCTACTTATGAGCAAGAGGAGAAGCGGAGATGGTGCCAGAGCCTTTGGTCGCTCTCGGCTCCGCATTTATTCAAAGATGTGTTCCATCCTGTCCTGCTGGGAGCCCTCTTGGCCGTCCTCCGACTGCTTTCTCTCTAAAATGCAATTTCACAACTTCCTCAAAGGCAATCTGGGGCGGGGGGGCGTGTTCTATTGGGGGGGGGCACGACCAAATTCTAAACCGGCAATGAACTGTGGAAATGATGCGCGCTCAGTTACATTCGAGTAATGGTCACCGGTTGCAACCTTGAGGATTTCGCAGAGCTAGGATTGTTTTGGCAAAGGCTACTGGTGGTAAAGAACCAGGCACCTGGGAGATGGAAGTGAATTTTGGCTCAGCTCCAGAAACTGTTTGCAATGGTAGGGCTTACTCATCTTCTGCTGTAATGAGCTTGGCATGCAGGGATTTCGTTTCCCTTCCTTCGCCGTGACGCTTGCTGACTTTGCAGCTGGAACTTGGCCCCCAGCTGCTGGAACATCAATGGCAGGGGTGTCAGACATAAGGCCCGGGGACCAGATCTGGCCCCTTGAGAGCTCTTATCCGGCCCACGAGCCAGCCACCCCAACCCACTCCCAAGGTGTCAGTCATCGAAGAAGAAGAGTTGGTTTTTATATGCCAATTTTCTGTCCCACTTAAGGAAGAATCAAACTGGCTTACAATCCCCTTCCCTTCCCCTCCCCACAACAGACACCCTGGGAGGTAGGTGGGGTTGAGCACCCTAATAAAACTGTGACTAGCCCAAGGTCACCCAGCAGGCTTCGTGTGTAGGAGTGGGGAAACAAATCCAGTTCACCAGATTAGCATCTGCCGCTCATGTGGAGGAGTGGGGAATCAAACCCGGCTCTGCAGATCAGACTCCATGGCTCCAAACCACCGCTCTTAACCACTACACCACATTGGCTGTTAAATAAAAGAAAAAAACTGTAAGGCCATTTATACATGAGTGTTTTACCTGAGGTTTGTTGCTGGCTGGACCCACACTTTCTTCTTTAGAAGCTATGCTCCAGCAGTTTCCAAGCTCAAAACAAAAAGCCCGCCCCTCAAAATGCTGCTTTGTGATTGGCTATAGTTCTTTCTTTGAGAGAAAAGTCCCTCCACAGAAATCCAAGTGCCCAGCCAAAATGCACTTTAAAAGACAAAAACAAAGCAGAGCACTCTAAAAGGAATGAGGTGGGGGAATTCAAGCCACATTTTAAAAGTCCATTCTTCTGCCCAGAAAAAACTCCCAGGAAGCAGGAAGCATTTGAATACCAGCCTCTTCCCTATCCTACCACCTCCACCCACAATTCCTCCTCACATGAGGACCAACCCTAAGAAAATCCAACAGTAATCCAAGGGATTTCCTAAGGAAAATTAAGAATTGGTTGGGTGGGTTGATGAATTTCATCCCTGGTAGGGTTATAGTGGGGATATGTGTATGGTAACATATGCACCCCATGGGCTCACATGCCATCACACCACTGCAGCACACCAGTGCATTTCCTTCAAGTGCATGCACACATTTTTGGGCATAGCATTCCTCCTCTTCCCAGAGAATAATCACAGTGCAGGGGGTTGGACTAGATGACCCTGGTGGTCCCTTCCAACTCTATGATTCTATAAGGAAGCAGGCGGTCCTGCAAGTATGTTGGTCCCAAAACCATATAGAATGTTCTAGAACAGTTCTTCATCATTGGAACCAAGGTAGCCTTTCCTCATCAAAAATAGCCATTGGGGTCCTTTTCTGATGTTGTCCCAAGTCACGCCTCGATTAGGAGAGAAATCTGACCGGGGAACATTTTTCCAGCCTCTCGCATGAAGGTGGCCTCGCAATGGAGAAGGGACGTGTTCGCCGAGCTGAAAAATTCCAAGGTGACACGGTGGTTTGGAATTATATTTTTATGCCTCTGTGAAAAGAGAGAGCGTGCGACGTACTCGAGAGGGTAAGTGGGCGTTGGTGCTTCCACAAGAAGCAAAGAGTTGAAATGAATATTCATAGACGTTTCCTTTGCAGAGACGGGGCAGATGGGTTTTTCTCTCATGCTGGAATGAATTTTCCCGAAGGTCAGGTTAGCGGTAATACGGGGAAGATTTGTTTCCTCCAGCAGGCTCCTTTGTTGGGCTCACATAGGGTCACAGTCATCTGGCTCTATTATTTGGTGAGCAGCTAGAGCTACAAGGATCTGATTCAACAGGCTAGATGTAAAAAAATAAACCGTGTTGATGTCCACCTTTAGTATTTCTTTTTTTGTGTGTGAGAAGTTTTTTATTTTCCAGTTGGGTATTACAACATACAAACATATAAAGAAACACATCAAATTCTTACATTGTAATGGAACTTACTCTGTAACTTCTATTGTATTCCCCCTTCTTTGAATGTTAATTGCGTAGTCAATGATGTATTTCTTACTTACATTTTAACATTATATTATTTTTATCAGTTAACAACTATATACTCAAGAAATACTTTGCATTTTTCATAAAAATCAAAGGTTGATCTAGAGAAGAGAGGAGTTGGTTTTTTATATGCTGACTTTCTCTACCACTTAAGGGAGAATCAAATCAGCCAACAACCACCTTCCCTTCCTCTCCCCAAAACAGGCATCCTTTTTAGGTAGGTGGGGCTGAGAGAGTGTGACTAGCCCAAGGTCACCTAGCTGGCTTCATGTGTAGGAGTGGGGAAACAAATCCAGTTCACCAGATTAGCCTCTGCCCCTCATGTGGAGGAGTGGGGAATCAAGCCAGGTTCCCCAGACTAGAAGAAGAGTTGGTTTTTATATGCTGACTTTCCCTACCACTTAAGGGAGAATCAAACCAGGTTACAGTCACCTTCCCTTCACCTCCCCACAACACACACCCTGTGAGGTAGGTTCTGAGAGAACTGTGACTAGCCCAAGGTCACCCAGCTGGCTTCATGTGGAGGAGTGGGGAATCAAACTCGGTTCTCCAGATTAGAGTCCACCGCTCCAAACCACTGCTCTTAACCACTACACCACATTGGCTCCCTTTTTAAAAAAGTGTCAATTCTTTTTAATATCCTTGGGGAAATAAGGTTTATTTTAAGCAACTGCAGATAAGGGATTTTTTTTTTTAAAAAAAATGCACACTCCATGAAGTGTGAACATATTCACAAGGTAGACTCATCTATTATTCACTAAAGATGTTAACTTAGCCATAGTTGCATATGAGAGAGCTCTATCAGAGGTATGACTAGCCCAAGGTCACCCAGCTGGCTTCATGTGGAGGAGTGGGGAAACAAACCCAGTTCACCAGATTAGAGTCCACCGCTCATGCAGAGGAGTGGGGAATCAAACCCGGTCCTCCAGATCAGCGTCCACTGCTCCAAACCACAGCTCTTAACCACTACACCACGTTGGCTCTTAGCCCTTTAATAGCAAAGTGATAAGCAAAACTTCCACATTTCCCCCCCTCACCGGATCTCTATTGTGAGGGAGGAATGCTTCACCAGTGGGATTTCTGCCCGTCCCAAAACTGTTAAAGGAGCCCTGCCAGAAAACCACCGTCCCAAGTTGAGTTGAAGGGACGGATCCCTCCCTCCCGTCTTGCTCTCTCTCTGACACGCGCCGGCCACCCAGAGAGGAGATTGAGCAGTCATTCCTTTCGCAGCAGGCACGAGCTTTAGCAAATTTCTCACTTGACAGCTCTAGTGATTTTGTCCTCCATGACGATAGGAATGCAATTACGCTCAAGCAGGGATGGTAATTAGCCGCCAATAGGAACGTGTGTGCAACAGGCAGCAAAACCCCAGACACTTCCTTCCGTTATCTTCTCCAAGTTACAAACAGCCAAGCAGACGATGCCCAGTTTCCAAGTCCCATGATTTGATTTTCTTTGGGGGGATTTGTTTCCTTTCTCTGTGGGCTAGACCCAACCCATCCCTACCAACTGGCTTTGCTCTCATTTACGGGCACGTGGGGCAAAGAGGATTCTATGAGATCTAGACAACAGGTGGTGTGGTGTAGTGGTTAGAGTGTCAGATTAGGATCTGGGTTCAAGTCCTCTCTCTGCCATGAAGCTTGCTGGGTGACTTGGAGCCACTCACTCATTCTTGGCCTAGACTCCCTCATAGGGCTTTTGTGTGGACAAGGTGGGGGAAAGGCCATGCTGTGCTCCTTGGAGAAAGATCAGGATAAAATAACACACTGGATGGAATGGCAGCAAATTATGACTGTCTGAATTCAGGATAGCATTGAATTCTACTGTATGTATACTAACATGCCTTGCTCATAGATTGATTGATTCATTCGTTCGTTCGTTCGTTCAGAAAATGTGTATCCTGCTTATCCAGAAATGGCTTCTGCTGACTTACAGCATAAAACAATTAACATTTTAACAACTAACCCTAGTACAACTGATCTAGCCAGCAATAAAACTACTCTAAGTTAGCAACCAGAAAACCAACAGTGCATCAGCAGGGGGTGGAGGGGGGGAGCAGGAGGCTAAAATCCATCATAAAACCAGCAGAATACAAGATACAGAGTCCATAAAAATGTTTAAACAAAATAACGGTGGGGCTCAATTCAAAGCTTGGGCAAACAGGGGAGGGCTGAGCGGTAGAGCATCTGCTAGAAATGCAGAAGGTCCCCCAAGTTCAATCCCCGGCATCTCCAGATAAGGGGACTAGGCAAGTAGGTGATGTGAAAGACCTCTGCCTGATACCCTGGAGAGCTGCCGCCGGTCTGAGTAGACAATACTGACTTTGATGGACCAAGGGTCTGATTCAGTATAAGGCAGCTTCATGTGTTCATGTGAAGCCAGCTGGGTGACCTTGGGCTATTCACATCTCTCTTAGAGCTCTCTCAGCCCAACCTGCCTCAAAAGGTGTCTGTTGCGGGGAGGGGAAGGGAAGGCGATTGTAAGCTGGTTTGATTCTTTCTTAAGTGGTAGAGAAAGTTGGCATATAAAAACCAACTCTTCTTCTTCTGTGCTAAGTGATGTTAAAATGGTTTTGGAAAGTGTGGGGTCTGGGGATGTGGCGTTTGCGCCCAGCTGTCCTGGGGGAGTGCCAAAGCAGGTGGGTATTGACGCAAACACAAAAGAGGTGTGAACCCACGGGCCCGTAATGTTACCAGCCCCCATGAATTACCGGTCGCTTAATGAGCCTTCCCGAGTCCCACCTTCCCCAAGTACCAGGCAGGGAATTTCAATTGAGTTGAAGCACCGGTCGTAAATCATGGTTCATTTGCTATCGAAATGCCTGGAACGGTTGCCGAATCATATCGATGTAGTGTCAATTGAAGGCTTGTGATGTTAATGGCGGCCTCTTAATGGTGACTGGGGGGGGGAGTGGGGGGGAAAGAAGGCTAATTTTAAACTGTTGTGCGAGAACGCCTGGAAAATACAGAGGAGGCGTTCCTCCAGCATCGTGTGGTAGGTAAGGCTGAGAGTAGGTGAGTAGCCCAAAGTGACCCAGCAGGCTTCCCTGGCAGATCAGCGATTTGTACCTGGGTCTTCCAGATTCTAATCCAATGCTGTAACGATAATCCGATACTCTAGGAGGTATCAAACTCAATTGTTACGAGGGCCAGATATGACATAAATGTCACTTGGTCAAGCCGGGCCAGGCCTCGCCAGCCCAGATCAAGAGTGGGGGGGGGGGGAGCTCGCGGGCCGGATAACAGCTCTCAAGGGACTGGATCCAGCCCACAGGCCTTACGTTTGACACCATTGCTGTAACCACTACACAACGCTGACCTCTTTCCTCCCCATTTTCCCATAGTTTTTTTTTATGTGAGCTGAAGACGACATGATAAAAGCATTATTTGCTCTCAGTGACAGTTTTTGTTCCTTTCCTTCACCTTTTACCAGTTTTTGAAGCAACTGTGGGCCTATGTGCATGACACGTTGTTCCTGGATCCGTCCCTTGGTCTGCCCTGGACCCTATCAAGGAGACGAACAATGGGAGTTCCCGGTTAGGTCATTTACGCATGGGAGATTTGCCTGAGGTTCATTGCTTGCTGGGCCCACATTTTAGGGTTGCCAGCCTCCAGGTACTAGCTGGAGATCTCCCACTATTACAACTGATCTCCCGCTGATAGAGATCAGTTCCCCTGGAGAAAATGGGCTCTTTGGCCATTAGACTCTATGGCATTGAAGTCCCTTCCCTCCCCAAACCCCACCCTCCTCAGGCTCTGCCCCAAAAACCTCCCGCCGGTGGTGAAGAGGGACCTGGCAATCCTACCACACTTTCTTCTTTAGAAGCTATGCACCAGCAGCCTCCAAGCTCAAAACAAGAAGCCCGCCCCTTGAAATGCCACTTTGTGGTTGGCTGTAGTTCTTTCTTTGAGAGAGAAGTCCCCCCCCCTCCGCAGAAATTCAAGGGCCCAGACAATGTGCATTTTAAAAGACAGAAACCAAACGGAGCGCCCAAAAAGGAATGGAGGGGGAGGGGAAACCCAAGCCTCATTTTAAAAGTCCATTCTTCTACCCAGAAAGAACTCCCAGGAAGCAGGAAGTATTTGAATCCCTGCCTCTTTACACACTGCTTTGTAACTGGCTATGAGAGAAACCAAGATCAGACTCCACCGCTCCAAACCACCGCTCTTAGCCAGTACACCATGCTGGCCCTCAACAACAACAACCGTCGCTGTATAAAAACACATGGAAATGATGCCGTTTCCCCACGTGAACAGTAAAAGCTGAAGCTGCAGGGTGAGAGATTCAAAACTGATAAAAGGAAGTATTTTTTTCACACAATGCATCGTTAAATTGTGGAACTCCCTGCCCCTGGATGTGGTGATGGGTGCCAACTTGGAAGGCTTTAAGAAGGGAGTGGACATGTTCATGGAAGAGAGGGCTATTCATGGCTACTAGTCAAAATGGATATTAGTCATGATGCACACCTGTTCTCTCCAGGATCGGAGGAGCTTACCTATTATATTAGGTGCTGTGGAACACAGGCAGGATAATGCTGCTGCAGTCAACTTGTTTGTGAGCTTCCTAGAGGCACCTGGTTGGCCACTGTGTGAACAGACTGCTGGACCTGATGGGCCTTGGTCTGATCCAGCATGGCCTTTCTTACGTTCTTAGGTTTATAAAGAAAGAAAAGGGACAGGAAGGGGAGGCAGAGATTAAGGAAACTGCCACACAGAACAAAATTCTGGTATATTAAGAGGCTGTAATGGGGAAATTCTCAGGGTGCTAATAAAAGCCACGGAGTAGGAGACAGACAGCGTCAGTGAAATGAACAGGAACTTCACAAGGGCTCTGTTGATGCTCTGGAGGGTGACTCATGCCGCTTATTGGAAGACGGAACGCTGTTTAGATTTTCCAACTGAGCAACACAATGTCTTGGGTCAGAACCCGAATGTGAGAAAGGCAGTGTTATTCCTGCTATGTACACTCACCCCCTGTCCCCTCTGCAGTTAAACATCATAGGTTTACACAGCACCTACTCAATACATTTTTCCTGGATTTCCTCCCTGCGTCTTTCCTGTTCCTGACAGACGAGGATAAACTGGGAGGTCCCGGCTCAAACCTAGATGCCCTCGTGTGCAGAGGCCAATTTGGAAGGGACCTCAAGGGTCATCTAGTCCAAACCCTGCACAATGCAGGAAAATCACAACTATCCCCCCTACTTCTCCCAGTGACCCCTGCTCTAGGCCCATAGGAAGGGGAAAAAAAAACCCTCCAGGATCCCTAGCCAATCTGTCCTGCAGGAAAAAAAATTCCTTTCCCTAAAGTGGCAATGGGCATTACCCGGGGCATGTAAGAAAGGGCCACGAGAGCCAACCACTAATGCAACCCTTCCTGCCCTTCGGCTTATGATCTGCCTAACTTCACAGAATCGGCATTACTGACAGATGGCCATCAAGAAGAAGAAGAGTTGGTTTTTATATGCCGACTTTCTCTGCCACTTAAGGGAGACTCAAACCAGCTTACAATCGCCTTCCCTTCCCCTCCCCACAACAGACACCCTGTGAGGTAGGTGGGGCTAAGAGGGTGTGACTAGCCCAAGGTCACCCAGCTGGCTTCAAGTGTAGGAGTGGGGAAACAAATCCAGTTCACAAGATTAGCGTCCACAGCTCATGTGGAGGAGCGGGGAATCAAACCCGGTTCTCCAGATCAGACGCCACCGCTCCAAACCACCACTCTTAACCACAACTCCACACTAAGCAGGAGCATCCTTTGAAGAGGGTGGGAGAACCTGCCTCCTCCTCCCTCCCTTTAAATGCCACGTATTAATATTTTTCAGCAGCACCTATCAATGTAATGACTATGGCAAAATGTAAAGAAGCAACCACAACAAATGTTTTCTCATAGGATGCTTTCTCTCTCGCTTTGTGATTTGATATTGAGTACATTGAACTGTGCCGCCGATCTCACCTCCCGCTCTGAAAACCCTTTTCTCTGCCGAGCTTCTTTAATTGGGCTCCAGCTGCTCTTGAATCGTGCAGCCTCTTTCATCAGGCTTCCTTTTCCCCCTCTCACTGCTCTCCTTGGGCTCCCTCGCCCCCAAACAATTCCTCCAACTCAGGTCCCTCCCAGTCCCACACATCCCATCCTCCCAGATATGCTACCCTCTGCTCCATTGGGAAACCCACTGGTTTTTTGTGGCTCTGCTGCCCAGTCCCTTCTACTGCGAGGCATCTGTTTCCCCAAGGATAGAGCCAACTCTGATTTCACCCTCCTCAGTGGAGAGGAATATGCTTCCAAATAATCCAGGAAGCATCACCCTTGTCTGAAGGGGGCACCCATCGTAGCAGGGCATAAGAACATAAGAACATAAGAAAGGCCATGCTGGATCAGATCAAGGCCCATCAAGTCCAGCAGTCTGTTCACACAGTGGCCAACCAGGTGCCTATAGGAAGCCCCCAAGCAAGACGAGTGCAGCAGCATTGTCCTGCCTGAAATCCATGGCACCTAATATAATAGGCATGCTCCTCTGATCCTGGAGAGAATAGGTATGCATCATGACAAGTATTCATTTTGACTAGTAGCCATGGATAGCCCTCTCCTCTATGAACATGTCCACTCCCCTCTTAATGCCTTCCAAGTTGGCAGCCATCACCACACCCTAGGGCAGGGAGTTCCACAATTGAACTATGCGTTGTGTGAAGAAATACTTCCTTTTACCTGTTTTGAATCCCTCACCCTCCAGCGTCAGCAGATGACCTTGAGTTTTAGTATTATGAGAGAGAAAAGTTTCTCCCTGTCCACTCTCTCCATACCACACATAATTTTATAGACCTCTATCATGTCTCCCCTTAACCACCTTCTTTCCAAGCTAAACAGCCCTAAGTTTTTTAACCGCTCCTCATAGGGCAGTTGCTCTGGTCCCCTGATCATTTTGGTTGCTCTTTTCTGCCCTTTCTCAAGCTCTGCAATATCCTTTTTTAGGTATGGTGACTAGAACTGTACACAGTACTCCAAGTGTGGGCACATGGCTGGGAAACTCCCAACCTTTTGTGATTGACTTCTGTCCTCATGACAGCCATTTTTTGCAGTGGTGACAAGTACCTGTTCTCAAAATCCCAGTACTGCCCAAAGGCTCAACATGGTTAGGGAATCCCCCTCCACTAGTAACATCAGCTCCACCCCCTCCATTCTCTCCCTCCCCATTCCTACGATCTTTCTATCCCCTCCTTTCTTCCTGACAGAGTAGTTCCTCAGTGGAACAGGCTTCCTTGGGAGGTGGTGGGCTCTCCATCTTTGGAGGTTTTTAAACAGAGGCCAGCATGGTGTAGCGGTTAAGAGTGGTGGTTTGGAGCGGTAGAGTCTGATCTGGAGAACCGAGTTTGATTCCCCGCTCCTCCACATGAGTGGTGGATGCTAATCTTGTGAACTGGATTTGTTTCCCCACTCCTACACTTGAAGCCAGCTGGGTGACCTTGGGCTAGTCACACCCTCTCAGCCCCACCTACCTCACAGGGTGTCTGTTGTGGGGAGGGGAAGGGAAGGTGATTGTAAGCTGGTTTGAGTCTCCCTTAAGTGGTAGAGAAAGTCCGTATTTAAAAACCAACTCTTCTTCTTCTTCTTCTTCTTCTTCTTCTTCTTCTTCTTCTGACAGCACAAGAAGAGTCTTGTTGATGCAGACCAGTGGTCCATCTACTCCAGCATCCTGTTTCATGCAGGGGCCAGCCAAATGACATGCTCTCCCCGAAGGTCTACAAGCAGGGTGTGGAGTCCACAAAGCTTCCCCTCTCTTTTTATACCCCAACACTGGTATTTAAAGATTTACTGCCCCTGAATGTGGAGGTTCCCTTTAGACGCCATGGCTAGTAGCCACTGATGTATCTCTCCTTCGTTAATTTGTCTGCTGTCCTTTTGAAGAGGCTACTGGCCATAACTGAGTTGGCTGGGTGACCTTGGGCCGGTCTCTCTGTGTCTCTCTGTCTCTGTCCCTCCCTCCCTCCCTCCCTCCCTCCCTCCCTCCCCCCCTCTCTCTCTCTGTCTCTCTCTGTCTCTCTCTGTCTCTGACACTGTCTCTCTCTCTGTCTCTCTGTCTCTCTGTCTGTCTCTCTCTCTGTCTCTCTCTCTCTGTCTCTGTCTCTCTCTGTCTCTCTCTGTCTCTCTCTCTGTCTCTCTCTCTCTCTCTCTCTCTCTCTCTCTCTCTCTCTCTCAGGGTGACAATGCCCTACATACATACATACATACATACATACATACATACACACACACCACTCTCACTCTCTCTCTCTCACTCTCTCCAGCAATGAATCCCACAGTTTAATTACTTGCAGGATAAAATTCTTTCTTTTGTCCATCCTGGAAGGAGCCAAGAAGCATATGGTGGAACAGGTAGGAAAGGACAACATCTGAGGCTGGCATGACAAGAAATGAACTTAAAGTTGGCAAAGTTTTCAGGGCTGGGAGAGAGAGCCTGGAGGATCTGGCAAAAGCAGAGCTGGGTTGGGGCGCCATCTATGCTCCCTGCATTGCTCTTGTGCATTAAACAGGGGCACACGAAGCAGAAATTCAGTGAGCGATACCTTTCTCCTAACAGAGGGCTTTTGATGAAGGCACCATCTGTTGAACTTCTGCCTGTTGAACTGTTGTTCAGTGCCCGGGAGTCATGCCAAAATATGGCAACCCTAAAGGAAAGTCTGAAGATTTGGGAGAAAGGGATAAGATTGAAGAAGAGTTGGTTTTTATGTGCCAACTTTCTCTACCACTCAAACCAGCTTACAGTCACCTTCCCTTCCCCACAACAGACACCCTCTGAGGTAGGTGGAGGAGAGGGGAATCAAACCCAGTTCTCCAGATCAGAGTCCCCCAAACCACTGCTCTTAACTACTACACCACACAATTCCTTTTTTAAAAAAATGCCTTTGTTCCTGTTTATTTGTCAGCAGTTGACATGCAGTGGTTAGTAAGGAGAACAGTGTAAATAGATCACTTGCTGATCTCCCTCATACCATGCAACTGTCAAAAGAAGCAGACCAGACCTGAATGGGCTTTCCCCCCCTGATCAGTTGGCAACTCCAGCTGGCAGAGGGACCAGGAAAGATGGCTACTGGCACAGGTCTCCCCTCACCTGTGGGCGAAAATGGCTCTTCCGCAGCCATCTCAGGCTTACTCCCCCGCAGGTGGCGTCCCCGCGGAGGGCCTTTAATTTTCTGGCAGGGATGCTGCGTGGGCTGAAGCGAGCGGAGGAGGGAGAGCCGCAAACGGGTTATTCATCAGGAAGGGGAGCGTCTTCGCCCCCGCCTTCGCCGGCCTGTCTGTGCCTCTCCGTCTGTGTGCGCTGATGCTTCCCACACAGGCTGCTGTCCAGGGAACAGGCATCCACGTCGTGACGGATCTCTGCGCATAGTCAATGAAAGCCTCTTCCCCTTCTGAATAGGGTGTGAGCATGAGCCCAAGGAGACAAACGAGGCCTGCCAAAAGGCCCCCTCCCCATTTTTTTTTACACGTTTCACCTTCTAAGTTGTAGGGCTTTACATTTAAAACATGGCATACCAAAAGGTTTGCAATGACACGGCCCTATTGCCATCCCTCCGAGGTCAGTAAAATGAGCACCCAGCTTGGTGGGGGGTAAAATGTAGATGACTGGGGAAGGCACTTGCAAACCACCCAGTAAACATAGTCTGCCTGGTAAACGTTGGGTTGTGACATCACCCCATGGGTCAGGAATGACCCGGTGCTTGAACAGGGGACGACCTTGACCTTTTGGAGCGGTGGACTCTGATCTGGAGAACCGGGTTTGATTCCCCACTCCTTCATATGAGCGGCGGAGGCGAATCTGGTGAACTGGATTCGTTTCCCCGCTCCTCCACATGAAGCCAGCTGGGGGACCTTGGGCTAGTCACAGCTCTCTCAGCCCCACCTCCCTCACAGGGTGTCTGTTGTGGGGAGGGGAAGGGAAGGTGATTGTAAGCCGGTTTGATTCTCCCTGAAATGGTAGAGAAAGTCGGCATATAAAAACCAACTCCTCCTCTTCTTCCTCTTCTTCCTCTTCTTCTTCTTCTGACAGCACAAGAAGAGTCTTTTTGATGCAGACCAGTGCTCCATCTACTCCAGCATCCTGTTTCATGCAGGGGCCAGCCAGATGACACGCTCTCCCCGAAGGTCTACAAGCAGGGTGTGGAGTCCACGAAGCTTCCCCTCTCTTTTTATCCCCCAACACGGGTATTTAAAGATTTACTGCCCTTGAATGTGGAGGTTCCCTTTAGATGCCATGGCTAATAGCCACTGATGGATCTCTCCTTCATTAATTCTTCTTCTTCTTCTTCTTCTTCTTCTTCTTCTTCTTCTTCTTCTTCTTCTTCTTCTTCTTCTTCTTCTTCTTCTTCTTCTTCTTCTTCTTCTTCTTCTTCTTCTTCCAGGAGGCCCTAGGACTATTTCAGCACCACGGAGAGCGCTCTGGGCTCCGAGTCCCTCCTGTCCGAGAAGCCTGATTTTCAGCACCACGGAGAGCGCTTTGGCCTCTTCATTAGGTCTCTCCTGGATCCCTCGGCTGTTAGCTCAAGCGGTGAAGTAAACGGAGAGAGAAGTGACGCGAAAGCACTTTGGCGTGACTTACTAACCAGCTGGAGGTGATTTAAAGGCCAGGTGCACCCCTGTCTACTCCAATTAGCATTACGGTTTCTGTCCACAAATGCTGGGCTCGTTTGGGTAACCAGCGAGGCATGCGTTGTCAAACGAAACCTCCATGTACAGCAGGGGTGGGGAGCCTTTTTTCCGCCAAGGGCCATTTGGATATTTATAACGCCATCCGCGGGCCATACAAAATGATCATCTTAAAAATTAGGTGACCAAGCCCCAAGCAGGCAGCTGCTCCAGATGACACCACCCCCGCACACAGAGGCAAGCAGGCAGGCATCCAACCGGTGGCGCACTCGCCCACCTAGTGGCACAGGATGGTCTGTTGCACCAGGCAGGCATAGCGGTCCAGCCGCACGCTGGAGTTGCTCCTGCTCTGCATGGTCGGGGCTGGATTCTACAGCCGACTCCTGCTACCTCCGCCTGCAGGGATGAAATGAGGACACAATGGCTAAGAACTCGCCCCCCACACACATTCTGGCCCTGCCCCTTTTAACCCCTCCATTGTCACCACTTCCGCCCCCTGCCCTCTTGTAGTAGAGAGGGAATACGTTTCTCCATGGCACGGGTGGGAAAGGGTTAACACAGTTTCTTGGGCGGTCCTAGCAGCTCCATAGCTAACGACTCCTCTGCAAGGGGGGGGAAAGGGTACCTTTTCTCGGCAAAACAAACTCACATCTGCCTTGAATAGAGGCTATTCCTCCATGCCCAGGGTTGGGAGCTTTCTGGAAGCCACTGCTGGAAACAAAGGAGAGCAAATGGGTGTCTTGGTTTGATGTAACAAAGCAATTCTGATTCTGTGCTGGTTGTCTCAGGATGGGCCCCCCTTGTCTCCATAAGCAAGGAATTCTGCAACAAAACAGCCACAATTCCTTGGGCCAGCTATGCCTCTGTACCTCAGATCTTGCCAGGGGTGTGAACATTCTCTTTTCTATCCGGCCTCGGATTTGCCCCTGAAATGTGCAGCTATAACTGAGTTGAATAATAAATCACAATCCAGCGGTTGCTATCCTGGGATATTAGATGGTATAAAAGTGTGGAGGAAGGAATTGTTTTCTTCTCTTTTTCAAACTGGGACAATGCAAAGTGCTGGTGCCGACCTTAAAAACCATTCCGTCGTTACTTATTTATTTGGAAGATTTCTGTGCTGTCATTCGGTAAGCAGTCAGGGCATAAAACATTCATACAATACCCTCCCCCGACTAATACTAAGCTAGAGTGAACATCAACAGCAGAGAAACAATTACAGAGAAATGTGCACACGTCACATGGGAATACCCATACATCCTTCATGTATGTGCTTACATATGTTTGTAAGAAAGAAGCAACATGTGTTCACTTTATAAATGGAACTGTGGGGACCAGTACTTGGATAAATGTGGGATCATGTGTACCTGTGTAGAATGCAGCTTGAGAGAAAGGGATCTTGGGGTGGTAGTGGATACCTCAATGAAGATGTCAACCCAGTGTGCGGCTGCTGTAAAAAAGGCAAATTCCATGCTGTCCACAATTAAACAAGAAATGGAGAATAAAACTACTGCTATCATACTGCCCTTGTACAGGTGAGAGCACACTTGGAATACTGTGTACAGTTCTGGTCACCGCACCTAAAAAAGGATATTACAGCGCTTGAGAAGGTGCAGAAAAGAGCAACCAAAATGATTAGGGGACTAGAGCAACTGTCCTATGGGAAGCGGTTAAGACGCTTAGGGCTGTTTAGCTTGGAAAGAAGGCGGCTAAGGGGTGACATGATAGAGGTCTATAAAATTATGCATGGTTTGGAGAGAGTGGACTGGGAGACATTTTTCTCCCTCTCCCATAATACTAGAACGAGAGATTATCTGTGGAAGCTGGAGGGTGACAGATTCAAAACAGATAAAAGAAGTATTTTTTCACACAACACATAGTTAAATTGTGGAACTCCCTGCCCCGGGATGTGGTGATGGCTGCCACCTTGGAAGGATTTAAGAGGGAAGTGGACATATTCTTGGAGGAAAGGGGTATTCATGGCTATTAGTTACAATGGATACTAGTCATGCTGCATACCTATTCTCTCTAGTATCAGAGGAGCATGCCCATTATATTAGGTGCTGTGGAACACAGGCAGGATGGTGCTGCAGCAGTCATCTTGTTTGTGGCTTCCTAGAGGCCCCTGGTTGGCCACTGTGTGAACAGACTGCTGGACTTGATGGGCCTTGGTCTGATCCAGCATGGCCTTTCTTATGTTCTTATGAGAGAAGGAGAAGAAGAATTGGTTGGTTTTTATATGCCGACTTTCTCTACCACTTAAGGAGAATCAAACCGGCTTCCAATCGCCTTCCCTTCCCCTCCCCACAACAGACACCCTGTGAGGTAGATGGGGCTGACAGGGTTAGGAGAGAACTGTAACTAGCCCAAGGTCACCCCACTGGCTTCCACCACTCCAAACCACTGCTCTTTACCACAACACCATGCTGGCTCTCTAAGGTCAGAACCAGCACTTTGAAAACTGCACCCAGAAACCAAATTATGTTCTTTCTATTCCCTGAGTGGGTAGCGATTCCTAGCTTGTTTTTATGGGGAGCTTTTCCTGTTCCCAGAGGTGCCAGTTTACTGTAAAGGTCAGTGCTGGAACATGGGTTCATTCATTTGTTTTAGGGTGGGGTTTTTTTTTTTTTTTTTTTTTTGAAATCCACATTTTATTACAGTGTTTCTTTTTACAAAGCTGGATGCTGAGCAAGGCAATTGCCTTCGCCTCGTTTTCCAGAGCCTGTTCCACAAAAGCGGCAATGCTTTCCATTTACCAAAGTGACTGCAGCTCTCTCCCCCACCACCCACCGCCCACTTTTCTGCACAACCTTAATGGATTGCTTTCTCTCTTTTCGTCTTTTTTCCCCTCCCTCTCCGAATGGCTTGAATGACATCCTCTCTGTTTTTCAGCCAAGATGTCCATTTGGGATCTGTTTCCTGGGGGCTTGCAAATGGGGGAAGCTTGGCTGAAGTGAGAGCCATTTCCAAGCAATTCAGAAAGTGGCCCCTCCATAGCAACTCCAGGGCTTGACGCTGCAACTCCTCTTGTGGATTTGGCGCTTAGCTAGGGTTGCCAACCTCCAAGTACTAGCTGTATCTCTCCTGCTATTTCAACTGATCTCCAGCTGATAGAGACCAATTCACCTGGAGAAAACGGCTGCTTTGGCAATTGGACTCTATAGCAGTGAAGTCCTTCTCTTCCCCAAACCTTGACCTTCTCAGGCTCCCCCTCAAAAACCTCCAGGTATTTCCCAATCCGGAGCTGGCAATCCTATCTAGCTTGGATCGCCCAATGAAATCCAGCTAACTACTGCATGACTAGTGTGAACCATGAGTCTGCACAGCAATTGGAAATGCTTAAATGTGATGGACACACATGCTCAAAACATCACTGAAAGGTAGGGCTGCCAACTTCCAGGTACTAGCTGGAGATCTCCTGCTATTACAACTGATCTCCAGGTGACAGAGGTCACCTGGAGAAAATGGTCGCTTTGAGAAGGAACCTGTTGGAAGACTGTTAAGAAATAAAATTGTTGGGATCCTGGGAAGGAACCTTATGAAGGAGTCTTGGATATGGATTCTTTAATATGAAATAAGAGATGGGATATATAAGGTTGGTGAAGTGGAACTGATGAAGAACTGTAACGGCCATCTTCCTTTTCACTTTTGATCCCCTGCTTTGGGTCTGAGTAATACTTACCTGGAATCCACACCTGAAAGAAGAAGAAAAACTAGAATTGGTACCTGTTGGACTTTTTGTCTGTCTTTAGGATAGTGAGTTTTGGAAACCCTGGAATATTGTAACTTTGTGTCTTTATGCTTAAGAAACAGGACTTTTTGTATGTGCTTGTCAATGTTATTGTATAACACAGTCTATTGTTTAGCTATACTTTGTATGGTTGATCTGTGTTAGATCTGGAGTAAGTACATTTATACACAGAGGTGTCTATTTTGGCTTACGACCTCCAGGGACTAGCTGGAGACGTCCTGCTATTACAACTGATCTCCAGGCGACAGAGATCAGTTCCCCTGGAGAACATGGCCGCTTTGGCAATTGGACTTTCTGGCATTGAAGTCCCTCCCCTCTCCAAACCCCACCCTCCTCAGGCTCCACCCCAAAAACCTCCAGGTATTTCCCAACCCAGAGCTGGCAACCATAGGACCAGCTCTTCCAAAAGGGGCAAATGGAACATTATAAACCAGCGCAGTCAAAAAGCGGTGCCTGTTCCCAGGGAAACAAAATGCCTCTGGATACGCCCAGTTCAGTAACTCTGGCGTCATAGTGAGGCATGGAGAGGGATGTTAAATTGGTCCCAGGGGCTGCTCCTTCTCTCCTTCAATAAATGGGGATGTTTGATCCATTTGAGGAGTGAGTCCCTCCTGGGGAGATGGGCATTGCGTCAGGGTGGTACAAGAGATACTAAATGTCCAGAGTAAAAAGAGATTGAGAGTGCTTTTCTCCCTCTCTTATAATATTATAATGCCGGGGTCATCTGCTGAATGTGGAGGGTGAGAGATTCAGAACAGAGGAAAGGAAGTATTTCTTCGCACAATGCAGAGTTAAATTGTGGAATTCCCTGCCCCAGGATGAGGTGCTGGCTGCCAACTTGGAAGGCTTGAAGAGGGGAGTGGACATGTTCATGGAAGAAAGGGGTATTCATGGCTACTAGTCAAAATGAAAACTAGTCATGATGCATACCTATTCTCTCCAGTATCAGAGGAGCATGCCCCATATTGGGTGCTGTGGAACACAGGCAGGATGGTGCTGCAAGCAATGGATCTTGTTTGTGGGCTTCCTAGAGGTCCCTGGTTGGCCACTGTGTGAACAGACTGCTGGACTTGATGGGCCTTAGTCTGATCCAGCATGGCCTTTCTTACATTCTTATGCCTCTGCTCATGGTGGGGAATGGGTGGGTGGGGAGAAGAGGGTCACGGATATTCTTTGGGAGGGGGTAGGAAGCAGTGTGCATCACCCCTATGGGGATGACCGGGGCTCAATATGGAAATGGGTCTGCTCTTACAAGGATGTGCTTGATGCCACCATGTAGCGAGAGTGGTACAGTGCATAGACTGGAGGACTAATAATAATAATAATATTTTCTTTATATCCCGCCCTCCCCCAGAGAACCGGGTACAGGGAAGCTCACAACAGATAAATAGACACATGAATACAGAAAACAGATTGTTTTAATCTAAAGGTAAAGGCAGTCCCCTGTGCAAGCACTAGGTCATTCCTGACCCATGGGGTGACGTCACATCTCAATATTTACTAGGCAGACTATGGTCATTTATGCATGGTTGCTTTAACCCTCTTTTATTCCCTGTTTCAGCCAAGATCAAATTTTTCAGTATGCATGCTATCTCATTCCTTGGAAGCTCAACACTGTTTCGACACAAAACGAACCCGGCTTTTCCCATTCCTCTTCTGGCCCAAATTAAACCATTCACCCTGGCTCATTCCGGAGTCACAGAGCGTGCATAGTGCATTAGGGGGAAACGCAGAAGATTGGCTTCTCTCACAGCCAATCACGAAGCAGTGTGTAAAGAGGCAGGGATTCAAGTGCTTCCTGCTTCCTACTACCTCGGAGCTCTTTCTGAGCAAAAGAAAGGCTTTTTTAAAACGAGGCTTGGATTTCTCCCCCCCCCCCCCCAACTTCTTTCAGATTGCTCCGTTTTTTGTTTTTTGTTCTTAAAATGCTTTTTTATGCGGCAGTTGAGTTTGGGGGGAAGGAAATCTTCTCTCACAGTAAGCCAATTACAGAGCAGCATTTAAAGGGATGGGACTTGATTTGAGCTTGGGAGACTGCTTTTCTGTATTCATGGTTCGATTAGCACACAGTTTCGTCCCTGATCATTCAAGCCAATGCATACAGTTTCCCCCAACCCGGATTACTTTAATGTGCAATGAACCCAGGTCCAAGCAGGGAGATCCAGCCCATGCATAAACGACCTATGTTTACGGGGTGGTTTGCCATTGCCTTCCCCAGTCGTCTACACTTTACCCCCAGGAAGCCAGGTACTCGTTTTACCGACCTGGGAAGGGTGGAAGGCTGAGTCAACCTTGAGCCGGCCACCTGTAACCAACTTCAGTCGGGATCGAACTCAGGTCGTGAGCAGAGCTTTTGACTGCAGTCCTGCAGCTTACCACTCTGCACCACGGGGCTGTAGTGGTTTTAATCTACCCCAATCTAAACAGCACTATAATGCGCTTATACAGATAGCACTTAAACATTTCACCTCAGAAGGATGCTGTAAGAGAACGTAGCTGTATATTGGTGCCTGCCATTGATCTTTAAAGGGAAGGGGCAGCGCATGATCAACGGCAGCGCCTGCAGTTAGAAATGTGCGAAGAGTTAAAGAGGAAAGCACCAAATTAATTTTAAAAAATCAAAAAGGGATCATTTGTGCAGAAAGAACAGGCATGTTTGTTCCTCCTAGTTCTTTCAAGAAATAAGCATCTCTCGTTCTCATGGCCGGGAAAGCAAATGTTGGCCATTCTTAATTTCTGGACTGTCCATCAAACTCTTTGTCTGGCTGATGTTATCTCCATCTACAAGTCCCGACTCATCCCTCAGGAGGGGCGTTTGTGACAGGTCGAAGCCTGGCTGGGGAAGGGCTGGACTCTAATCTGGTGAGCCAGGTTGGTTTCCCCACTCCTACACATGAAGCCTGCTGGGTGACCTTGGGCTAGTCACACGTCTCTCTGAACTCTCTCAGCCCCACTTACCTTACAGGGTGTCAGTTGAGGGGAGGAGAAGGTAAGGTGATTGTAAGCCGGTTTGATTCTGCCTTAAGTGGTAGAGAAAGTCAGCATATAAAAATAACTCCTCCTCCTTCTTCAGCTCTTCTTTGCATAAATAAATCCCATCCAAGCTTAACCATGGATCCAAGAGTCAGTGGATAGAAATGAATGGGCTTAGACTGGAGTAACTCCCCTTAGGAATGCACTGTAACGTTCTTTCCCCTCTTTCACTGTCTTCTGTCAGACGGTGAAGACTTTTTTTTGTTTTTGCCTGGGGTTCCTTCATTGATCTTCTTTCTTTTTTTGTTTCAGTTGCTGGTTTTACATATCTATATCATTGTGAAAGCTGATTTTTCATGTCTTTTTAAACTGCAGTAGTTAAGAACGGTGGTTTGGAGCGGTGGACTCTGATCTGGAGAACCAAGTTTGATTCCCCACTCCTCCCCATGAGTGGTGGAGGCTAATCTGGTGAACCAGGTTGGTGTCCCCACTCCTACACATAAGGGCAGCTGGGTGACCTTGGGCTAGTCACAGTTCTCTCAGCCCCACCTACCTCACAGGGTGTCTGAGGTGGGGAGGGGAAGGGAAGGTGATTGTAAGCTGGTTTGATTCTTCCAGAAGTAGTAGAAAAAGTCAGCATATAAAAACCAACTCTTCATTTTAAAAGCTGATTTTCAAGATCTTTGTAAACCGTTTCTTGCCTTGAGGGCTCGAATCAGGCTGAAAGGCAAGATACAAACATGTTAAATAAGTCAATAAATAATCATCACATTCTCAATTCCCCTGCAGCCTCATGTGACATCTTTGACATTTATCAACATAGTCAACAGTCTACAACTCTCACCAATGATAGTGAGCGATCAACTCACAGACGGTGCTAAAGGGTGTCTGGATGGGAAATAGTTTGGGGCCTGCATTGAGATTGGGTCCAAAATCTGTTTCCTCAGCTCATCTCCCAACCTCTTGAGTCCAGAAGTCCATCTCTTGGCTTCCAGCTAACCAGGAGTCATCAAAGACTGTTTTTTCCTTATAAAAATCTCAAACTACAGGTTTCTATTTTTTAGGAGGCGACCGAAAATGGGAGAGGCGGTCCTCAATAAACAGGTTTAAGCAGGGCAAATAGGGTTGCCAAGTCCCTCTTCACCACCGGCCGGAGGTTTTGGGGGCAGAACCTGAGGAGGGCAGGGTTTAGGGAGGGGAGGGATTTCAATGCCATAGAGTCCAATGGTCAAAGCGGCCATTTTCTCCAGGGGAACTGATCTCCAGCTAGTGCCTGGCAGTTGCCAACCCTAGGAGGGAAGGGATATGGAATGGTATAATACAGCCCAATCTCATCACAACTCGGAAGCTAAGCAGGGTCGACACTTGGATGGGAGACCACCAAGGAAGACTGCAGAGGAAGGCAATGGCAAACCACTTCTGTTAGTCTCTTGCCTTGAAAACCCTATGGCAGGGGTGTAGAACCCAACTGTTACGAGGGCCGGATGTAACATAAATGTCACTTGGCTGGGCCGGGCCATGCCTCGCCAGCCCAGATCGAGAGTGGAAGTGGTGGCTGCCTCAGCTGGCTCATGGGCCAGATAAGAGCTCTCAAGGGGCTGGATCCAGCCCGCGGGCCTTATGTTGGACACCCCTGCTCTAACCACAACTCTAACTCAATTGTTACGAGGGCCGGATATGACATAAATGTCACTTGGTCAGACCGGGCCATGTGTGCCATAAAATTTAATGTTTGGGACCAGAGATACAAACTTTATAGAAGACACAGGCAAAGCCAAGTAACTATATTATTTTTTACTTAAAATACAAACATGCTTAAAACAGTAACACTCTTACAATTCTTTCTTTGATTTAAAAGTAATTGATAATTGACACCTCGGGACTGTGGGAGGAGGACTGGATTAACCACGAAGCAAAATAAGCACACGCTTAGGGCATCAAGGGAAGGGGGGGGCACCGCAGAGATTTACAATGGATAGGGTTGCCAACCTCCAGGTACTAGCTGGAGATCTCCTGCTATTACAATTGATCTCCAGCTGACAGAGATCAGTTTACCTGGAGAAAATGGCCACTTTGGCAATTGGACTCGATGGCATTGAAGTCCCTCCCCTCCCCAAACCCCACTGTCCTTAGGCTCCACCCAAAAAAACTCCAGCCGGTGGCAAAGAGGAACTTGGCAACCATGGAGCTCCCACGGGGCAGGATCGGCCCCACAGGCCTTATGTTTGAAACCCCTGCCCCATGGGGTCGCCATAAATTTGATGTGACACACAAGCGTGTGTGTGTGTGGGGGGAACAAGGTTAAATATAGAAGGGATGGGATTAACAGACAGAGAGGCTGAAGGAAGCTGGAACTGGCCTTGTTGAATCCGCAAATATATTTGAGTAAAACTATCCCATAAACTTCAGGCGTAGAGAGGCGGGCTCGTAAGGCGAGCCGACAGTATTACCATCTGTCCCTAAGAGCCTGGATCCGTTTTGATGCGCACCTGTAAAATTTTAATTTGTCATCATTGGAAAGGCCAGAAGGCTGCAGCGCATCCAGCAAATGTGTTCTGAGTTATTTTTTGCGTGAGCAGACCGGGGGCCCCGTAAACTCAATTTGGGTTCAGCGGGAGTTATTTACTGGCAATTTCATCTGTATCAACGCGCAGTTGACAAGCCACACACTTTATCCTTCTCTGGCAAGCAGATTTGTGCTCGGGAGATCAGGATTTGACTGGGCAGGAGTCACGTGGCGATAATTTGAGGCACTGCCGTTGAAGAGCCGAGTTCTGCATCAGATTTGATGGCAGCGTTTTTTGAGCATTGTGATGGGGAATGCTTTCACTTCACGAGGCCTTTGCTTGAGGAGTACAACGAAGCTTAGTGGTAAGGCCCTGTATGGGTGAGGCAGGACATCTATTTGCTTTGCTTGCCAACCTCCAGGTACTTGAATAACAAAAACAATTATGCTGTAAGGGTTGGTTCAACCAAACAACGATATAGCACTAGGCTCTATAATTTCCTTAATAGCAAGAAATATACACAAACCTGTGGTGTCTGTCTCTGTGCCTTTAAATTGTTGGTTTGTACAGCTAAGTTTGCGTATATTTTTTGCGATTAAAGAAATTATAGAGCCTAGTCCTGTATCCTTGTTTGGTTGACCCTCCAGGTGCTAGCTGGAGATCTCCTGCTGTTACAACTGATCTCCAGCCAATACAGATCAGTTCCTCTGGAGAAAATGGCCGCTTGGGCAATGGGACTCTGTGGCATTGAAGTTCCTTTCCTCCCCAAACCCCACCCTCATCAGGCTCCGCCCCAAAAACCTCCCACCTGTGGCGAAGAGGGACCTAGCAACCCTACCCATGTGTAGGGTTCCCAACTGCCTGGTTGTGGCGGGCAATTGCCCGCCAAGCAACCAGGCTGCCCGATGGAAGCAGGAAGGGGAGAGCGATCCTTCCCTGCGCATGTGCTCCTGGGTTCCTAGCCCTGCTGTCTTCCGAGTTCCCAGACCCACTGTCTGCACCCTCCGTGAAGTCAGAGTGTGCATGCAAGGGGGCTAGGAATGCTCCAGCCTCCCTTTCCAAGCTGCATTCCCCTGTTGGTCCCGATCTGGCTTGCGGCTTGGAGAGGGAGTTGGGAACGTTCCTCCTTGCCCTGTTGTGCACACACTCTGACTCCAAGGAGTGTACAGACAGGAGGGTAGGAACCCAGAAGTAACAGTATCTGGAGCGCGCACGTGCATCACTCCCCCCAGCCCCCCCAAAAAAACTCCCGCTAAATGTCAGAGGGAACCTGGCAACCCTACCTATGCGGCATCACAGGCAATGTGCAAAAATCATGTACGTATCCTCGTGCAGGGGAACCATTGACTGTCACTACTGTAGGGGCTGTGGCTCAGTGGTAGAGCATCTGCTTGGCATGCAGAAGGTCCCAGGTTCAATCCCCGGCATCTCCAGTTAAAGGGACTAGGCAAGTGGGTGATGTGAAAGACCCCTGCCTGAGACCCTGGAGAGCCGCTGCTGGTTTGAGTAGACGATACTGACTTTGATGGACAGAGGGTCTGATTCAGTGTAAAGCAGCTTCATGTGTTCGTGTGTTCAATTCTAGCTGCAGAATATGGCTGCCAAGGCATTATGCGGCAGCTCCATCAAGAGAAATCCAGCTAGTTCTTCCCAAACAAATCTAGGCCTCATTCTAGAGCAGGAGTCCCCAACCTTTTTGAGCCTGTGGGCATCTTGGGAATTCTGACACCGGGAGGTGGGCGCAACCACTAAATGGCTGCTGCAGGAGGAATCCAACCACAAAATGTCAGGTAGTGAAGTTATGCAAATCTCTAACAGTGACATCAACATTTCAGGCTTCACTGGATGCCTTAAATGAACATATTGTTTAAAAGTATTTTTCTGCACACACACAGCTTGCCTTCTGTCACATGGTGGAGATCTCTGTGCTGTGAGAGCAGCTGCTGCAGAATCAAAAAAAAATTTTTTTGGAAACTGCATAGCCAAAGGAGTGTCAGACTCAGTTGGGTGCCATACTGCCCGTGGGCACCATGTTGGGGACACATGAACACATGAGGCGGCCTTCTACTGAATCAGACCCTTGGTCCATCAAAGTCAGTATCATCTACTCAGACCGGAAGCGGCTCTCCAGGGTCTCAGGCAGAGGTCTTTCACATCACCTACTTCCCTAGTCCCTTTAACTGGAAGTGCCGGGGATTGAACATGGGACCCTCTGCCTGTCAAGCAGATGCTCTACCACTGAGCCACAGCCCCTCCCCATGGCTGTCCAGGGTCGCAGGCAGAGGTCTTTCACATCACCTACTTGCCTAGTCCCTTTAACTGGAGGTGCCGAGGATTTAACCTGGGACGCTCTGCTTGACCTGCTATAAGGCCAACTTGGTGTCCACAAAAGCTCTTCGGCGACAGCATCAGCTGCTTGTTCTCTCCCATCAGCAAGGCCAGGAGGATTCTGTTCTACACTCCAGACACTCGCGTGGGCCGGGCTCATCAGGGTGGGAATCAGCTACCATCTGCGCCATCAACCTCTTGGCAAGTGTTCAAGCCCTTCCTGTTCACAGCGCACGAGTAGCAGAGCTGCCACACGCCCCAGCCTAGCAAGAATCAATAGAGTTGCCAACCTCCAAATAGTAGCTGGAGATCTCCTGCTAATTCAACTGATCTCCAGCTGCTAGAGATCAGATCACCTGGAGAAAAATGGCCACTTTGGCAATTGAACTCTATGGCATTGAAGTCTCTCCCCTCCACAAACCCCTCCCTCTTCAGGCTCCGCCCCCAAAATCTCCCACCGGTTGAGAAGAGGGATCTGGCAAGCCTAAGAATCAAACATCTTTCAGATGAAATATTCAGAGTAGGCAAGAAATTCTGCTCAAGAAAAGAGACCAGCCGAGACGAGAGGCAAAGCAGCCACCATCTGTCTTCCGATCCTCGACGGACACTTGCAGGTCGTTCAGGAAGGGGTGTCTCAAAGAGTCTCTGTTATTATTAGTACCATTCTTATCAAAGCAGGGCCTGACTGGCTCTCAAAGGTCCTTTATGTATGGGTACTTGGATTCACATTCGCCTCCCGGACTGACTCAGTTGTTCCTTGGAGTTATGCATGAGTTTTCCGTCCCTCAGAGATGACCTCGTGCCCAGCCCTAGCAAATCCCAGGTCTTCCTTATGAAGTTTAATGCCAATTATTCGACCTCTCCTGAGATCAGCCCAGGCCAAATCATCATCCTCCCCCACCCCCATGCATAAGCCAAAGTGCTGGACAGAGGAGCTGGGGAGTTGACTTTTTTTTACAGTAAGCACTACAGCCAATTACAAAGCAGCGTTTCAAGGAGAGAGGATTCAAATGCTTCCTGATATTTTGTCTCCCGGCCGGAGTTCTTTCTGAGTAGATTTGTCACGTAAAAATTGTTTTTTAAATGATGCTTGGGTTCCCCCCCCCCCCATTCCGTTTCTTTAAAAGAGCTGCTAGTGGAATGTTTTTTAATACAGCACTTGGGTTTCTGTGGAAGAGGGGGAGAGAAGGGAACTGGAAGTTTTTCTCACAGTAAGCACTACAGCCAATTACTAAGCAGTGTTTTCAAGGGGCGGGGACTCATGCTTCCGGATCTGAGCTGGTGCATAGCATTTTTAGCATTTGCATCAGAAAAGCATTGGATGAGCGAGCATTGAGCCCCAGGTAAAACTCCCATGCACAAACAACCTAACCAGGAACTTTCCTGGCCAGCCATGGCCCTGAAGAGCAACAGGGGGCAGGAAAGAGGTGAGCTAAGGTGCCCCTGAGGTCATGATGCATACCTATTCTCTCCAGGATCAGAGCAGCATGCTGAATATATTAGGTGCTGTGGAACACAGGCAGGATGGTGCTGCTGCAGTCATCTTGTTTGTGGGCTTCCTAGAGGCACCTGGTTAGCCACTGTGTGAACAGACTGCTGGACTTGATGGGCCTTGGTCTGATCCAGCATGGCTCTTCTTATGTAAAAGGGCATGGGGAGAAATGTTTAACCTCCCTCTTCCTGTGCTGCTTGTCCTTATTGCCCTCCCCATGCATTGGAGATTTCATTTTCAATGTGGAATTCCCAGCATGCATTTGGCGAACAGGATCCAGGGCAGAACTGTAAGTAGTGTAATGTGTAGTTAGGTTCTTTGGTAGCCAAACTCTTTAAAAGTATTGAGAAAACTCATTCTGCATGCCCCCCCAAAGGATGCTTGCTATGGATATCATAATAAATAAATCAGAGCTAGATTCGAGAGCCAGCGTAGTGTCGTGGTTAACAACTCTAATCTGGAGAACCAGGTTTGATTCCCCATTCCTCCACATGAGCTACGGACTGCAATCAGGTGAACTGGGTTGTTTTCCCCCCTCCTCCACATGAAGCCTGCTGGGTAACCTTGGGCTAGTCACAGTTCTCTTTGAGCTCTCTCAGTCTCACCTACTTCACCAAGTGTTTGTTGTCGGGAGAGGAAGGGAAGGCAACTGTAAGCCAGTTTGAGTCTTCTTAAAATGGTAGAGAAAATTGGGGTAATACAACTAACTCTTCTTCTTCTTCTTCTTCTTCTGTAGCAGCTTAGAGACTAACAAGATTTCAGAGGTATAAGCTTCCCAGAGTCAAAGCTGCCTTCATCAGAAACAAGACTTGCATTTGATGAAAGGAGCTTTGAGCCTCAAAAGCTTATCCTGAAAATCTGGTTGGTCTCTAAGTTGTTATTAGATTCGACCCTTCTACTGCAGTCCAACACCGCTACCATCTGGAACGACAAATAAATCTATTTGAAGCAGCAGAATGATGGTGGGATTGTTCTGCAGTAAGAAAATATTGGCAAAATGGGAAAGTTACTGGTGAAAATTTGGACTATGCAATCTTTTGCAGCCTACTGCTGTTTTTGTTAGGTCTGGGTGGGGGGACAACAACTGGAGAACAAATGTTGAGAAATGCAATAACAAACAGAACAAATCTGTTGAGAAATGCAATAACAGCGGCTAGATTGCTCATCAAGAAGACAAAAGTAATGAGGACTGTGGAATTATACACCTCTAAGGCTGACAATGAAGACAAAAGTAATGAGGACTGAGGAATTATACGCCTTCAGGGCTGACAATGAAGACATTGAAATTGTTCAAGATTTTATTTAATTTGTTAATTTTTTATTATAAAGGGAAAGGGTAGGGAAAATACAGAAAAGGGGAATGTACATATGTGTTACATAGCTGCATGGCCTCCACAAAACAGGGCGGTTGCCCGACACAGAAATATGGTTTATAGAGATGTGAAAATATTATTGATTCTAGCCTTCTAACCTCCATTATTTTACTACGCTATGTTAAAACTTTACATGTTAGTATCAATTGCAAAAAATAGATATATCCATTTCTTCCTGTATAACCTACACAAATCATTTTTCTCAGCATGAAACTATGATTTATAGAAACAATTCTAACCTTTGATCCTCTGTACTCTTCTATCATTAAACCTTTACATGTTGATAATAAAGTTTCCATTTTTAAAAGAACAGTTCGTAGTGTTGATCTTTATTTACTAAATTAGTCATTTTGGCCATGTTTCCGTATTCAGACAGTTTCTCCTTCCATTCTTCTATATCCGGAATTGATATCAACTTCCATCTCCTTGCTAATACAATTGTGGCAGCAGTTGTGGCATATCAGAACAGTTCTCCAGCTTGCGCTGGCAATTTTGACGGAGTAATGCCCAACAGCATACTCTTGGGGTTGAAATTGTTCAAGATTTTCTGTTCCTTGGTTCAGTCATCAACCAAGAAATGAGAAGGAAACAGAGAGTGGGAAGGGTAGCCGTGAAAAAAAAACACAAGACCCTAGTCATCAGCAGCATAAAAACTATCCATAAAACTATCCACAAAACAAAGCACCCTTCATTCAGTGCCTGGGTAAAAAGATGTGTTTTAGCCTGGCAGTTAAACAAAAGTGAAGCAGGCCCCAGGCAAGCCTCAAGGGGAGTACATTCCAATGGCAAGGTGCTACCACAAAAAATGCTCCGTCTCTAGCCAAGGGAAATGTAAAACTGGAAATACTGATATGTGTGTATAGAGGCACAAGTGCAATAATCTGTATGCATAGTAATAAGCCTGAAGAGGAGAAGTCTGAGAGGGGATATGATAACCCTCTTCAAGTACTTGAAGGGCTGTCTTATAGAGGAGGGTGCCGAGTTGTTTTCTGTGGCCCCGGAAGGTCGGACCAGAACCAATAGGCTGAAATTAAATCAAAAGAGTTTCCGTCTAGACATTAGGAAGAATTTTCTAACAGTTAGAGCGGCTCCTCAGTGGAACAGGCGTCCTCAGGAGGTGGTGAGCTCTCCTTCCCTGGAGGTTTGTAAGCAGAGGCTAGACTGCCATCTGTCAGTAATGCTGATTCTGGGACCTTAGGCAGATGATGAGAGGGAGGGCATCTTGGCCATCTTCTGGGCATGGAGTAGGGGTCACTGGAGTTTGTAGTGGGGGAGGTAGTTGTGAATTTCCTGCATTGTGTTGGACTAGATGACCCTTCCATGGTGGTCCCTTCCAACTCTAGGATTCTAATATGAATGGTTCTTTCTGTCTTTGTTAGTTAGAGATTGGTAAATTATTGTATAATCTGGGGGAGTGCATTTATTATTTGTTATAATGTTATAACATAAGTGGCAATCCCCCCCCACACACACACAAACACACAAAGCCTACCTCTCTGTTTCAATGAGCTCAATTGTCCCTTCTGACCTCGAATCTAGTAATCTGGCAGAATGACTCCAAGTGGCCATTCCAACATAATGAATAGACAAGTTAATGCTCTCGGCAACCCCTGACACCATCCCGGTGTGTCAAAAAGCTTTCTCTAACAAGGGTCAGCAAGCATTTAAAATTTGATGCAAGCAGCACCGCGTCTTCAAAGTGCCTCTCCTTTTTCCCACTTTCTCTCCGGGCTGCCTAGCGAGCCGCCGCTTTCGGATTGGCCACAAATCAGGCCACCGTTTCACACAAAGCCATTTGGAAGAAATTCATGCGAGGTTGCCAGGGGTCTCACGGCAATGCATCAATTTTTAACGGTCAGTGAGGAGGGCCGGTGAGATCACCTCCTTGCGTTAGTGAGGCAGAGCTTCCAGGGCTCGCAGCCAAACCGGCGACATCGGTACGTGATATCCTGGAGAGAGCTCCAAACTTCTCTTCATGTCAGAAAGATAAGCTAGGCCCTATGCCAAACATACAGGCAGGACACATGCGGTCATGGAGGGCAGGTCTATCAGTAGGGTTGCCAACCACCAGGTTCTAGCTGGAGATCTCCTGCTATTGCAACAAATCTCCAGCTGATAGAGATCAGTTCACCTGGAGAAAATGGCCGCTTTGGCAATTGGACTCTACGGTAGGGCTGTTGAAAAAAAAATTCAGTAAAATTCGGATTCGGCAAAATTCGGCCCCTTTTTTTTCGGGAAATGCCGAAGTCCGAACTCCCCCGCTTTGGGTCCATGCAATTCGGCATGAGATCCGGAGTTCGGGGGAAAATTCGGCCAAATAAAGCCATTAAAAACACAATCACGCCTTTCCGTGTCTCTGGGGGGGGCATTTTGGGGGGTAGAGGTCCCAAACTTTCAGCGTACCTTGAGGGGACCCTTCTTGCAAGAACCCCCAAGTTTTGTAAAGATTGGGTCAGGGGGGATGAGATATAGGCCCCGAAAGGGGTCCCCCCTCCTTAATGTGCATCTCTGACAATGGGGGTTTGCAATTAGCAGAGCTTGCCGCCCACTCCCGAAGCTCCCAGCCCCAACAAACAGCTGAGCTGAGGGGAGCAAAGGCGGGGCAGGTGTGAAAAGTTTGCAAACCATGCAAAGCAACACATTTGCAGCCATGCAAACCATGCAAAGCAACACGTTTGCAACCATGCAAAGCAACATCTGACACCTGGGAGTTTGCAAAACATGGAAAGGGACAGAGGCAGCTAGCTATGCATAAGGAGCAGGAGGGGTGGAATTTCACCTTTTGCATCGGAATCAGGACCAGGAAAATGCATTCTTTAAGTCACAATTTGAAAACCAGTTTTGAGCAAACATCAAAATAGACCTAACCGATCTTATGAACGAGGGGAAACCTGAGGACACACAACTGAAGCCCCCCCCCAAAAAAAAAACCAGGGAGAGAGAGACTCAGGGGGCACCCCCCCCTGAGAACAGGCAAAAGCCCTCTTTGGCTTCCCCCCCACCCACAGAAACTGCTCCCTCCCCACACACACACAGACTCTGCTTCCCCCCCACACACACACACACACAGGAGAAAAATTATAGAGAAAAGCCCCAAAATGGATCTTACTGTGGATGTCTTCTGTTCCATCTTCTTTGCACCTGCCCCGCCCTTTCTCCCCGCAGCTCAGCTGTTTGTTGGGGCAGGGAGCTTTGGGTGTGGGCGGCAAGCTCTGCTAATTGCAAACCCCCATTGTCAGAGATGCACATTAAGGGTGGGGAAGAAGACCCATCTTGGCCACCGATTGGCCACAGGAGAATGCTGCTTACTAACTGACGGTTATGCTACTGCGCCGAACCCCGAATTTGCTGAATTTATTCACCGAACACCCCGAACTTGCTGAATTTGGCTCCTCGTTTTCCCGCCTTTTTTGAGTTTGGTTCCATCCGCACTAAAAACCGCCGAATCAGGGGAAATTTGGCTGTTTTCGGTTCGGGACGAACCAAATCGACAGCCCTACTCTACGGCATTGAAGTCCCTTCCCTACCCAAACCCTGCCCTCCTCGGGCTCTGCCCCAAAAACCTCCCGCTGGTGGCAAAGAGGGACCTGGCAACCCTATCCATCAGTGGCTACCAGCCATGACAACTAAAAGGAACCTCCACACTCAGAGTCCATCAGCCGCTGAATACCAGTGCCAGGAGGCGACATCAGGGGAAGGCCTTGGCCACTATGCCCTGTAGTTGGACCTCCAGAGGAACTGGTGGAGCTCCTCTTCAGACCTCCATGTTGGATTTCCAACACAAATCCTTCCTTCCTTCCTTCCTTCCTTCCTTCCTTCCTTCCTTCCTTCCTTCCTTCCTTCCTTCCTTCCTTCCTTCCTTCCAAAAGAGGTCCACGGCAGCTCACAACATAGCCTAGTAATCCAAAAAAAATGCCAGCATAAACTACACCACAATACCAACCAACTGCTTGCCAGGACAAAATGGTCCATCAACAGCCCATGAGCCTAGCAAAGTATCCACAAAAACTCCTCCTGGAAGGGAATTGCTTTGCAGCATCCTCTGAATATCAGCAAAGAGGGTACCCTATTCATCTCTTCAAGGAGCATATTCCGGGGGGGGGGGACACCACCCCCAAGAAGGCTCTTATCTGAGCCAAGGATGACTGCACTGTACTATGTGAAGGGATGGTAAGTATGAACCATTGGAAGGACAATTGCCAGTTGATTCCTACCAGAAAAATGGTATCTCTAAAATTCATCCTTGTCTTCTCTCTTTATGCTTATATCCGTAACCTTCCTTGCTTGTAACCTGTATTACCCATAGTTAGGTAAAGAAATGATTCCAACAGGCAAGTGTTGGGGGAAAACAAAGTACACAGTTTTATTAAACAAAAAATGCACCCTTTTACCCAGGCTAAGTAATCTTTTAACAAAAAATACCCTTTATCCAGGCTGAATCCGAAATAAGGATGGGAAGTTGTCTCCTGGGAGGCAAGCAAGCCGCTTCTTCTCTGGCAGCCATCCAGACGCCCTCCTCCTGGCTGGCTGGCTCCTTATCTGAAGCCCTCTCCTTCTTTTAACAGAGTGAAAACTAACCTTTTTCCCCATCACCAGGTGCTCATCATTTACAGTGCTGTGTGAAAGTTAACTCCCTAATGACCTGAGATTGCTCTCACATGGGGAAGGGCTGCATTGACCACCATCTACCTCCTCGTAGTATAATGGTCTTCCTCAGTTTCCACTACAGTAACCTTTACTCTAATTTTGTCATCCTCAGCTTCTTGAAGGTCCTCTACTAACTTGGCTCTGCCCATTCTACATCGCCGTCCCTTATGGCAAAACCTCCCTCCTAGGATATCTCCACGATGCCACCATGGTGTATCGGTTAAGAGCGGTGGACTCTAATCTAGAGAACCACATGAGTGGCAGACTCCAATCTGGTGAAGCGGGTTGGTTGCCCCACTCCTACACATGAAGCCTGCTGAGTGACCTTGGGCTAGTCACAGTTCTCTCTGAACTCTCTCAGCCCCACCTACCTCACAAGGTGTCTGTTGTGGGGAGGGGAAGGGCAGGCGATTGTAAGCCAGTTTGAATCTCCTAAAAATGTAGCAAAAAGTGGGGTATAAAACCAACTCTTCTTCTTCTTCTGTGTTTGTCATGGTGGTGGTGGAAACTGCCATCAAGTCACAGCTGGCTTATGGTGGTGTTTTCAAGGCAAGAGGCATTCAGAGGTGGTTTGCCATTGCCTGCTTCTGCGTGGGCTGGGAGAGTTCTGAGAAAACTGTGACTAGCCCGAGGTCACCCAGCAGGCTTCATGTGGAGGAGTGGGGAACCCCAGCGTGACTGCAAAAAATAAAAATAAAATAATGAACAGAACATTGAAGAAAGTAAGGTAGACATTACAATGTGATTTTTCCGATTGAACTTTTGAAGTGTTTCTCTACTCCAGCACCTTGGATCTTGCGTTACAAATTGACTCTTGTCTTTTCAGTCGGCTAGCTTTACACTCAGCTTCACTCAATCAGATGTCTTCTTTTCCCTCCTTGACTCCCTCACCGCCAACTCACAACTGCCCCTCTTAGCTGCCGTTTTTTCCAGCTGACAACTCACCACAATATTCCGTCACCATAATATTCTCATTAGTCATTCTTAGAGAGAGGCGGAATCTAACCTGCCTGTCACACCTGGTAACTGGTACGGTTGGGGTTAGGGACATGGGGAGGTGGCATCGTGGACGTGACAATGTCATTTCCAGCTCCGGGTTGGGAAATACCTGGAGATTTGGGGGGTGGAGCCTGAGGAGGGTGGGGTTTGGAGAGGGGAGGGACTCCAAGGCCATCGAGTCCAATTGCCAAAGCAGCCATTTTTGTCCTGGGGAACTGATTTCTGTCGCCTGGAGAGCAGTCGTAATAGCGGGGGATCCCCAGCCGTCAACTGGAGGTTATATTCAAAATGACACAGAAACACAGCTAATATCTCAATTACAATTCTAATATCCTAAAATATACCACAATATTTATTGCTACATACAAACTACAAAATGCAAAATACAACATACAATTTTCCAATTTCCAATATGGTATAAAAACCAGCACATGCAATGTTCCTAAATCCAAAAGGTATATTTTAAATACTCCAGGTAAGTCTCCTATGCGTTATACAATTATATTCATTCTATATGATGTAATATTTCTTTTCTTTTCTTTCACAGATGTCTGGTAGAAAAGGAAGATGGCAGTTTCAGTTCTTTCCTCAGTTCCTTCTCAAACCCTTAGATTGCCAGCTGGTATTTTGCTGGTTTTTATACCATATTGGAAATTGGAAAATTGTATGTTGTATTTTGCACTTTGTAGTTTGTATGTACCGTAGTAATAAATATTGTGGTATATTTTAGGATATTAGAATTGTAATTGAGATATTAGCTGTGTTTCTTTTTTATTTTTTATTAATGTTTTATTAGAATTTTCAATATATACAAACAAACAAACATATAATCACACATACATTCATACAGTTTATACTCCTTTGGGAACTCTGTTTCATTTTACATCTCAAAAGTCTTCTACATTATCTTTGTAATTTATATAACAAATTCCTTCTGTTTTAGTTATTAAGTTTTATATAGTCTAAATTTTGCTTCTAACAATCTATCCCTTTTGCTGTACATAATCTAAATAACCTTCCCATTTCCATTGAAATTCATCAGTTGTCTTCTCTTTCATCAAACTAGTCAGTCTGGCCATCACCACAAATTCATCCATTTTCTGTTGCCACCGAGATATTGGAGATATTAGCTGTGTTTCTGTGTCATTTTGGATATAACTATTGTATGCACAGAAGTGTCTATTGCTGCTAACTAGCCAACTGGAGGTTGGCAACCCTAAACATGAATCGAGCTCAACAGAACATGGGAAGGCAGTGATGTGGAATGAACATGCTCAATTCTCAAGATTAAACAAGTGAATAAACGGGGCAGCCTGAAATCATATAGTGAAATGTTTGCTGCCCCCCTGTGCCTTCCGAGAACTCTGGACCCTTCCCCCCTGCCCCCTACATTCTCGCTGCCCCATTTCCTCCAACTTCCCTGTGTCCTTCCTCTCCAGCAACGTAGAAAGAGCTCCCAATGCGGCGACAGCAAGATCTCAAAGAAGAGATCACTTCTGCTGATGCGGCAAAGGAGTTTATGTCTAATAAATCAAATTTGATTCAATTCTTAGTGCAAATAATCCAATAACATTTACATAAGTGGTATAATCTGCATAATGTATTCTCCTTCTCCGAGTGAGTTTTTAGAAGCGGGGCGGCCCCATGATGGAATTTTGTTGCTGTTTTTTTTTCCAAACTGCAGCAAGCAACAGATAAGATAAATAAAAGAGCAAATTTTGCACAAAATGCCAAATCCATGCAAATTAAGTACATAATTACAAATCTCTCTCGTATGCACAATTTAGTCACAGCCTCCCTCCCTCCCCCCAGTCTTTCTGCCTTCCTATCTGGATATTTTTGGTATCTCTGCAAGCTATTTCCAGGGGCAGAGCTGATGGGTGCATATCCCTGCCTTTGGGGCAGGGGGTTGGCACACCCTCCCGCACTTCCCAGATGAAAATTGATGGCACTCTCTTGCGTACTTAGCTCTATTCTTACATCGAGGATCACTGCTTAGGACATAAGGACATAAGACAAGCCATGCTGGATCAGACCAAGGCCCTTCAAGTCCAGCAGTCTGTTCACACAGTGGTCAACAAGGTGCCTCTAGGAAGCCCACAAAAAAGACGACTGCAGCAGCATTCTCCTGCCTGTGTTCCACGGCACCTAACATAATAGGCATGCTCCTCTGATAATGGAGAGAATGGGTATGCATCCGGACTAGTAGCCATGAATAGCCCTCTCCTCCATGAACATGTCTACTCCCCTCTTAAAGCCTTCCAAGTTGGCAGCCAGCAATACATCAATAGGGTTGCCAACCTCCAGGTACTAGCTGGAGATCTCCTGCTATTACAACTGATCTCCAGCCAATAGAGGTTAGTTCACCTGGAGGAAATGGCCACTTTGCCAATTGGATTCTATGGCACTGAAATCCCTCCCCTCCCCAAACCCCACCCTCCTCAGGCTCCACCCCAAAAACCTCCCGCCCGTGGCAAAGAGGGACCTGGCAACCCTACTCTCAGTTGTACCACCTGGCAACTGTAGCAAAATTGTCTCCTTCTAGGGTTGCCATCTCCAGGTTGGGAAATACCTGGAGATTTGTGGGTGGAGCCTGGAGTGGGTGGGGTTTGGAGAGGGGAGGGGAGGGACTTCAATGGGGGAATAAAGCTGTGTCCATCTTCCAAAGCGGCCATTTTCTCCAGGCAAACTGATCTCTGACACCTGGAGATCAGTTGTAATCCTAGGAGATCTCCAGCTATCACCTGGAGGTTGAGTCTGAGAATTTTGAGCCATAGCCATTTTGAGCAGCCTTTTTGGTGCAACAAGACTGAATTATTCTCTCTGTATTAGATTGCTATTATTGCATCTACAAAGACAAACCAATTAATATCTATGAAGATTCCAGCTGATGAAGCTGCAATTTTGCAGTGAAAAAGCTAGTGTGCATCCGGACCGCGTTACTGTGGACTTTTTCAGCCTTCCTCGTGCTGCTTTTTGAAGAAAACAACCTAGAGATAAGACTCTTACTTAACTTGAAAGAGACTTTCCATCTTAGATTTGCTTGTACATACTATCACTGCTGTTTTCACTTGTCTGTAGATGTTACACATTGTTCACAATATATGTTTGCATAGTTTGCTTGTGTATTATTTAAATTAATTGGTTTGAGCCTAGTACTATATTTTCACTACTATCACCTGGAGGTTGGCAACCCTGCTTCTTCTCCATCCTGACTGCAGCCCATAGACCTGGGTAGCTGTCACTCCGTGGGAATCCAGCAAATCCAGGAATCAGCTTTCCAAAGGACCACCGGAGGAAAGAAGAAATGTGGGAAATGAATAGGATTGCCAGCTCTGGATTGGGAAATACCTAGAGGTTTTGGGGGCGTAGCCTGAGGAGGGTGGGGTTTGGGGAGGGGAAGGACTTCCATGCCATAGAGTCCAATGACCAAAGCGGCCATTGTCTCCAGGGGAACTGATCTCTATCAGCTGGAGATCAGTTGTAATAGCGAGAGATCTCCAGCCACCACCTGGAGGTTGGCAACCCTAGAAACCAGAAGCCCCTTCCCCGGATGGATCGCTGCATCCGGCCCAAAATATCAATACTGCTTGAAAGTCAAAGAGGCTCTCCGGAAGCGATTTTCAATTTGAAGCCATTAAAAACAATATCACGTTGAAAACACCTAAAGCAAAGAGAAACAAATCTATATAGCGCCAATGCGGATATTATTAAAACAGTGATGGCAAAATTCAAATCAGATTGAGCTGTCTACCAATCAGTTAAAGCTGATTAGCATCGGGGCCGGTCTCTGGGGCCTGGCAAAATAAAAATGTGTGTAGTGGCATATGAAAAATGAGGGTTCCCCCCCCCCTGTTTCTATTCTGCTGCGTTGACTATATGAAGAGACCGTTTCCAACTCCTGGCAACAAGAGAAAAAGAAAAAGAAAACCAAACCCACAGTGCTGGTGGTTTCTATTTTCAACTCTTACTGAATTTGTTTTCAGGTTTTCCTAACTGGTATTTTCCTAACTAGCAAACGCTAAGCTATGCTTAGAAGCACGATAAGATGCAGCAACTTGGGATACTTACAATTATTGTGTGCATAAAACCAAAGCATTTTATATCTTAAAATATTCTGTATGCCAAAGCAAACCATTTTATGTGCTAAGTTATACACGATGCATTTGATGTTCCTAAAATTACAGAATATGTTTAGATCTGGTGAGAAAAGAATTTCACGTGTTTCAATTTCCCCCAAATGATCTGTGCCCTCCTTAACAAAACATGCCTGTTCTATTTCATATAGGGTTGCCAGCTCTGGGTTGGGAAATACCTGGATATTTTGTGGGGTGGAGGTTGAGCACCAAGGTTGAGGGCGGGGCTTGAGGAGGAAAGGGACTTCAATGCCATGGAGTCCAATTGCCAAAGCAGCCATTTTCTCCATGTGAACTGATCTGTATCTTGTCTTTCTGAGACCTACAAAGAAGTATCTCTGGTCCACTACGTGACGGCACCTATTATGGTTTTTATGATTATTATTTCCTGTTGAATGTGTAGCTGATGAAGCCCATAGCGAAACGTGGTCACATGATCTAGACAACACGTCCTGGAACATCTTCTATGGCTATGGATTATTGCCAGTTGTCTTCCAGCCTAATCATTTATTCTTGTTTGAAAAGACAACAATAATTTATTATCTCAGGACTTTTAGTCTATTTAGAAAAAAATTACCTGTTGGATTAGGATTTCCTATATATATAACATGGTTACAACGTGCTGGAACAACCTTCTTGTCTACATTGTGCATATCTATTCTGTATATATTGTACATATTTATTTGTCCTTTGTCACTTTATTAGCAATGTTTTCATTTGCATTTGTGTGCTGTTTTTGCTTGCTAATACCAACTGGAGGTTGGCAACCCTAATTTCATCGTTCCAAAATTTCTGGGATTTTTACATTTCCAGGCCCTTATAATTAGGGTTGCCAACCTCCAGGTAGTAGCTAGAGATCTGAGGAACTCTGCCCGCCTCAGTCTTTGGACAGAAGGGAAGACAACAATGAAAATTCCACTTAGCCATGGTTTGGCCCTTCTCACATCATTTCAAACAAAGCAGCATGCCAATTTATGTTGTTGCTTAAAGTCATATTAGAAAACCATAACATTTCTTTAATATGTTATCATACTTAAAGTGCTCCTAACCCAAACCTCCAGGGGAGGTCTGGAGATCTCCTGAAATTACAACCGATTTCCAGACTAGGGTTGCCAGGTCCCTCTTCACCACCGGCGGGAGGTTTTTGGGGTGGAGCCTGAGGAGGGCGGGGTTTGGGGAGGGGAGGGACTTCAATGTCATAGAGTCCAGTTGCCAAAGCGGCCATTTTCTCCAGGTGAAATGATCTCTATAGCAACTACCTGGAGGTTGGCAACCCTAGTGGGTTGAAAGAAATTAAAGAATGGCAGTTGTCATACATTTGCAAGCACACCAAGAACAATGGCTTGCCACCATGCCAAAGCCCAGAGGTTTGCCATCTCCCCTGGCATTAGGGTTGCCAGGTCCCTCTTCGCCACCGGCGGGAGATTTTCTCCAGGTGAAATGACCTCTATCGGCTGGAGATAAGTTGCAATAGCAACTACCTGGAGGTTGGCAACCCTAGTGGGTTGAAAGAAACTAAAGCATGGCAGTTGTCATACATGTGCAAGCACACCAAGAACATTCTGAGTTCTTCCAAAAAAGAGAGAGTAATCTATTGGTTTCTGGGGCCTGACAAACAAACCTAAGCCTTTTGGTTCTTTCTAGGGTTGCCAGGTCCTTCTCCACCGGTGGGAGGTTTTTGGGGTGGAGACTGAGGAGGGCGGAGTTTGGGGAGGGGAGGGAACTGCAATGTCATAGAGTCCAGTTGCTAAAGCGGCCATTTTCTCCAGGTGAACTGATCCCTATCTGCTGGAGATCAGTTGTAATAGCAGGAGATCTCCAGCTACTACCTGGAGGTTTGTTCCACAAGAAGGAATCATGCCAACGCTATGATTCTCCGTGTCATATTGCAATGCATCTTCTGGAAGTCAGCTGCTCTTGGCTGACCTATAGGATTCCTCTTTTCAAAGCCATCCCGCAGTTCGTTTCCAAAAGACACTGCGGTGGATATAAACAACCCAATGCAATATCAACAATGACAATCTGTAAAAAACTTACCTAATTTTATAGTTGGTTTAATATATGAATTGGTACATCTGTAAAAATAAGAGAAGGGGAAAATAAGGTACATGGAATGGGAGCACATATAATATAACAGGGGTAGATCATAGTGGTTAGTTATATATTGAGTGTTAAGTTTATCAGAATACTTACCTTTTGTAAGAGAAGTCAAATGAGCACACCTGTCGCATGTTTTGTGATCTTTATAATAAGGTATACACTTTCAGTAGCCTAAAGCGCTTACAAGGCTTACAGACATGGAACTTTGAATCACAAAACTGTGATCGGGTAAGAAAGAGTAATTGTGTATAATTTTGTAATAAATTTATTTTTTGTGGTAAATTTCAAGAATGATTACAAACGTGAAATTATATTTATAGATGAAATAATATATATCTGAGGAAGCGAGCACCAGCGAAACAAGATATAACCGGTTGCTTGTCATTGTTGATATTGCATTGGGTTGTTTATATCCACCGCGGTGTCTTTTGGAAATGAACTGCGGGACGGCTTTGAAAAGAGGAATCCTATAGGTCAGCCAAGAGCAGCTGACTTCCAGAAGATGCATTGCAATATGACATGGAGGATCATAGCGTTAGCATGATTCCTTCTTGTGGAACGGACGTGTGAGATTTTTGTGGACAGTAGATCAACTCTGTCTTTATTATTGTAACAGACTTGTATTGAGTTATAAGCCTTGTTTAGGATTTGTAGCCCGTGTTTATAACAGCATTTTGTTAACTGGTATTATTTACAAATGAAGGCGTGAGAAAAATATAAAAATAACAAAAGATTTATAAGTGGCTGCGTGTTGAGATATTTATTCCTGAACAGGAGATTAGCCAGCACTTATATACAACACGCTCTTACTTAATAGTTTACTACCTGGAGGTTGGCAACCCTAGTTCTTTCAGATGTTTCTGCTTCCATCAGTGTCCCTTTAGAAGGAAGACGCTTATCCAAGTCTCCACAACAGCTGCTGCATGGAATAGATTCAAAGTGCCAATTAAGGAGCGCTGCCAATTTTGCCGCACCGGAACCTTGTCCTTGTAAAGGGGAAAGAGAGACCTCAGGGCAATTTCTATGAGAGGTTTTACAACTTGGATCAATGGGGGGCTAGATTTCAGCCAGAATCAATCCTGGAATATGGAGATGTAGTAAAATTGCAATATTACACTCCTTAGGCACATCCCTGTTCACAGCTCCCTTCTTTCAAGAGGAAAGGGTTGCCAACCTCAAGGTACTACTGGCGATCTCCTGCTATTACAACTGATATCCAGCCGATAGAGATCAGTTCACCTGGAGGAAATGGCCGCTTTGGCAATTGGACTCTATGGCATTGAAGTCCCTCCCCTCTGCAAACCCCGCCCTCCTCAGGCCCCACCCCCAAAACCTCCCACCAGTGGCAAAGAGGGACCTGGCAACCCTGAACATATGAACACATGAAGCTACCTTATACTGAAACAGGCCCTTGGTCCATCAAAATCAGTATTGTCTACTCAGACCGGCAGCGGCTCTCCAGGGTCTCAGGCAGAGGTCTTTCACTTCACCTGCTTGCCTAGTCCCTTTAACTGGAGATGTCAGGGATTGAACCTGGGATCTTCTGCATGCCAAGCAGATGCTCTACCACTGAGCCACAGCTCCTCCCCTGATCCTTAAAAGTCTTGAGCTTATTGTCCCAACGCTGGATAGAGGTGGAGTCGAAGGCGACATCTGCTGCTTCTTTGCCCACCACACCGTCTCCTTCTCCTCTCGCCGATCGATGCGGCTGTAATTGAAATTCTCCCTAATCAAAGTTCCGTCTTCTGTTATCTCTTCTGTTTGTGTAAGTGTGCTCGGTTCCTTTCCCACTCTAGTTGCTTTGAGCTTTGCCCTTGCATCTGAAACCCTCTATTTTTGTCTCTCACTTGTGGGAGGAAAGAAAAGGCTGCCCGACTGTGGAAGGCACAAAAGTATTTTGACAAATTGGGGAGCTAGATGTGCTATTACTGAGAGCCAGCATGGTGTAGTGGTTAACGTGTTGGACTAGGACCTGGGAAACCCAGGTTCCCCTCCTTGAGCCGTGGAAGCTTGCTAGGTAACCTTGGGCCAGTCACACACTCTCAGCCCCAACCCTGGCAAGTATTTGGATGGGGAGACCACCAAGGAATATCAAGGGCATGATGGGGAGGCCAGCATCTCTTGCCTTGAAATGTCTCTTGCCTTGAAAACTCTATGGGAATGCCATAAGTCAGCTGTGATTTAATGGCAAAAAAAAACAAGAAGAGTTGGCTTTTATACCCCGATTTTCTCTACCTTTAAGGAGTCTCAAACTGGCTTACAATCACCTTCCCTTCCCCTCCCTGGAACAGACACCTTGTGAGGTACGTGGGGCTGAGAGAGTTCGGAGAGAACTGTGACTGGCCCCAGATCACCCGGCAGGCTTCGTGTGCAGTAGTGAGGAAACAAATCCAGTTCACCAGATTAGCCTCCACTGCTCATGTGGAAGAGTGGGGAATCACCCCCTCCCACTTGGCTTCTCCTTCGTTCCTTCATTTGCATAGCCATTAGCAATAGTCGTTTGCATAGCTAAGCCGCGGATGGGATTCTGCATGCTTCCTTCAGTGAATGCTTCGATGTGGGGGCAGAGCAAATTCAAAAGGTCGCGTTAAAGGTAGCATTTCTTAAGAAATGCGAAGCAGGTATGCGCCAGCTTCGCAGTGACGTCTGGAATGACGGTTCAGCATGAAGAAATAAAAAAAATACGTGGGGCACTTCAGCCTGGAACGCGCTGCTAATTACCAAGCATAAAAGGCGTAAGAGTTGGTAGCACGCTTACTAGTCCTCCACCAGATTCCAGGATAGATGCCCCTCATCCCAGTTCCTGCTAGGCTTGCTACCTGCTATTACAACTGATCTTCAGGTGACAGAAATCAGTTCACCTAAAGAAAATGGCCGCTTTGGAAGGTGGACTCTATGGCATTATGCCCCACTGAAGTCTCTCCCCTTCCCAACCCCCCCCACCTCAGTCTCCACCCCCAAACTCTCCAGGCATTTTCCAACCTAGAGCTGGTAACCCTAATTAAACCCCATTGAAATCCCTCTCCTCCCCAAACCCCACCCTCCTCAGGCTCAACCCCCAGAATTGCCAGGTATTTCCCAGCATGGAGCAGGCAACCCTAGTAGTTAGCATAGCTCCTGTAAACGTCAGGTAAATACTCAACTAAGTGCAAACGCTAAGCAACATTATTTTCTCATTCTTCCCCTGCAGATGATGGTTTTGAGATCCCCACACTAAGTTGGATTTCTCTTTCAGGAACGCTTCCCCAGGCATTAAGAAATGCTAAGCGTCTTTTGATCGGATCCTTGATTCACAGCCTACAGCAGCATCAAACCCAGTCACGTTTTCAGTGAATTTGCTGCATTTTTATCCATAAAGAACCCAGATGTTTGCATGCCTCCGATCAATAAGCAGGCTGCGTCTGGTGTTTTCTGTCATCTTTACCCTTTGGCACCCAAGTATCTTTTGCAATCTCGCATAACTTGTAGCTATCATGCTCGCTATTAGCAAAGGGCTATCCCCCAGGCGGATGGGCCCTTTTGTGTAGATTTAGCTAGCTGCAACTCCAATGGAGAGATCTGCAATTCCAGATGATTTCAAGAGCATTTGTGGGGTGGGGGGAATCTAACCGTCTTTGCAATGACTTGTTTTTAGGGTGGCCTTCCCGAACCTAGTCTGCAGTATCTGTGTATGCATAACCCCACCCTCATCAGGCTCCACCCCCTCCCCAAATTCCCACCGCTGGCAAAGAGGGACCTGGCAACCCTACGTAGCAGCATTAGGGTTGCCAGCTCCAGGAGATGTTGGGGTTGTTGGGGTTGGAGCCTGAGGAGGGAGGGGTTTGGAGAGGGGAGGGACTTTAATGCCATAGAGTTCAATGGCCAAAGTGGCCATTTTCTCCAGAGGAGCTGATCTCTGCCACTTGGAGATCAGTTGTCATAGCGGGAGATCTCCAGCCACCACCTGGAGACTGGCAACTCTAAGCAGTGTCCTCTGGAGGCCCAGCACCCAAGACTGAATCCTCATCTATCCCTAGGGTTGCCAACAGAGACCAGTTCCCCTGGAGAAAATGGCCGCTTTGGCAATTGGATTCTATGGCATTGAAGTCCCTCCCCTCTCCAAACCCCGCCCTCCTCAGGCTCTGCCCCCAAAACATCCCGCTGGTGGAGAAGAGGGACCTGGCAACCCTATCTCTCCCCCAGCTGGGCCGGCCCTGACAACTTGGTGTGTCCTCTGCTTGTCTGCAGCGGAGATTAATCGGCCCCTTTCACGGTCTCATTAGGAACCTGCAGTTATCTCTGCTGCCTGGGATGGAGCGGCTCTGGCACAAACGCCCAAGCCTGATGGATTGGGAAGTCCTCAGCTATTCCTGCTTGACACAGACTCTTAATCTTTCCTTGTCTGTTTCTTTCTTGACTCTTTTTTCCTTTTTCGGTGTGCCGGTAATGAAAGTCCTAATGAGTCTGGCAAGATTTGCCACTTCCCTATCGCAGCCAGTCACGACGTCGGGAGTCTGATTAAAATTCCTCCGAGGCCCTTTGTCCACCTTGAAGGATTGATATGGAAATTCGGACTCTTTTATACAAAACGTTGCAGGCGCTGCAGATCCGGAGAGGCGGGTGGCCCCAGAGCGGAGTTGCCAACTTCGAAACAACCTTCACTGTAGCATATGTTTGTTCTGCAGCAAATACCAGGTAGGGTTGCCAGCTCCAGGTTGGGAAATACCTGGAGATTTTGGGGGTGGAGTAGGGCTGCCAACCTCCAGGTACTAACTGGAGATCTCCTGCTATTACAACTGATCTCCAGCCAATAGAGATCAGTTAACCTGGAGAAAACGGCCACTTCGGCAATTGGACTCCTTCCTCGGAGTTCTTTCTGAGCAGAAGAAAGGATTTTAGCAACGAGGCTTGCCCAATTGCAGCATAAAAAAGCATTTTTTAAAAATGGAGCTCTCTAAAAGGAATGGGGGGGACTTTTCTCTCACAGTAAGCACTACAGCCAATTACAAAGCAGCGTTTCAAGGAGCGGGGACTTAAATGCTTCTTGATTTGAGCCTGGAGACTGCTGGTGCATTGATTCCCAACAGGAAAGTGTGGGTCCAGCGAGCAACAAACATAAAGTAAAACAGCCATGCATAAATGACCTTAAAGACCAACAAGATTTTCGGGATCTAAGCTTTCGAGAGTCAAAGCTTCCTTCATTAGAGTCTCAAAAGCTTATACCCTGAAAATCTTTTTGGTCTGTAAGATGCTAGTGGACTCGAATCTGTGTATGAAGGAAAGTGGAACTCAGATAAATATCCAAATCTGAATGAATGGATAAATAAACTAAACACGTATGCAATTAGGGCAAAATTAACATCATTAATACATAATTTAATACCAAATTTTCTAACAGAGTGGTTCCTCAGTGGAACAGGCTTCCTCAGGAGGTGGTGAGCTCTCCTTCCCTGGAGGTTTTTAAGAAGCGGCTAGATGGCCATCTGTCAGCAATGCTGATTCTATGACCTTTGGCAGATCATGAGAGGGAGGGCATCTTGGCCATCTTCTGGGCATGGGCGTGTGGGGGAGTAGTTTGGAATTTCCTGCATTGTGCAGGGGGTTGGACTAGATGACCCCGGTGGTCCTTTCCAACTCTATGATTCTATGATAATAGGTCAACTTTTGAATTTAATGAAAAATGTAATATTTTAACTATATAGCTAAGAAATAGAAGTCAAAATTGCAAATGTTTAAGAACAGCAAATGTATACGAAATGAAAATATAATGATGATAAAGATGATACAGAGAAGTCAAAGAATCTAATAAGTGAAGTATAATTTTAAGTAAGCTCGAATATACTATAATGATCTCATTGAATATGTTGTTATGTTATTTGTAATGATGAAAAGAAATAAAAAATATTTGAAAGAATCTGTTCTTCTGTGGACCAACATGGCTACCCTCTGAAATTTTCTTTGGATGTGTGGAGGGAGAGCAAACTGGGAATTCTACTTAAGTTAGGGTTGCCAGCTCCGGGCTGGGAAATACCTGGAGGTTTTGGGGGCGGAACCTGAGGAGGGGGAGGTTTGGTGAGGGGAGGGACTTCAATGCCATAGAGTCCAATTGCCAAAGCGGCCATTTTCTCCAGGGGAACTGATCGCCCTTGGCTGGAGATCAGTTGTAATAGCGGGAGATCTCCAGCCACCACCTGGAGGTTGGCAACACTAGAAACCCTAACTTAAGTGAAAGATTGGCAGGGGGATAGTAAGGCATAGAGGTTAAGTGTGAATTCTTTGTCTTTCTAGTGTTAATTCTCTATGTAAGGGCTCAATCTTTCCCCATATGAACTCCTCTCCATTTTCACATCCTTGCATGCAATATCTCTTCTTTAACCTTGCAGGCAGGGACTGTGTTTTAAATTCCCTGTAAAATAGGGGCCTAATAACTTATAGATGATCGCCGCAGCCGAGCTTCACCTGATGAGAATTCTAGATTGATTACTTCCCACCCTATCCTACCACACTCCTCTTCATCATGAAACTGTCTGTTTGATCCTCCTAATTTAGGGAACAAAGAGATGTGACAAATAGCATGAATCCTTATTGGTCTGTAAGAGGTATAACACACACACAAGCATAAGAACATAAGAAAAGCCCTGCTGGATCAAACCAAGGCCCATCAAGTCCAGCGGTCAGTTCGCACAGTGGCCAACCAGGTGCCTCTAGGAAAGATGGTTATGATGATCATCTAAATGCAGGCCACTCCACTAACTCCATCAAGTAACTCCACTAAGCTTGCCAACAGGACAGGTGAGACGTGTCCTACCCTTTTAATAGAGTCTGGTCATGTGGAAATGTCCTGCTGATAGGGTTGCCAACTCTGGGTTGGGAAAAACCTGGAGATTTTAGGAGTGGAGCCTGAGGAAAGCAAGACTGGGGATCTCCAGCCACCACCTGGAGGTTGGTGAAGCTTTTCATGGCAGGAAAGGCCATGGAACTGTTGAAGCTTTTCATGGCAGGGAGGTAAATAACATCCCCTGGGACATAGGGTTGCCAACCTCAAGGTGCTAGCTGGAGTTCTCCTTCTACTACAACTGATCTCCAGCTGATAGAGATCAGTTCACCTGGAGAAAATAGCCAGTTTGGCTATTGGACTTGATGGCACTGAAGTCCCTCCCCTCCCCAAACCCCACCCTCCTCAGGCTCCACCCCAAAAACCTCCCGATGGTGGCAAAGAATAACCTGGCAACCCTACTAGTACATAAAATCCCATTAAGCTTATGTTTAAAGGACATTTTTTCCCTCTCTTTCCAAGCAGCTGGCAACCCTAGCTCTGGCTAAAGTATCTTAGATAGCGGGTGATGAGTGGGAAAGACCTTTCTGCCTGAGTCTTTGTAAGACTGCCGCCTGTCAGAGCACATTAGCGCTGGGAAACCAAAGATAAGGCACGTGCATGGAGAAGGAAGAGCAGTGTGATTCTGTCTCAACAGATAGCCCTCTTTTTATTTTCTGAATGTACTTTCATTTATCTGGCCTGGTAGCAACCCCAAAAAGACCATTTTTCATCAGTGAGGTAAAATGCTGCCTTTTATGGCTCTTGGCTTAATCCTCTGGCCTCTCCTAGCCAACTACAGACAGGATCTGCCTTTTTGTGGGGCCATGGCCTTATGATTTATCACACCTAATATAATCACGCCTGCTAATGTCATTTACTTGCTTTTTACATTTGCATTGCCATTGTGTGTCTAATTCACTCTTCTGGTGTGGTATGGTGTGGAGAGAACTGGGTTCAAATCATCCCTCAATTATGAAACTTACTGGCTGGCCTTAGGACAATTGGACTAACCTAGTGGTTAAGAGCAGCGGACTCTGGAGAACCAGGTTGGTTTCCCCAACCTTCCACATGAATAGGGTTGCCAACCTCCTGGTACTAAATTAAACCTCTCAACTTGTATTGTATAATTTCAATTTAAAAAGGTAAAGGTCCCCTGTGCAAGCACCGGGTCATTCCTGACCCATGGGGTGACATCACATCCCGACATTTCCTAGGCAGACTTTGTTTACGGGGTGGTTTGCCAGTGCCTTCCCCAGTCATCTTCCCTTTACCCCCAGCAAGCTCAGACCCCCAGCAATCTCTCCTGTTTCCTCCCTTCTATGGGGGGGGGGAGCCTAATCCGTCTACCAACCTCAGAAGGATGGAAGGCTGAGTCAACCTTGAACTGGCTACCTGAAACCAACTTCTGTCGGGATCAAACTCAGGTCGTGAGCAGAGCTTGGACTGCAGTACTGCAGCTTACCACTCTGCGCCACGGGGCTCCTAATTTCAATTACAATGTGCAATACCCTACAACGTGCAAACTATAAACGTACTATACACATAAGTAGACCCATTACTTATGTGTATAGTACATTTATAGTTTGTTTGCATGTTGTAGATTATTGCACATTGTAATTGAAATTATACAATACAAGTTGAGAGGTTTAATTTAGTGCTGATTTATTTTTGTTGCATAGCCCATATACAGCACTGGTGAATTATTTGTTTGAACAACCTCCAGGTACTAGCTGGAGATCTCCTGCTATTACAATTGGAGAAAATGGCCACTTTGGCAATTGGACTCTATGACATTGAAGTCCCTCCCTTCCCCAAACCTCGCCCTCCTCTGGGTCCAGTCCAAAAATCTCCAGGTATTTCCCAACCCGGAGCTGGCAACCCTAAACCTGAAGCCTGCTGGGTCCACCGCTCTTAATCACTAATCACTATGCTGGCTCTCTGAAAAGACAGCTAAAGACAGCTGCAGAGTTTAGAGAAACATCTTCTAAGGTTCAAATTTCCATGCTGAAAATGAAAGTTAAAATTAGCTGTAAATCTAGCACTGAAATGATCTTACAGGCTTGTGACAACAAATCCCTTTGCTTTAAAAGGCACCAGGCAATTAAAAACTGGCATCTCTCCTATTTCCTCCCTTCTATTGGGCGCGGGGGAGCCTAATCCGTCTACCAGCCCAAAAGAGGAAAAACTGGTCAGGCTGGTGGGAAACTAGGCAGTTAGAAACCCTATAGAATGGCAAGTTTATACAGGGCTGAGAGTGGGCAATCCCTGTGCAGAGGGATGGAACAAAACAGCCAAGAAAGCTACTGAGCAGGAAGCCCCACTTAGGGTCGTGCAAAAAAAAAAATCCCTCCAAACCACCAGGCTGCCCGCCGACCAGCTGAGGGCTCCCAGGCAACGCGTGCACTCACGTCACTTCTGGGTTTACCCAGAAGCGATGCAGACGCTCTAGCGATCTCGGCCAAAACTCTATAGTTTCCGTAGAGTTTTAGCTGATATTGCCAGAGCAGCTCGGCGGGCCAGCCCGGTGGTTTGGCGGGATTTTACCCGCTGCCACCGGGCACTTGGCAACCCTATATTTTTGGCATGTTAAATCCAACACTCTTCACTCCACCACACTGACTCTCCCTTTTGATAATTGCAGAGCCCCGTGTCCTCACTACTGACACAGTCTATCTGCCCTAAAGGTGTGGGGAAAGACGGGCAATCACCCGCAGCTCTTCTCAGATCGCTGTTTGAATGCTCCGACCTCTTGTCAGAGGAATCACGTCTAGACGGTGCTGATTGGAAGTGCTCAGACACGGCCCCAATCTCACAAATGATGTCAGCTATAAACTCTGCTACCGACTTTGGCAAGGCTCGGAATAAAATATATATTGTTTCCTTCTTATTGCATGGATTATACAGCCTTTATGGGGGTGATTGTGGAAGCCGACGTTCACAGCCGCCGCTTGGATTTATGCTCTTTATATTCATCAGATTTATTGGATATCTCATTTGGATTACCTTTCCCTCCTGATTTAGGGCGCTGTTATGAAAAAAAGGATGGCAGAGCATATGTTGATATATATCAATATCCTTGGAATTAATTGTGAGAAAATAACTTCTGTAGTCTGCTTGGGGTTCATTAGAGTTAATTAAACTTTATTAATTCAGCCTAAGTGAGTTTTCCATATTTTTTTCCCTCTGAAGTCTATAAAGAAATCATAAAGCACTTTTGATTTGGGGAAGGGTCTTGGTAACAGCTGCATCTGCATTCTTTTTTCCTTTTTTTTTAAATTAAAGTTATGACTCTGTTAAAATCAGCTCCATTCCCCCCTTAGTAGTTTCAAAAGCTGAGATAGCGCAATCTTGTCAGATTTTGGAAGCTAATCAGGGTCAGCCCTGGTTAGAACATGGATGGGAGACCACCGAGGAAGTCCAGGGATGCTAAGCAGAGGCAGGCAATGGCAAACCGCCTCTGAACGTCTCTTGCCTTGAAAACCGTACGGGGATCACTGTAATTCGGCTGTGACCTGACAGCAAAAAAAGGAATTTTAGAACGTAAGAAAGGCCCTGCTGGATCAGACCAAGGTCCATCAAGTCCAGTAGTATGTTCGCACAGTGGCCAACCAGGTGCCTCAAGGAGGCCCTCAAATAAGACGACTGCAGCAGCACCGTCCTGCCTGTGTTCCACAGCACCTAATAGAATAATAGGAAGAACCAAGAGTTGGTTTTTATATGCCGACTTTCTCCACCACTTAAGGAAGAATCAAACCGGCTTACAATCACCTTCCCTTCCCCTCCCCACAACAGACACCCTGTGCGGTAGGTGGGGCTGAGAAAGGAGTGGGGAATCAAACCCGGTTCTCCAGATCAGACTCCACCGCTCCAAGCCACCGCTCTTAACCATTACACCACACTGGCTCCCTGAGGCTCGGCGGTTTCCTGGAATGACAGGTGATCCCCTGACTACAGAGGCCAGTTCATCTGGAGAAAAATGGCTGCTTCGTAGGGTGGGCTCTATGGAATTGTGCCCTGCTGAGGTCCCTCCCCTCCCCAAACTCTCCCCTCCCCAAGCTCTGCCCCCAAACCTGTAGAAATTTCCCAACTCAGAACTGGCAACCCTAGAAATTAAGAGGTGAGGTTTTTTTGCTCCACTATAGGAACGCAGCATTCCTAAAATAAAAAAAAGCATTTTAAGAACATAAAACAAAAAAATGGAGCAATATGAAAAGAAGGGGGGAGAAATTTTAAAAAGGCTTTCTTCTGCTCAGAAAGAGCTCCCAGGAAGCAGGAAGCATTTAAATCCCCGCCTCTTTACACGCTGCTTTGCAATTGGCTGTGTGTTTCCCGCGCTTTGCCTTATGGATGGGGATTTCACCTGGGCTGAGCTCTTTTATTTTATTGTCTTTTATTTATATGGGTGTTATCGATTCTCCAAGGAAATTAAGATTCCCAGAGTCTCTGACTGACTCCTGGGGACTCTCGTTTCCCATCTGGGGATTTTAAACATCCTCGAGGGGATTGCTGGTAAATCTACCCCTTTGTACTGAAATGCCAGCGCTTTCCAGAGATTTCTGTCTGGCTCGTTCATTCTGTCAGAGTTTGTGACGCTTGAGATTTAGAATGTATGCAGTCCACAAAAGAGAACTCACCCCCCCCCCCGAGTACTGCAGTACCCTTTCTGAGGGTTGTGGAGACGAGGAACAAAATTGTGGTGTTTTGTGACTCCCCCATCCATATGCAGCCATCTTCATTAGGTTTTCTTTAGAGGGAAAAGCTCTGAACCATTTGTGGTCGTTTATGCATGGGAGTTTGACCTGAGGTTCGTTGCTCATTGGACCCACACGTTCCTGTGGGGAGTCTATGTGCCATCAGTCTCCAAGCTGAAATCAGGAAGTATTTGAATCCCTGCCTCTTGAAATGCTGCTTTGTAATTGGCTGTAGTGAGAGAAAAGTCCCCCCCAACCCAATTGCCGCATAAAAAAGCATTTTAAGAATATAAAACAAAAAACGGAGCAATCTGAAAATGGGAAGGAGGGAGAAACCCAAGCCTTGGTTTTAAAAAGTCTTTCCTCTGCTCAGAAAGAGCTCCCAGGAAGCAGGAAGCATTTAAATCCCCGCCTCTTTACACGCTGCTTTGTAATTGGCTGTGAGAGAAACCAAGCTTGCGTTTCCCGCACTTTGCCTTATGGATGGGGATTTCACCTGGGCTGAGCTCAGGGGAGAGGGAAGAATCAGATTAACAGAGGGACAGGGAGGTCCAGGATTTGTGAGGGCTGGCAGCATAGTCATCTCTAATGGAGGGGAAACTCATGCATAACTCCAAGGAACAACGGAGACAGACAAGGGGTGAACGTGAGTGAAAGTACCCATGCATAAACGACCTTTGTCTGGATAGGTTAAGCTTAATTTCCTCTGATGTTCTGCAAACTAAGGGTCGACTTCATAACCTCACAAGGAGTCTTCTGCAACATGGACCCTTCTTGACCCCACGTTTGCCGATAATCACAATAAGTCCCTTTCCCGTCCTCTTGTCACGCTGTTCAGTTCTTTGGATCATAGCTGCCGCTGACTAAGGATGAATTAATCCAACCATTGTCACGAAAGGCTGCATCTTATTTTCCGCGGCTTCCACATTTGGAGATACAATAATGAAGATTGATCAAGCGGAGATCAAGCTGTGTGCTTTGACATTGAGGCCGGGGTTGCAGAGGGGAGAGGTGGCCAAGTTGGAAAAAGGGAAGCTGAATCTAACGTGCCGATTAAATATGTAGGTTGATTAAATATGTAGGATTCTGCGATCTGTTTGACTGGGCAGGCAAGAAGCCTAAGAAGGTAATTACAAAGAGGACATCCAAGGAGAAACAGAGAGATCAAGCAAGGGGATGCATTTCCAACTCCAGTTTTTGTTCCACAGCATCCATCCATCCATCCAGAAGAAGAAGAAGAGTTGGTTTTTATGCTGACTTTCTCTCCCACTTAAGGAAGAATCAAACTGGCTTGCAATCCCTTCCCCTCCCCACACCACAACAGACAGTCTGTGAGGTAGGTGGGGCTGAGAGAGTGTGACTAGCCCAAAGTCACCCAGCTGGCTTCATGTGGAGGAGCGTGGAAACTAATCCAGTTCACCAGATTAGCCTCCGCCACTCACGTGGAGGAGCGGGGAATCAAACCCGGTTCCCCAGATCAGAGTCCACCACTCCAAACCACCGCTCTTAACCACTACACCACGCTGTAGTGATTCAAAGTAGTGGACTCTAATCTGGAGAACTGAGTTTGATTCTCCACACCTCCACATGCAGTTTGCTGGATGACCTTGGGCTAGTCACAGTTCTCTTGGAACTCTCAGCCCCACCTACCTCACAAGGTGTCTGTTCTGGGAGGAGGAAGGGAAGTTGATTGTAAGCTGGTTTAAGACTCCTTAAAGGTTGAGAAAATTGGGGTATAAAAACCAACCCTTCTTCATATCTATCTATCTATCTATCTATCTATCTATCTATCTATCTATCTATCTAACTAACTATCTATTGCCAACTCCATATTGGGAAATTCTTGAAGATTTGGAGACAAGACCTGGGGAGGGTGGACTTTGGGAAGGGGAGAAAGCTCAGCAGGTATATGATGCCATAGAGTCTACTCCCTCACAAAGACACACAGGGGAAAATGATCTTTGTCGTCTGGAAAACAGTTGTAATTTCAGGAGAACTCCAGTCCCCATTTGATGTTTGGCAGCCCTATCATCTGATAGCCACTTGGGTAGGGGCTGTGGCTCAGTGGTAGAGCAGTTGCTTGGCATGCAGAAGGTCTCAGGTTCAATCCCCGGCATCTCCAGTTAAAGGGACTAGGCAAGCAGGTGATGTGAAGGACCTCTGCCTGAGACCCCGGAGAGCCATTGCCGGCCTGAGTAGACAATACTGACTTTGATGGACCCAAGGGTCTGATCCAGTATAAGACAGCTTCATGTGTTTGTGTGTTCATGTGACCAGAATGGTCAAAGGTCTGGAATCTATGCCCTATGAGGAGAGACTTAAGGAGCTGGTTTTGTTTGGTCTGGAGAAGAGAAGGTTAAGGGGTGACATGATAGCCATGTTTAAATATTTGAAGGGATGCCATGTTAATGAGGGAACTAGCTTGTTCTCTGTTGCATCAGAGACTAGACACGGAGTAACGGATTTAAACTAAGAGAAAAACAATTCCACCTAAACATTAGGAAGAACTTTCTGACAGTGAGTACTGTTCGATGGTGGAATGCACTGCCTCAGAGGGTGGTGGAGTCCCCGTCTTCGGAGGTCTTTAAGCAGAGGTTGGATGGCCATCTGTTGGGAGTGCTTTGATTGTGGGATCCTGCTTGGCAGGGGGTTGGACTGGATGCCCCTTGTGGTCTCTTCCAACCTTGTGTGATTTTGATTTTATGTAACATTTGGCAACCCTATCATCATCTTCAGCAGTTAAGCGTCACCACATGGAAAAGCCTTGTAGGTGTTAAGCTGCCAACAGAAACTATATGAGGAAGGGGCCTGGATTATCTTTATTATTATCTTTATTGGAATGGGAGAATGGAATAGTAGGTACCACATGAGAAAGGCCTTCCTTCTTGCTGGAAAAGATGGAAGCAGAGCAAAGCCACCCCGGAGGATCAAGGTTTATTGACTTAATTTCTCAGAATTTTTCAGTGCATTGGCAGGCAGAGTTAACCTTTCTCCCTCAGAGAATAGTATATAAAATAGAACGCCTGCTGTTGTGTTGGTCTACTTGATATAAATGACATCCCTCCTCTTTAAAAAAAAAAAAAAAAGAGTAGCCAGAGAAATTAAATCCTGCCTGTCCCTGATAAATGTCGGCTGGAACTGCACGCAGCTGGATATTTCATTTCCGAGGCCGCTTGCAGCCACTTGAATGCCAAAGAGGTGAGCTGCATCCCATTGTAGTAGAACACTGGGTACCCAATGATGGGCGAGAGATTCAAAATGGACAAAAGGAAGGACCTGTTCACTAAAATAGCACACGAGTTGGGGGATTTGCTCCCACTGGATGAAGTGATGGCCAAGAGTTTAGAGGGCCTTAAAAAGAGAATTAGGTCTTTTATGCCTGGCTGTTTCCCTAGTCATCACCCCTCCAATGACTTAGGGTCTTTGTTTGGATTGTTTCCAGGTGTCAGAGGTCGCCTCGCTCTTCCCTTGCGTTTCCCCGCATTTTGCCCACGGTTTCAAATTTGAGATGAAACAGGTCAGTCAAAATGCGGGCCAAACACGGGGAAATGCAGAGGGAGAGGGAGACGACCTCTGAAGGTCAGAAATAGCACGCACAATCCAAACAAAGACCAAAAGTTGTTGGAAGGGTGACAGGGAGTTATGCATGAGTTTTCCGTCTATCAGAGATGACTTCGTGCCCAGACCTCACCATGTCCAGGTCTTCTCATTCCTCTGTTAACCCGACTCTTCCTTCTTCCCAGAGCCAAGCCCGGATGAAATCCCCGTGCATAAGGCAAAGTGAGGGACACACAAACCTGATTTCTCTCACCGCCAATTACAAAGCAGCATGTCAGAGGTGGCGATTCAAATGCTTCCTGATTTTTCGGAGCTCTTTCTGAGCAGAAGAAACGTTTTTTTAAAACCAAGGGTTGGATTTCTCCCCCTCTTTCTTTTCAGATTGCTTTGTTTTTTTGTTTTTGTTCTTAAAATGCATTTTTATGCAGCAATTGGGTTTGGGAGGGGGAAGTTTCTCTCACAGTAAACTCTACCAAGTAAGCCAATTACAAAGCAGCATTTCAAGGGGCGGGGACTTGACTTGAGCTTGGAGACTGCTGGTGCATAGATTCACAACAGGAAAGTGTGGGTCCAGTGAGCGACGAACCTCAGGTAAAACTCCCATACATAAATTATCTTTGGCAAGTATATGAACAGCATTTATAGCAGGGGTGGGGAACCTTTTTTCTGCCAAGGGCCATTTGGATATTTATAACATCATTCGCGGGCCATACAAAATTATCAACTTAAAATTAGCTGACCAAGCCCCAAGCAGGCAGCTTCTCCAGATGACCCCTTCCACCCGCATGGCCAAGCAGGCAGGCATCCAACCAGTGGTGCACTCGCCCACCTGGTGGCACAGGATAGTCTGTTGCACCAGCCGGGCATAGCCATCCAGCCGCCTGCCGGAGTTCCTCCTGCTCTGCATGGTCAGGGCTGGATTCTACAGCTGGCTCCTGCTACCTCCGCCTGCAGGGATGAAATGAGGACACACTGGCTAAGAACTCCCCCCCCCCATGCATTCTGGCCCTGCCCCCTTTAGCCCCTCTATTGCAGCCACTTCCGCCCCCAGCCCTCTTGTAATACAGAGGGAATACATTTCTCCATGGGCCAGGTAGGAAAGGGTTAACACAGTTTCTTGGGCAGTCCTAGCAGCTCCATAGCTAACGACTCTTCTGCAAGGGAAAAAAAAGTTCCTTTTCTCGGCAAAACAAACTCACATCCGCCTTGAATAGAGGCTATTCCTGTCCGCGGGAGGGGGGGCAGTCTTAGATCCTTCTGAGCTGGAGATCTGCCAGGACCCACAAAGGGCCAGACCATATGATTTCACGGGCCTTAAATGCCCCCCATCCCTGATTTATAGGGTGGGCCAACATAGGAGTCCGTGAACTTGGGCGCACAGACCTGCAAGGTTACAAGTCAGCTTTCTGAGGTTCCAATTCCCCTATGACAGGGCTATTTGACAGACAGCTAAAGGAACAAGGTGCCAGTATAGTTGAGATGTTGATTGAATCTCTATTCTATTAGCATACTCCCTCACCCCCCTTCCTCCCTCCCCCTCGCTCTCATTAGCTCCTGTCTCTCAACCGCTATAAATAGCTTTTAATTGCTGGCTTTGGTGCCCTCTTCTTCTCCGTCTCCCGCCTGCCTCTTCCGCGCTTCAGGGAGTCAGTCAGCAAACAGGGAATCAGGGCCGTATTTGCACAAGGGCTTGAGTCTGGCGCAGGGGTCCAGGAGGAACTCTTTGGGGGGGGGGGAGCCTTGATTTGAAGTCGACTCTTTCTCAGGATTGGCATTTGGTACTTCCCAGGGAAGGAAGGCAGATTCAGGAGGTGTCTATGTTTTCATATCATCTGAAGTTGCTGTCTACAAAGTCAGAGCACGGGTGCACTGAGAATCTCAGGCAGGGAAGGCTCTTTACAATCGCCTGCTACTTTTAACTGAAGATGGCATAGAATCATAGAATAGAATAATAGAAAGGGTTGACAGGAAATGGTTTGCTATACAGTAGGGTTTATAGGTCCCTCTTTGCCGCCAGCGGGAGGTTTTGGGGTGGAGCCTGAGGAGGGTGGGGTCTGGGGAGGGGAGGGACTTCAATGCCATAGAGTCCAATTGCCAAAGCGGCCAAATAAATGGGAAAGATTATGGGCGAAAGACCTGAAAGGAATAAATGCGCAGTCAATTCGAGAAAATATATATAAAATGATGTATAGATGGCATTTAACACCTAAGAAGATTGCAAGGATTTATAAAGTGACATCCCCTAAATGTTGGAAATGTAATAAAGAAGTTGGCTCTTTTTATCATATGTGGTGGACTTGTGACAAAGCTAGGGATATGATTTATAATGAATTAAGACTAATAGTACAAAAAAATATACCCAAAACACCAGAAATGATGCTATTAAGCATGATACCTGATGACTTGTTAATACAAAGGACTTTTTTGATCTATGCGACAACAGCTGCAAGATGGCTCTATGCAGCAAAATGGAAAGGGGCAGACACTCCTGGGAAAGAAGACTGGATTATGAAAATGTTTGAACTGGTGGAAATGGCAAAACTTACAGTTACTTTAAACCAAAAGGACAATGTTCAATTTATGGGGGAATGGGAGGCTTGGATGAAATATTGTGAATATGAACTAGGACTGGGGAAAATGGAAGAGTACCTTTTAATCTGATCTAGATGACATTGCTAACATAAAGGAGTGTAATTAATTATATTAACAGAATATTGTGATTGAAATTTAACTGAGATATAAGAATAATTAAGATCAGACTATATCACGGGATAGAATACTTTATTAAGAGGCGGACGGAGGTGATGGGGAAGTCAACAAATTTTCCTTTGTTTTTTATTTTATTAAGTACTTAAATAACTATAACAACATTACTTATGACTTAATTTTTTATATTACTTTTATTGTTGTTTGTTACACATGGACAATTTATATTATAAAAACTAATAAAATTTTCAAAAAAAAAAAAGATCTCTGTCAGCTGTAATAGCAGGAGATCTCCAGCTAGTACCTGGAGGTTGGCAACCCTAAGCCACCACCTGGAGGTTGGCAAGCCTATACTTACTTATGAATTAAGACTTACTTATGAATTAAGCTACATAGGCTTGCACTGCTGGGTTTTTAGGACTCTTTGCCCTTATGCTGTGACAGGCTAACAGAGCAATAGGGTTGCCACGTCCCTCTTGTGACAGCAGGAGATCTCCAGCTAGTACCTGGTGGTTGGCAACCCAACAGAACAACTGGAACCGACCCTGGACAGATGCCTCCTCTCGTTCAGAACATGGAACAGTATATAAAGACTTGACCTCGTCTGGCTTTTGTTTCCTTGGGAGTTTTCATCAGCTATTCCATCTGATTCCGATTCCATCTCAGCCTCTCTTTTTTTTTTCACTCTGAAGTCTCGATCAAATTTAGGCCCAGCAAGAACCTCTGCTCACCAATCAGGATACGGGTCACAGTCGTGCGACATGACTGAACTGGACAGAAAATCGTTCTTTGGTGAGGCTGTCACTAAACCATCAAGGTGGCCGGTCCCCGGAGCCAATAGATTTTGCTTTGTGTCTTGGGTCTCATCGACAGTCGGCCCCGTTGCTAATTGCCTGCTTTAGCTGTTCTGTCCTCTCCTGTTCAGGCTGGACAGATGTGGCTCAGTGGTAGAGCATCTGCTTGGCATGCAGAATGTCCCAGGTTCAATCCCCAGCATCTCCAGTTAAAGGGACTAGGCAAGTAGGTGATGGGAAAGACCCCTCCTGAGACCCTGAAGTGCTGCTGCTGGTCTGAGTAGACAATACTTACTTTGATGGACTGAGGGTCCATCAGTATAAGGCAGCATCATGTGTTCAAAACCTTGCAGGGCCTATAAAGTACATTGGAAACCCCTCACAATATCTAGGGATTAATTCGAATTGGCGCTCATCCCAAACTACTCAGATGTAGATTTTGTCAGCCGACAATCGTGCCAGCAGACACTGCACCATAGTGAGATGTGCAAATCTAAATCAGGCTCGTGGACTCTCAAGCCACAAACTGAGGGTGCATCTATGATATTTAGGGTCGCCATTTGGGCTGTTGGGGGAAAAATTCGGGAAAATTCAGGTTCGGGTTTATTGCCCTTTTTTTCCCGGGACAACCTGAATGCCGAATTCCCCTATACCGGTAAAGGTGGGAATTTGGTGAGAAAAAAATGTGTCAGGTTAATTTCTGTGACCCAGATCTCATGGTTAGGTGTGAAGAGAAGGAAGAAATGCTTTAATGAGTTCTTTCTCACCAGTGATAAGCAATAGGAATTTTTTTTCAAAGATCCTGGGGGGTGGCATTTTTGCAGGCAGAGGTCCCAAATTTTCAGGGTAGCTAGAAGGGGCTCTCCTTGCAAGAAACCCCCCAGTTTGGTAAAGATTGGGTCAGGGGGTCTGGAGTTATGGGGTCTGGAAGGGGTCGCCCCCATCCTCCTCCATTGAAATGCATTGGCAAACTGGCTGAATTCAGACTCTTTAATCTAATCTTTGCAATGTATCTCAATGGCTTCAAGTGGAGGAGTGGGGAAACCAACCCTGTTCACCAGATTAGCCTCTGCCGCTCATATGGAAGAGTGGGGAATCAAATCCGGTTCTCCAGATCAGAGTCCACCGCTCCAAACAACCGCTCTTAACCACTACACCACGCTGGCTCTCTGAATGAATGAATGAATGAATGAATGAATGAATGAATGAATGAATGAATGAAAGGGATGTTCATTGCTGCACCTATTCCAGGAGGTTTGCAAATAGCCTTAGGGGCAGCAGAAATAAAATTCCCTGCCCTATCCTGGCCCACCCCCCATTCCCAACAAGGATCTCTTCTAAATAAGTTTCCAGGAACTGAGGAGCCATGGAAACTTGGAGCAAGATATGGCAGGCACTAGGATCCAGGAAGAACTGAGTGATGTTCTGCTCATTCCCTTATGATGGAAACTACCTTTGGCAGATGTTAGGGATTTATAGCACACCAGGAAGGGATTGAGAGCAACCGAAAAGCCTTCATACTGGTCTTTTATGCATGGGAGTTTTACCTGGGGTTTGAGGCTCTCTTGACCCACACTTTTGTGTTCTGAATCCTAAAAATGCTATACATGTTGTTGTTTGCCCTGGAGAAAGTCCTGGGGTTTCCGGAGTTCTGCAGAATCACCAGTAGAAATCTGGAAGCATTTGAGTCCCCGCCCCTTAAAAACGCTATTTTGTAATTGGCTGTAGTTCTTACTGTAAGAAAAACATCACCCCCCCCCCCAGCTCCCCTCTCCCACGCTTTGGCTTATACATAGAAATGGGGACAATTTGACCTGGGCTGATCTCAGGGAAGATCAAAGAATCGTGTTACAACAGGATTGGGAAGACCCAGACATTGCGCAGGCTGGGCGCGAGGTCATCTCTAAGGGACGGAAAACTCATGCATAACCCCAACAAAAAACTGAGTCGGACCAGCGGAGAAATTAAGTCAAAATGCCCGTGCATAAAAGACTACTGTAAGAAGAGCACAGCTGGATGTCAGCCAAGGCCCATCTAGCCTAGCGCCCTATTTCCAAGAGTGGACAGCTAAATACTTCAGGGGCTTCTGAATAACTGTCCAGATAAGATGAAACGCCCCTTTAGAGATCCTGGAGCTAATTCTACCCCTTCTCCCTCCAGCTTCTGAGAGGTATCTCTGGTCAAAGAACGTTTGTGCCAGGCTATAGAACTCTGGGCATTGAGTAGCCAAGTCCTTTCAGTCAAGTGAAATCAAAACTGTGCCTCTGAACAATCAGAGTAAGTTGGTTCTTGTAGGTTATCCGGGCTGTGTAACCGTGGTCTTGGAATTTTCTTTCCTGACGTTTCGCCAGCAACTGTGGCAGGCATCTTCAGAGGAGTAACACTGAAGGACAGTGTCTCTCAGTGTCAAAGGTGTAGGAAGAGTAATATATAGTCAGAAAGGGGTTGGGTTTGAGCTGAGTATCATCTACGAACCTGAACTCAAGAATTTTATGAACAGTGATGGAGTAGCTATGGGAAGTCCACTCAGTCCAGTAATAGCAAACTTTTACATGGAATATTTTGAAAAGACAGCATTAGAATCAGCACCTTACAAGCCTACAGTCTGGTTCAGGTTCGTAGATGATACATTTACTATTTGGAGCCATGGTGAAGAAAAATTAATGGACTTTCTAAACCATCTTAATAATATCCATCCAAACATTCAGTTTACCATGGAAAAGGAAATTGAGGGTAAACTCCCATTTCTTGATACCCTTATCATTCGTAAAACAAACTTTCAGTTAGGTCACAAGGTCTACCAGAAACCAACTCACACAGATCGCTACTTACACAAAAACTCCAACCACCACCCCCGACAGAAAAGAGGAATAATCAAAACATTAATGGACCGTGCAAGACGGATCTGTGAACCACAGTTTCTCAAGGAAGAAACTAATCATCTAAATCACGCACTGCTAGCAAACGGCTACTCAGAAGGGCCATTAAACCAAACAAAAATCAGAAAACTCAGGAAAAACAGTCTCCCATAGGAAAGGTATTCTTGCCATTTATTAAAGGAGTCACTGATAGGATGGAGAAACTTTTGAAAAAACATAACCTACAAACAGTGTTTAAACCCACCAAGAAAATACAACAAATGCTACGATCAGCAAAAGACAAAAGAGACCCCCTCACCTCTGCAGGAGTATATCGTATACCTTGCAGCTGTGGAGAAGTTTACATCGGGACCACAAAACGCAGCTTACAAACAAGGATAAAAGAACATGAAAGATACTGCAGACTTGGCCAACCTGAGAAATCAGCAGTGGCTGAACATGGACTGACACAAACAGGACACAGGGTCTTATTCCAAGACACTGAAAGACTGGACAATTCTACCAACTATTTTGTCAGATTGCACAGAGAAGCCATTGAAATTCATAAACATCAGCACAACTTTAACAGAAAAGAGGAGAGTTTAAGAATGAATAAGGCTTGGCTTCCTGCCCTGAAAAACCTCCAGACAAAGACAACATTCAACAATAGCCATACAGATTAGCTTTGGATTACACACATTAACAGATCACTTCAGGATACAATGGTTCCATATTAACATACCATACCCTCATTAGCACATTATCTTGATACTTACAGGACAATACTTTGCAGGACAATACTCAGCTCAAACCCAACCCCTTTCTGACTATATATTACTCTTCCTACACCCTTGACACTGAGAGACACTGTCCTTCAGTGTTACTCCTCTGAAGATGCCTGCCACAGTTGCTGGCGAAACGTCAGGAAAGAAAATTCCAAGACCACGGTTACACAGCCCGGATAACCTACAAGAACCAATGAACTCTGACCGTGAAAGCCTTCGACAATATTTTAATCAGAGTAAGGTTTCTGGGCAGGGCATTTCCTGGACCGCACGATGCGAATTTTTCACCCTTTTGCGGCTCTCCAAAACCACACATCTTTGAAACGGTGTGTGAGTCTATCTTTGACTTTTCGAAGTGTCTCAAAAGGATGCGATCATGAGAATCCTGGATTTTGGCATACCGTATCGATTCTCGAGCCCTTCATCTAACCAAGACAAATACAAAGTTGAATTCATTTCAAACATGGCCTTAGGTCAGCAAAGCTTGGAAGGAACGCTTGTGATGTATTTGAAAATTCAGGAAGAGGGGAGGCGATTCTGACAGATACAGCTCTTTTGTGGAGATTCTGCAGGGCGCATTTGCCCGCTATCTGGCTTTGTGCCCCGGTAAGACGTAATTCCATTCGTATCACCTTATGAGCTGCAGTAAATTATCCAAATGCGTGGACGGTCGCTGTCAGTTTTGCAGTGGTTCCCTTATTGAATTTGGGGCAGGACGCCAGGCAACGAAGTCTTTCAACCCTGGGAAGGGGGAGGGAGAACTGACGGATGGATGGGCATCGGAAATCTCGGCGCTTTATTTTTCAAAAGGAACCGTATTAGTTTCCAAATGTCATTTTCGACATTTGAAATGTCAAAATTTCCTACTTTGGTATGCAGGGAGTTGACGGGATCAGGGAGGTGGAGAGGGGAGCTGAATTTCGTCAGTCGATTTGAAATGATCAGCCCAATTGTTGGCTAATTTTTTCCCCAGGATTCTGCTGCATCATGTTTACTGATCAGAGCCAAATTAGAAATGACCTGTGTTAAAAAAAACCACCATGGTGGTTGTTTTATGTATTGCTTAATTGGATCCTCAGAAGCAAATACTTCAGCATTCAACCAGAGTTAATCCCTAGTAACTGTGCTTAGGCTAATAGGCTAACGGTGCTGTGGGAAAATGTCCAATTTAGAGACATTCCCTTATAATTAACAGTATTGGAGAACTGGTAGTTTGAGAACTTGCCCTAAGGTCACATGACCTACAACATGGGGTCCCCAACTTGCTTGAGCCTATAGACACCTCTGGAATACTAATACAGGAAAGCAGCAGAAGCTATGGTTGCCAACCTCCAGGTACTAGCTGGAGATCTCCTGCTATTACAACTGATCTCCAGCCAATAGAGATCAGTTCCCCTGGAGAAAAATGGCCGCTTTGGCCATTGGACTCTATGGCATTGAAGGTTTTGGGGATCCGGCCCCCAGGCCATATGTTTGACACTCCTGCTCTAAACACGGCACCACAATGGCTCTTCTCCACCTTGTGGTTCTCCTTGCTGTGCCCCTCTCCCCACACATGGAGCAGCTGATCTAGAAATGTGGTAGAGAACTTTGCAACTCTCTTACAGGTTTAATCCGGTTCTCCCCCTCTTCCTAGCGGCAAAGCAGCGAATAAAACTATTTGGTCGGAAAGTAATCATTAAAGGCACTTAGCAAAAGCTCTAGCTTTCGTAAACTTTAAATACATTACAATAAAATCCCCATTAAGTTACTTTTATTAAATAAAAGTATTTAATTAAAGAATTTAATAGAAGTATTAAATGAAATTTAATAAAGGCATCTCTTTTTGGCAAACTCTGTCAGAGAACCCCAACTTGAAATCAAGCTATGCATTTTTCAGTGGGCTGCTTTTTAATGATTGCACCCACTGGAATGTGTCTAGGAGAACACACTAACTTCAGGTATCATCATTTCCCCACCACCACCACCACCAATGCCTCATTTGGTAGCTTCTGTCTCTCCCTGATGGTCAAGAACATCTCAAGAGAGGAGAGCTGGGGGTATGGAGGGGTTGATCATCTTAATTGAACTGCGGGTGTAAATTCTTAAAAAATAAATATATACAATAACAACAACAGTGCTCGACGGTGCCTAAAGCAGCATTTGTCACAAACACACGAGTGAGCAAACACGGGAGGAAGCCCTGGGGGGAAATATCACCGCCCCGACATCAACTGCGCCATGAGCAGCCAGTGTGATGCAGCGACAAAAAAAAGCTAATGCGATCTTGGGATCTTGCTTTGGCAATTGGACTCTATGGCATTGAAGTCCAGTAGCGGACTGGCCATTGTGTCAGCTTGCCCAATGGCTAGTAGTCCCTGTGGGCCCCTGAGGAAGTGGGGCCCCCTAAAACATTAAACAATATCTTTAAAATGATAGTCTTATCGTTGTGGGTGGGCCCCCTTCGTCTCCTGACAACCGATATTTTTAGACCCAGTCCGCCACTGTTGAAGTCCCTCCCCTCCCCAAACACTGCCTTCCTCAGGCTCTGCCCCAAAAAACCTCCTACCGGTGGTGAAGAGGGACCTGGCAACCCTATGCCCCCTCTTCACAGGACCCCCAGGCTGAACACGAATGGGGACTTCTAACTTCCATGCTTCTCCGTCTAACCATGATACCATCCTGATATCTTGTACGATGGTGTTGCTCCTCAGTGGGTCTCTTTCATTGCATTTTACTGTGCATTTGTAATACATTTCTTAATGTGCTTTTATCTGTCTTCTGGCAACAGGTGCTTTATCAATCAAGCTGGAGGAAATCTATCATCATCATCATTGGTCGTTTTCCATCGTATTTATCCATTAAAGTGTGGTTGTTGTTTCTCACCTGGCTGTGATGAGTGCTTCTTCGCCCCCCATTGGTAGATTTCCAAGAACAATGTCCTTCCTTCACTCTCTTCCTGTCTGATAAAGACATTTGGACGGCAGCAACTGAAGTGCATTAGTGCTTCACTACAAAGCAGGTGGGGAAGAAACAGGGAGAGAGAAAAAGGAGAGTTGTGCACTCAGACCATTATTCCAGGTACTACTCATGACTCATACCCACAACCTCCCAGACCCTGACTCACACCCTGTCTAAACATGCATTAGGGTGAGGTTGCAAAATCCTGAAATAGTAGAATGGATTCTACCACTTCAGGCTGCACCTAGGCTTCCCAATTGCCCAGGCCCAGCAGGAAGGGGCTGTGGCTTAGTGGTAAAGCATCTGCTTGGCATGCAGAAGGTCCCAGGTTCAATCCCCAGCATCTCCAGTTAAAGGGACTAGGAAAGTAGGTGATGTGAAAGACCTCTGCCTGAGACCCCGGAGAGCCACTGCCAGTCTGAGTAGACAATACTGACTTTGATGAACCGAGGGTCCAATTCAGTATAAGGCAGCTTCATGTGAAATTGCCTGCTCCCAGCCCCAATCTCCCACCCTTCAGAAACTGAGGAGTGGGAGGAAAAATAGGCTCCATAGTGAAACTCTAGGAATTTCCACTGGACTTTATGATCTTTACCATAGAGATTAGGGGAAATCCCTGGAACGTTACCCCGAGGTAACATCACTTTCTCTGCAATCCTCACATCCCCCAGTCATCCCCCCCCAAAAAATCTCCCAGTGTTGCCTAGGCAGTGTTGGGAACTCTAGAGAGCCAGTGTGGTGTAGTGGTTAAGAGCAGTGGTTAAGTGCAATGGACTCTAATCTGGAGAACTGGGTTTGATTCCCCACTCCTCCACATGAGCGGCGGAGGCTAATCTGGTGAACTGGGTTGGTTTCCCCATTCCTCCACATGAAGCCAGCTGGGGGTTCTTGGGCTAGTAAAAGTTCTCTCAGAACTCTCTCAGCCCTACCTAGCTCATAAGGCGTCTGTTGTGGGGAGAGGAAGGTGAATGTAAATTGGTTTGATTCTTCCTTGAGTGGTAGAGAAAGTCGGCATATAAAAACCAACCCTTCTTCTTCTGCTATCTCTCTAGACTTTGCTCGCCAGTAAGACAGAGTCCAAGCTCCCTGCCTCCATGTCGGTGGCAACAGGACCACTACAGCCCCATTCGCGGGGCTCCTGGGGCTACAGCGTGATGTAGAGGTTAAGAGCGGTGGTTTGGCGTAGTGGACTCTGATCTGGAGAACCGGGTTTGATTCCCCACTCCTCTACACGAGCGGCGGAGGCAGATCTGGTGAACTGGGTTGGTTTCCCCACTCCAACACATAAAGCCAGCTGGGTGACCTTGGACTAGTCACACTCTCTCAGCCTCACCTACCTCACAGGGTGTCTGTTGTGGGGAAGGGAAGGTTTGATTCTTCCTTAAGTGGTAGAGAAAGTCAGCGTATAAAAACCAACTCTTCTTCTTTTTCCCCAGCAGACAGGCCTCTGTTTCGGCAGTGATTGATGCCATCCCAAAGCCCTGCCAGGAGAATTGCTGCCTTCCCACACCCCAGTTTCCATCTCTCTCTCTCTCTCTCTCTCTCTAGATTGCCTTATTTTAGCTTCTCTCCTTTCTCCGTCCCCACCCCCCTCCCACTCTGGGACACAGAGAAAATTCTCCTCCTGTTATCTCTGATTCTTTGCATGCATCCTAATGAGCCAGGGATGAGCCCTGTTATGCCGAGCGAGCAGCCTGGAGAAGCAGGCGAGGGACGGAGAGTGTTTTCCAGCTGAGTTTTTACACATGTAGAATCGCTCGGCTGCCTTGTTCCCTTTTTTTTTTATTTTGGTCTGGAAAAAGTGCTGCTTAATAAATATACAAGGGGGAAGGGAGGCAAGGAGGAACCTCTCTGCCGAAGTGCATAGGAAAACCTGTGAGAATCAGGTGCTGCACTGCGCCATTCATATGCATGCGCGCCGGCACGTCCAGATGACTTGGACTGCTCCTGTTGATGGCCAGTGACGAGGGGCCGTGGCTCAGTGGCAGAGCATCTGCTTGGCATGCAGAAGGTCCCAGGTTCAATCCCCGGCATCTCCAGTTAAAGGGACCAGGCAAGCAGGTGGTGTGAAAGACCTCTACTCGAGTCGAGACCCTGGAGAGCCGCTGCCGGTCTGAGTAGACAATACTAACTTTGCTGGACCAAGAGTCTGATTCAGTATAAGGCAGCTTCATGTGTGTATGACAGGGATCCCCTATATGTGGGGGTTGCCAACTTCCAGGTGCTAGCTGGAGATCTCCTGCTATTACAACTGATCTCCAGCCAATAGAGATCACTTCCCCTGGAGAAAATGGCCACTTGGGCAATTGGACTCTATGGCATTGAAGTCCCTCCCCTCCCCAAACCCTCCCCCTCCTCAGGCTCCGCCCCAAAAACCTCCCACTGGTGGCAAAGAGGGACCTGGCAACCCTACCTACATGGCTCAAGTGGGCCCCACAGCACCCACCGGCAGTTCTACCACTTCCCAAAGCTTCTCTTTCCCAAAGCAAAGTGCCCACCCTGGCTTTCCTCCGCTTCACTGGTTCAAGAGGGGCTTCAGAAGAATGTAGGAGGCACCCCCTGGGTCTGCAGGGAGTACTCCTTTGGAGATGGCTGCTTCCATCATGATGCATGGTATGGAGAGAGTGGACAGGGAGAAGCTTTTCTCCCTCTCTCATAATACCAGAATGTGGGGTCATCTGCTGAAGCTGGAGGGGGAGGGATTCAAAACAGATAAAAGGAAGCATTTCTTCACACAACTCATAATTGAAACTCCCTGCCCCAGGATGTGATGATGGCTGCAAACTTGGAAGGCTTGAAGAGGGGAATGGACATGTTCATGGAGGAGAGGGCTATCTATGGCTACTAGTCAAAATGTCTACTAGTCATGATGCATACCTATTCTCATCAATTTCAGAGGTGCATGCCTATTATATTAGGTGCTGTGAAACACAGGGAGGATAATGCTGCTGCAGTCGTCTTGTTTGGGGGCTTCCCAGAGGCACCTGGTTGGCCCCTGTGTGAACAGACTGCTGAACTTGATGGGCCTTGGTCTGATCCAGCATGCCTTTTCTTATGTTCTTATGAGTTTGCTTCACCTGCAACCTCCCAATGTTGTGTCAAGGGCCCTAACACCCAGCGGCTACCATTTTGTGATGGGAACCACTCCCCATTGTGAACATTCAAGAAATGTTCAGACTTCGCGAGATTGGCGATCCCCTGGTGTAGGCGATTTCAATGGGGGTGTGGATTTGTGGAAAGGAGCCCAGTGGTACAAGCATTCTCTTTGGCTACCCACAAAAAAGACCTTTCTTTCAAAGTTTGGGAATTGTTTGCTCATTGAAATGCTTGCTCAATGGCCAATGAAGGATGGTAGCTACTAGCCACTGGACAGAAGAAGAAAAAGAAGAGTTGGGTTTTATATGCCGGCTTTCTCTACCACTTAAGGGAGACTCAAACCGGCTTACGACCACCTTCCCTTCCCCACAACAGACACCCTGGGAGGTGGGTGGGGCTGAGAGAGTGTGACTTGCCCAAGGTCACCCAGCTGGCTTCGTGTGTAGGCATGGGGAAACAAATCCAGTTCACCAGATTAGCCTCTGCCACTCATGCGTAGGAGTGGGGAATCAAACTCGGTTCTTCGGATCAGAATCCACTGCTCCAAACCACTGCTCTAAACCACTAAACCACGCAGGTGCCGACTGTGAGAAAGGCCAGAGGGAAACACCTTAGGATGTAGCTAGGAAAGGACAAAGCTACTAGTTTTCAAATTTGAGATAAAACAGGTCCCTGAAAACGTGGGGAAATGCGGGGAAAGGCAAGGGGAGAGTGAGATGACCTCTAAAGGTCGGAAACGGCATGCATAATCAGAACAAAGACCCAGCATCGCTGGAGGGGTGACGGCGAGGGAAACAGCAAGGCATAAAAGACCAAAGATCCCTTCGTCAGATCTGACAAAGGTATCTGATGAGGGTAGCACGGACTCTTCAAAGCTTGGTCCCCAAAAATCTTCTTGGTCTCTATGGTGCTACTGGACTTGATTCTGGCTCCTCGACTGCAGACCAACACGGTTAGTCTCTCGAAAACAGATATACACATGTACCTGCAGATATACACATGTACCTGTGTTCACTGTAATATGTGAACGGGGCTAGTGGGCTAGTAAGCAGAGTTATACCCTCTAAGCCCATTAGCTGTACTCCCTACCTGAACATGTAGGAACACGTTTTATACAGTGTGGTGTAGAGGTTGAGAGCGGTGGTTTAGAGCGGTGGACTCTAATCTGGAGAACTGGGTTTGATTCCCCACTCCTCCACATGAAGCCAGCTGACTTGTGCTAGTCACATTTCTCTCTGAATTCTCCCAGCCCCACCTACCTCCCAGGGTGTCTGTTGTGGGGAGGGGAAGTGAAGGTGATTGTAAGCCTGTTTGATTCTTCCTTAAGTCGTAGAGAAAGTCGGCATATAAAAACCAACCTTCTTCTTCTTTTTCTTCTTCTTCTATACTTTTCCATACAAATGGAGAATTTTATTGTTTTAATGAATTTTTTATTATGCTTTACCGTTTTAATGAATGTATATGTTTTTATATGTTGTTAGCCACCCTGAGCCCAGTTTCAGCCGGGAATTGAGGGCGGGGTACAAATTGAATAAACAAACAAATAAATGTCTCCCAAATGTTTCCAAAAATCCAAGAAATATCAGAGGGTTTTTTTAAAAATCATTTTTCTAGCCCTCAAGGGTAAATGCCTTTTGCCATCAGGAATGCATCTTTGTTTTATATACTGCCTCTGAACCCGTGCTCTGCCCATAAACACACCTACGTCTGTTCAGCAAACAGTTAGCTCTGCTCTTTTGACTGCCTGAAAGTCACCAGCTTCTGGTCCTCAGTTGGCCACAAAAATCGATAAACCGCTGCATCACCGAAAGTGCGGGTAGCGCATCCCACCCCTCCCCGGGGAAGCGACACAAATCCCGTTTACGGTCGAGATGCATTAGGCTGTTCGCAGCCAGCCTCCTTCCCCTCCACGGCCCACCAGGGAACTCAGCCTTCCTAGAAAGCAGACCCTCTCTGGTAATTGGGGGTTATTTATGGCAGGCGAGTGGTTAAAAGTGTCACTGCGCAGCCAGCTTTTGAAATAGGCCCAAACGAAAGAGAAACACTTGTGTGGAATCCATCATTCCAGCTGCCTTCAGCACTGGCCGGGGTAGGAATCTTCCTTTGTTTGCCAATTTTCCTCCTGAGCGTCTTCATTGCAGCTGAGAAGCACAATTGTTATTTATTGCAGCAGGGAATGGCTGTGATTGGCCAAACCCTTTGAATGGACTTGTGTGGGACATAATTTTGCAATCGGTTTTAAGTGAATACATTGCCCCGCACTGAGGCATAATTTATCCTTGGAAGTCACAAATCCCATCAACGATTGTAAGAACATCCAAGGAGGAGCCGTAACTCAGCGTTGGGGCAAATCTTTGCTTTGCATTTAGAAGGTTCCCGATTTGAAGGTTGCCATCTCTTGTTAGATAGGGTTGCCAACCTCCAGGAACTAGCTGGAGATGTCCCGCTATTACAACTGATCTCCAGCCGATAGGGAGGGAAGGAGCTTCAATGCCCTAGAGACCAATTGCCAAAGCAGCCATTTTTTCCAGGTGACCTGATCTCTATCAGCTGGAGGCCAGTACCTGGAGGTTGGCAACCCTACTGCTACCTGACCAAGATTTAAGCAGGAAGCAAAACAAGCTTTGTGTGGGAGCAACTAGTCACAACAGCTTTGTGTACCGTGTGCTTCTTGATCCCCTGAACATCTCTGGACCACCGTTACCCTGATCTCAGAACTGGACCTGACCCTGAATTTGGATTGCCCCTCTGATACTGATGCTTAGGAATTGGATTGGAAGAAAACAGTGCCTGACCAGGGTTGCCAACCTCCAGGTACTAGATGGAGATTTTTAAGAAGAGGCTAGATGGCCATCCGTCAGCAATATTGATTCTATGATCTTACGCAGATGATGAGAGGGAGGGCATCCTGGCCATCTTTTGGGCATGGAGTAGGGGTCACTGGGTGTGTGTGTGGGGGAGGTAGTTGTGAATTTCCTGCATTATGCAGGGGGTGGACTAGATGACCCTGGTGGTCCCTTCCACCCCTACTCTATGATTCTATGCTATTACAACTGATCTCCAGCCGACAGAGATCAGTTAAGCTGGAGAAAATGGCCACTTCGGCAACTGGACTCTATGGCATTGAAGTCCCTCCCCTCCCCAAACCCCGCCCTCCTCAGGCTCCACTCCAAAACCTCCCACCGATGGTGAAGAGGGACCTGGCAACCCTACCATGGCCTGGCTTTCTCATTCTGCTATCTGCCTCTGGCCCTTACATCAGCCGGCATCCCCGACAACACCATTGGGTTGGATCCCAATGCTAGATCTCCACCTGAGTGACCATCTTTGCACAAGTGGAAGTGTGGAATTGGCTCCCTTTCATCAGCTTCTGCGGAGTGGAAGCGGACGCCTCTCTGTTGTCTGTACCCAGGAACGCAAGAGGCCACGCAAGGCATGTCTTCTGATACACCTTCAGAAATGCAATTAAGCAAAATCATGCAAACCATCTGTTATCCCTGCTGGTGCTCCGTATGCACATTGTTCTTTGGATAAAAAATTGCACTGAAGCGCTCTGAGTCTCTGCTGCCCCTGTGCTCTGGCTTGTGCAAGCGGAATTGCTCCGAGCCTGTTTTCCTTTCTACTCATCCATCACTGTTCTCTCTCCTTATCTCTCCTTATCTCTTCAAAGCCGCTATCTCTCCTTATCCCTTTCCCCAGTCAATGCAAGCCAAGTATCTCTTGCCCAGCGGCCTATTTGCTGACAAGGAAATAAAGCATGCTTCTAGTCCACATTATATCTGCCCAAAGTAGGGTTGCCAGGTTCCTCTTTGCCACCGGCGGGAGGTTTTTGGGGCTGAGCCTGAGGAGGGCAGGGCTTTGGGAGGGGAGGAACTTCAATGTCATAGAGTCCACTGGCCAAAGTGGCCATTTTCTCCAGGGGAACTCATCTCTGTCAGCTGGAGATCAGTTGGAATAGCAGGAGATCTCCAGCTACCACCTGGAGGTTGCATCAAAAAACAGTGGTAGGCTCTAGATACAAAATGACACTGTATTAATAGACTAAGCACAAACAGAGAAGGACAATATATACAAAAGCAGCCAATGAAATTTACAAAAAAGTAGCAAGCCTCAAGCAAGCAACAAAGTGTGCCCAAAATAGTTAACCAGAATAATACAAAGTACTTCAAACATGCAAACTATGCTACACAGCAGAAAACAGGTCATGCGTGCTCAACAAAGTTCCTTCAGAGTGGAACATCTCACTCAAAAAGCCGTGGGTGTCGGCTTGGCTGGATGCTTTTCCTGGTACAGTTCGTCAGGCAAGAAACGTTGGAAACACCTTTCCGGATAAATCTCAGCACTTTCACCACTAAAAAGTGGCTTCATCAGCCTTCAATAAATGCAATCATTCACAATCTATTTCATATACTTTGAAATCCCTTCTGCTGCTCCCATAATGGGCTGCATACCTCTCTGGGTCATCCCATCAAGGGGACGCTGGGGGATGCCCCAGCGATGGGGCAGTCCTCAGCATCTGAAGGAAGGGTATGGGGGGGAAAGCCCCCCCTTCCTAGCGAAGGGCAGATTTTTTAGCCAAGAAGCGAAAGGCAAGGATTATACACATCTTTCCCTCTTTCTCTTCCAAATTTCCGCACGCTGCATCTCTCCCACCCCAATGGAGTTCGAGACCCAGGTTCACCCTCGGAAGTACCCTTTCGGAACTGCATTTCACAACCGCTGAAGTTTCCAGTTTCTGTCTTCAAGGGCAGCCCCATGCGCGGTGCACGACGGCAATCTAAACCCGTGATCTAAACCTAGGGTCTAGGTGGCACCTGGAGGTCTCCTGCTACTGCGTTGATCTGCAGATGACCCCCTGGAGAAAACATTTGGCTTGGACGGAGGACTTTGTAGCATTATACCCTGCTGAAGTCCCTCCCTTCCCCAAACGCCATCCTCCCCAGGCTCGACCCTCAAAATCTCCAGGTATTTCCCAACTAGAGGTTCCAATCTCCAGGTGGTTAGTACAAAATCATACACAGAAACCAATATGCACAAGGAGTATAACAAAATGCAAAAATGTATTACATGCCAAAAAAGCAAGTTTAAATCAACTATATACAAACACTGAGATGCAATAAATATGATTGTGAAAGTCCCATGTCTGACACCCTCTTTCAAATCTTCTTGTTTTACAGGTGCAGGTCAGAGACTTTTCTCTATTGGATATATTCTGGTGTGCTCCCCTTGTCAGGGAGGAAGAGGAGGTGGTGGCTGGAGATCTCCTGCTATTACAACTTATCTCCACGTGACAGAGATCAGTTCCCATGGAGTAAATGGCCACTTTGGCAATTGGACTCTATGGCATTGAAGCCCCTCCCCTCTCCAAATCCCACCTTCCTCAGACTCCACCTCCAAAATCTCCAGGTATTTCTCAAACCGGAGCTGGCAACCTTATTCCCATCCCAGAGTGTGCAACCCTATCCCAACCAGGGCCCACTGAGTTGTGAGCATATGACATAAAGTCATATGACAGGAAGGAGGCAGGACTACAACCACAGTAGTGTTGAGGCCAAGATTATGGGCAGCCAAAGGTTGAAGACTGAGATGTTACCAAGGCAAGCCTGATAGCAGCAAGATGTCTTCCAGTTCGGGATGATGCTGGCTGGCAAATCACTGGAACGCTTCCTGGAAGATCCGATCTTCCATCTGTATTCTGAAAAGGTACAATCCCAGGAGGGCTTCTGAAGGGGAAGATTAGCTCTCAGTTGACTGAATCATTTTACTGCCGACGTTATTCAAAGAGTAAATTATCCATGTTTTAAAAAGTAGTCATGAACACGCAGCCCGTTGCCCAGGAATTAGAAATACCTGTGGCTTGGTTTTACTGGACCAACTTTCAGCCTGGTGAAAGAAGATGGGGTTTGCCAACCAATCAGCTGCTTTCAGATTTTCCAAATATTGGCTGATATAGAATAGAATCACAGACTTGGAAGAGACCACCAGGGTCATCTAGTCCACCCCCCTGCACAATGCAGGAAATTCACAACTACCTCCCCCACACACACACCTAGTGACCCCTACTCCATGCCCAGAAGATGGCCAACATGCCCTCCCTCTCATGAACTGCCTCTCATGAACTGCCTAAGGTCATAGAATCAGCATTGCTGACAGATGGCCATCTAGCCTCGCTTAAAAACCTCCAGGGAAGGAGCACTTACCACCTCCTGAGGAAGTTTGTTCCACTGAGGAGCCACTCTAACTGTTAGAATTTTTTTCCTAATGTCTACATCAGGCCTGTCCAAACTGT